>NC_086106.1:58079995-58395492 GCF_963921235.1 Mobula hypostoma | reverse complement strand
CGATGCATTGCTGAGAATCGCCTTTCTGCCCGTTGAACCAGTGGTGGTTTCTTCCGCACAGTCCGCCGAATCCAGGCTTCACACGCTAGGTAGTCAAGCCCTGAGTGTTGTGGGTCTACGGCAGTTCTTGCGGCGTGCTCGCAAGCCTCCCTACCCATTGTTGGGCATCCTCATCCGCCCCTGCAGCCGCCGGGAGACGCCCCCTCCTCCGCCCGCCCCAGGTCGTCCCAACAGCTGTGGTACACTCCCAAGGGCTAGAGTTTAGTTCTGTGGTTGGGATAAAGTTCTGGTATTGGTGTATAATCCTGGGGTTGTCATATCTATGGATTTGAGGCACAGTAAATCTTAGTACTCATTTTTGAGTACAGACGGAGTTGGGGTTAAGACATAGGTTTGGGAGTAAGTCCTAGGATTGGAGAATGGAAGGTAGTGTCAGGGTTGCAATGCAGTCCTATGATATGAGATGCCTGCGAAAGAGCTTAGTAGTTTAAGATGCTACACTGCAAAGTGTCAACAGCCATTGAAAGGGGCACGAGTTATTAATCCAAATCCCTGGAATTGTGCCATTGCTTCTCACCCATGGCCTTACAGCGAAAAAAAAACACTACAAACTTGCAGCAAAGGACGGGAGTGTCAGAAATTGATGAAGTCACCACAGACTACAACTCTCAGAGGAATATCAGTGGGGTGTGTATCAGCACAGGTTGGGGGAGGCCACCAAACTTAACATGCAAGCGGATGATCCAGTGAGCAGCAGAGAGGCCACCTTCCACTGTGGAGCTTGTGAACAACCAGCTGATCCACACACGATCCGTTTGCGAGCCCTGTTCTTGGTGCTGAGTGCAGAGGTCACTCTACCTACCTCGGCTCTCCTCAATGTAACCAAAGTCCTAGAATGTTCCAGTAGGCCCTGTCCTCTCACTGGCCCATTGTCAATAGATGACCAGAAGATTCTCTCCTTGCTTGGGCAAAGTATTGAACAGTTTCACTTCCCTATCTTAAGCATCCATTCCCATGATGTTTCTTGCAGAATGTGAAGGATTTGAAGATTATAAGTAAGAAAATATGACTCTTGGTGGCATAGATATGGGATTCCTGGTGAGGAATCTTTAAATATTTGCGGTAAATATAACAGTTACCCATTAAGCAAAAGTAAGCACAGGTGGTTGGTAATTCTTCAGAACATCTTGAGAACATGAGGGGCAACAATGCAGTGTGAGGAGATACTTTACTGACCTGGTAATAAATGAGCCTACACTAACAACCCAGGGACCTAAATTCAAATTTGAGCGCAGCCAAGGTTCCTTTTAAATTGGGTTAATAATCTGGATGTTTTGCTTCAAAGTCATTAGCAGTACTGACCATGAAGCTACTTGACTGCTGTAACAATCTGCCCACTGCTGATACCCTTTTAGAGAGGCACAATGCACACTGACTCACCTGACCCTGCTGGTACTCCATGCCCACCGATGTGATTGGCCCAACAAAGCCCCCAATTCAAGGGCAGGAATTGCTGGCCTTGGCAGTGCTGCTGGATTCCGGATAAATACATAAATAATCCTTCATGTGTGCATATTATCTGCTAATTTATCTTCCTACCAGGGCGTATACCCTCAAAAATATTCTGTGTTCTGAACCCCACACCCTGTTCCCTTCTCCTCCTCTATCTGCCGCCTGTCCATCTTGACTCTCCCCCTCTAACTTCTCAAAGCACGTATTGCTTTTGCCCCCGAATTTTCAATGTAGTAAGCAATGGATTCTTTTATGTGTCATAATTTCATGTAACATAATGAAATGTGTATCAATAGTACAGATTGCCAAGCTGGAGAACCAGTCAGTTGTTGGTAGGAGAACAGACAGCGAGTATTCCCTCATGATGCCAACTCACGTATTCGCCTAATGGGATGGGACAGCCTTCCTCAGTGTCTCACTAAGAGGCAGGGAGTTGGTGATATGACATGAGGAGAATCACTTCTGGATAAATATTGAGGCTTGAGAATGGTTTCTGGATAAATACTGAAGCAGTTTGCTGCTAACACTGGGTGAAAGTGCAACGGTGGTGATAATTTGGAAGGTTACAGAACAGTTTTGCTGGTGACATTAGGGCCAGTACCAACACAAATAGAGAAAATGGGACTTTAGATTTGCATCCATATGTGTGTTTATAGAGTAATAGCAAGCAATGAAATGATTGGAGCAACACACATCAAAGTTGCTGGTGAACGCAGCAGGCCAGGCAGCATCTCTAGGAAGAGGTACAGTCGACGTTTCAGGCTGAGACCCTTCATCAGGACTAACTGAAGGAAGAGTTAGTAAGTGATTTGAAAGGGGGAGGGGGAGGGGGAGATCCGAAATGATAGGAGAAGACAGGAGGGGGAGAGATGGAACCAAGAGCTGGACAGGTGATTGGCAAAGGGGATATGAGAGGATCATGGGACAGGAGGCATGGGGAGAAAGGCAAGGGGAGGGGAACCCAGAGGATGGGCGAGGGGTATAGTCAGAGGGACAGAGGGAGAAAAAGGAGAATGCCCCACCTCCTCCTCGTACCCCATCCGTTATTTATTTACATTCTTTCTCTCACTCTCCTTTTTCTCCCTCTGTCCCTCTGACTATACCCCTTGCCCATCCTCTGGGTTCCCCCCCGCCTTGTCTTTCTCCCCGGGCCTCCTGCCCATGATCCTCTCATATCCCCTTTGCCAATCACCCGTCCAGCTCTTGGCTCCATCCCTCCCCCTCCTGTCTTCTCCTGTCATTTTGGATCTCCCCCTCCCCCTCCCACTTACTAATCACTTACTAACTCTTCCTTCAGTTCGTCCTGACGAAGGGTCTCGGCCTGAAATGTCGACTGTACCTCTTCCTAGAGATGCTGCCTGGCCTGCTGCATTCACCAGCAACTTTGATGTGTGTTGCTTGAAATTCCAGCATCTGCAGAATTCCTGTTGTTTGCGTAATGAAATGATTGGATTAGTTTAGGCTATAGGGAAAAATTGAGACCGTGGGATGAGTCTGGGATATTCAGGGATATATGGAGAGAATGGGGCAGTGTGAGTTATTTGGGATTGAGAGGCCAAAGTAGAGTGTGGATCATTCTGACTGATTTTGTATTGATGCATTACAGGCAAGAGGTTCCATTATTGGGGTCACAAGGCTTGAAGAATCTAATAGTCAAGATGTTAGAATAAGTTATAGCACACAAAGGACAGTGAAGGGAGAGCAAACCAATAGGATAAAGTTGTGTTGACCAGCTAACTTACAGGGAGTCTTTCTGTGAACCTACGAGTCTATCAGAGTCATTGACTGTATCCAGTGCTCTGGGTGCAGCCTCCTGTGCATCGGTGAAATCCAACGTACTGTAAATGGGGGACCACTTCTTCAAGTACCTTCACTCCATCCGCCGCAAAAGATGGGATTTTCCCGTTGCTACCTATTTTAATTCTACTCCTCATTCCTGTTCTGACACGTTGGTCCATTGCCTCATCTACAGTCCCAATGAGGCCACACTCAGATTGGAAAAGCAACACCTCATATTCCGTCTGGGTAGCCTCCAGCTTGATGGCATAAATATTGATTTCTCTAACTTCCAGTAATTTCTCATCCCTCCCCCTTCTCCCTTTTTCCATTCCTCATTCTGGTTCCCCTGACATTTCTTCCCTTCTCCTCACCTGTCCATCATTTCATAGTCATAGTCATAGTCATACTTTATTGATCCCGGAGGAAATTGGTTTTCATTACAGTTGCACCATAAATAATAAATAGTAATAAAACCATAAATAGTTAAATAGTAATATGTAAATTATGTCAGGAAATAAGTCCAGGACCAGCCTGTTGGCTCAGGGTGTCTGACCCTCCAAGGGAGGAGTTGTAAAGTTTGATGGCCACAGGCAGGAATGACTTCCTATGACGCTCTGTGTTGCATCTTGGTGGAATGAGTCTCTGGCTGAATGTACTTCTGTGCCCACCCAGTACATTATGTAGTTGATGGGAGACATTGCCCAAGATGGCATGCAACTTAGACAGCATCCTCTTTTCAGACACCACTGTGAGAGAGTCCAGTTCCATCCCCACAGCATCACTGGCCTTACGAATGAGTTTGGTGATTCTGTTGGTGTCTGCTACCCTCAGCCTGCTGCCCCAGCACACAACAGCAAACATGATAGCACTGGCCACCACAGACTCGTAGAACATCCTCAGCATCGTCCGGCAGATGTTAAAGGACCTCAGTCTCCTCAGGAAATAGAGACGGCTCCAACCCTTCTTGTAGACAGCCTTAGTGTTCTTTGACCAGTCCAGTTTATTGTCAATTCGTATCCCTAGGTATTTGTAATCCTCCACCATGTCCACACTGACCCCCTGGATGGAAACAGGGGTCACCGGTACCTTAGCTCTCCTCAGGTCTACCACCAGCTCCTTAGTCGTTTTCACATTAAGCTGAAGATAATTCTACTCACACCATGTGACAAAGTTTCCTACTATAGCCCTGTACTCGGCCTCATCTGCCTTGCTGCTGCATCCAACTATGGCAGAGTCATCAGAAAACTTCCCTCTGGTTCCTCTCCTCCTTCCCATTTGCCCATGGTCTACTGTCCTCTCCTGTCAGGTACTTTCTTTTCCAGCTTTTTATCTTTTTCATCTATCACTCCCAGCTTCCCTTCTCCCACCCACCTACCTTCTCCCTCACCTGGTCTTACCTATCGCCCACCTTCTCCCTCACTTGGTCTCACCTATCACCTGCCAGCTTGTAGTCCTTCCCCTCTCCCAACCTTCTAATTCTGACTTCTGCCCCCTTCTTTCCCAGTCCTAATGAAGGGTCTCAGCTCAAAACACCAACTCCATAGATGCTGCCTGACCTGCTGAGTGTTAACTTGTAGAGAGCCCTGCACTGAATCACGTACTCTGTAACACAAATTTCTTCACTGATTATCTGAGACTTTAGAATGCCAAACTTGATGACATAGTTAACTTCACACTTTAGGAAAATGACTTTTAACAGCTATGAATACCAGTCTAATTTAGACACAAGTGTCAACTCAGTGCAAGCCATATGCCTTCCATACATTAGTTAAAATCTAGGAGCAGCAGCTGCTTCCTCAGCTGTGATACTGTGCAATAAAATGTGGCAGCTTAATATTCTATCACTTGATCACATTGAAATGCAGCATGATGAATGGGGCGAGGACAGATGGGTGGTTGATGGTCAACTCAGACAGACTGGACTGAAGGAGCTGTTTCTGTGAATGGAAGGCCATGTTAGCAAAGTGTGGGCTGAACAAAACTAGTGAAAATCTAATAAAGTTGAAAATATCCTTGTACAAGAAATGATTAAGGAACAGGAGAAGGGAACTGCTTGGATAGTAAGGATTGATGGGATGAATCAGCTCTCTCCATGTCGTTAAATTCATTCATACAATTTAAAATAATTCTACTTTCTGTTTTTGCTTTTTCCTTGTACTTGTGTTTTGAAGTCATCTGTATGGATGAATCAGGTTTATTATCATTGACATATGTCATGAATTTTGCTGTTTTGCAATTGCAGTGCAAGGCAAATATATTTTAAAATTAATCTGAGTTACAATAAGAAATATATACAAAATAAATTGTAATGCAAAAAGAGATTAACATTGTGTGGTTGTGTTCATGGGTTCATGGGCTGCTCAGAAATCTAATGATGGAAGGAAAGAAGCTGGTCCTAAAACGCTGAGTGTATGTCTCCAAGTACCCATACCACCTCCCTGATAGTAGTAATGAGAAGAGGACTTGCCCCAGTGGCGAGAGTCCTTAATGATGGCTAAGCTCATCTCCTTCAAGTGTGCAAGATAAAGTTTTTCACAGTATCTTGGTACACGTGGCCATGTTAAACCAATTACCGGTTGAAGATAGAGTGAACACGGTGTAGACCCATGCTGGGCATATCTCTGGGTGTCAGTGTCTATCAGGAAATTGTCTCCTCATTCTCAATAGCTTATTGTTCTCTTGGGCAATTTTCTCCACAAATGACATTAACAGCACATAGAATGCAATGTTTGGTAGCTTCACTGCTCTGAAAAGTGTCGGTTCTCTACACACAGGACAGGGAGGTTTTACGAGCCCCATTTCCCAAGACTGTGCAGTTTAAATGGCCAGCACTTGCCCTCGCTGAGAGCTGTGACTAGTGTTTATCTGGACTACCTTGCCCATGGCGTTGGGCTTGCGGTCACCCTCAAGACCATTCCCTGTTCTGCTGACCTCTGTAACATTCCATACACTATTACTGTCTGCTGCTTTGGGAGATCAGAGTTGAAGAGACAAAACTTTGGAATATAGAACATAGAACAGTACAGCACAGGCCCACAGTGTTGTGCTGCACCAGCTAAAAAGTAAATTAAATTAAAAAACTAATCCCTTCTACCTCTACAGCTTCCATATCCCTCCATCTTAATCATATTCATTTGCTTATCTTAACGTCTCTTCAAAGCCTCTGAAGTGTTTGGCTCAACCACCAGACCAGGCAGTGCATTCCAGGCATCCACCACTCTCTGAGTGAAAAACTTACCCCTCACATCCCCCTTGAACCTAACCCCTCTCACCTTCAATGCATGCCCTCTGGTATGAGGTATTTCTACCCTGGGGAGAAAATATACTCCTTGTCTACTCTATCTATGCCTCTGATAATCTTATAAACTTTGTACACTTCTCCTTCACTTTACAGGAGCTCTAGATGATGTGGGTTTCTGCCAGATGCTGACACTGCGAGCTGTTATTCAGCTGCCTGTCCCCTGGGCACATTTGGCCCCAGACAATCCCTCCATGTCCCAACCACTCCCCTCATTGTGTTGCTGGGGCTGACCTACATAGCCTTCCTGGGCTGCTCCCAGGGGTCTCTAACTGCCTGGGCTCTGACTGGCTGGGCATTTTATTATTCTTAATACTTCCTGACATTAATGTGACAGGGACAATCCCTGAGGAACCAGGATGGTGAACCTAACGTGCACAAAAATTTTTTTGGTACATGGCATGCAGTGCCACCTCTCAATTATTTAAAGCAGAGCCATACTGAAACAATACCTAATGATGGTCTTCACTGCAAAAGGAAGCAGTGAGTGAGTCAGTGATGGGGAATACGTTAGAATCATGGCTAGAGTGTACTCCTTTCCATTCTGACTGATGTTCAAAGGATTCGCAGTACATTTATTATCAAAGTATGTATGCAGTATTCATCTCTGAGATTCAGCCACAGAACAAAGAAGAACCATGGAGCCCATTAAAAAGAAAACGTTAACCACCCCCCCCATGCACATGTAAAGAAAAGACAAATCTCGCAAATGGCAACGAAGGAAACATACAAAAACACAGGATATAAAACACAAAGTCAAGAGGCGTTTTTTATGCAGCTCAGAGTTCATTATCTGCAGACCACCCCAATTCAAAATCACCCAAAACTAGCAACAAAAAAAAATCAACTAGTCCAGAAAAGGAAAAAAAAAATTACCATGGCACACAAGAGAACTTTGTAGAAGATTATTGTCAATTCGGGCACACGTTCCCAAAGAGGTTTGCCACCTCTGTACTAGGATCTGCCCCATCACGGGAAGGCAAGAGAACAAGGGTGTGGGATGGATGGAGCCGAGGAGGATTGCTGAGAGTTGGATGGTGGTGTGAGGAATGTGTTGGAGGGGGTGACTGATTGGTTGTAGTAGGTAGGGGGGTGAGGGGTTGGGCAGAGATATGGGAGTGATTGGAGACATGGGGGATGAGTTGGAGGGATGTAAGGGATAAATAGATGGCAATCTCACAAGCCTTTGGTATACCAGTCAGTGTAACAATGAATGGCGCATTCCAAAGGAGAATCTTCTTTAAGGGTAGATGTTAGCAACTGTTTTCTAAGCTGCAAAGCCCTTCCTTGCACAGACAGCACCGTTCTCACAAGGTTCTTAAATGCAGATCAAATTTCCTTGAACCATTGCCGTGGGAAGGAGTCTCTTGGGGGCAGCATCCCAGAGGGATGGGCAGCAAGGGACTCTGCTGTCCTGTCAGAAACGGCTGTCTCTCTGTCTCACTGGGTGTGGCAAGGAATGGAATGTGGAATGGGTGGAATCCCAGTCCACTGGGGTTGAATAACTGAACTACAGCCTGCTAAAGGAGAGGGACAAGTGGATTAGATGATTCAATTCATCCTCTTAGGGAAAACAAAATTTAGCAAGTGCTGGAGTAATGAAGCACGTTGTAAAGTCCCACATCTGGGACATGTGTTCAAATCCCATCGCAGGAGAATTTAAATTCCAGTAATTAAATGAATCTGGAATTAAAGCTCAACTCAGTAGCATGACCATGAAACTACCCGGTTCTCAAATGTTTTTCAAGAATGAATCTGTATTCCTCATCCGGTCTGCCTAGTACTGTAAATAATTGCAGAATGTCCAGTGGATGTTGGTACCTGTATCGGTTGAGATGGGGTAAGATGACAATAGTGCACTCATAGTGCTCATGTGTCAGTGATAATCATTCTGATTCTAATTCCACAGTGTTGTAATAACTCCGGATTCACCATCCAAGACTGTTTATTGTCACTCTTCAGTACGCAAGTGTAAAGGAGAACAAAATGATTGTTACTCCAGATCCGATGAAGCATAAGAAAACATAACAAGTATAAAGAACACAATAAATAAGACAAAGAAACACAAGAAATATAAATCAATCCTATAAAACATAATGTACAAGTAACTTTATACAGATAAACTGATTGTACATAAAGTTTACATACTGTAATTCATTTTTTTCTATTATCACGTTTCATTGAACTGCTGCCGCAAAGTTAATAAATTTCATGATATATGCTGGTGATATTAAACCTGATTCTGATTCTGTGATCAGCCCATTGTCCACAGCACCCATCAACGATGCATTTATACTGATTTTACAGTCATCTAATTTTTATTTTCCCACATTCCTGTCAACAATCCCCACCCATAGAATCTATCACTCAGCCAGACATTAGTGACAACTTACAGCGAACAGTTAACCTACCTAGCCGCAAACCTTTGGGATGTGAGAGGGAACACGAGCAGCCAAGTGAAACACACGGGGTCACAGGGAGAGTGTGCACACTCTATTCGTGTAGCATCGGAGTCCAAGATTGAACCTGAGCTGGAGCTGTCAGGCAGCAAATCTACCAGCTATGTCACTGTGCCAGCAATCATTGGAGCTATTAATCTCAGTGAGGGTTCTTATGGTGATGCAGAGATGTCATATTTAATATCAACCAGGGCTTTGTTGGAAGTGTGCCCACCTCTGTGGTAAGGGTTGGATATCTTGTCCTGATGCACCTACAAAAGCTATCAGGCACCTTGGCGTCGAACCAAGAGCGTGCTGCTGCTCTGCCTGGACTCTGATTAGTGCTGCCATCTTGAGCAGGGCCAAGAGATTCTGAGCACTGTCTGGCCAGGGTTGCTCAATCCTTCCCTACTGTCTCAGCCAATATCTATCCTCAACTAACATCAGAGCAGACCATCTGCCCACTTGTCTCACTGTTCTTGATGCATCTTGTTCTCTGTTTTCACTGCTCCATTTTCTAAAGTGAAAAATATAAATGATGTAATTCCAAGTTGTTAGTGCAGGGTAATGTCATTGGGAGAAATGTGTACGTAAATCACAACTATCGACATGGAGTTGGGGTTTCACTTTAAGAGGCTGGTCTGATGTGATGACGCTATTATGTAAAAGGTTTTAACGCAGTTGTGTAGGTTTTGGAGTTCAATAAAATGTATTACGGGATTTTTAAAACATAAAACGCCTCACTTTATTTTATTTGTGAAAACCTACACTGTGGCCCCCGATGCTCTAGGATGATTCCAGAGTTATTGAACACCTTTGCCAACACACTCACTTTGAAACTCCCAGAGTTTTGGGAGCAAAATGCCGTTGTTTGGTTCGTACCAGCTGAGGCACAGTTCACTCTGCGAGAAATCACTGCCAACAGCACCAAATTCTACTATGTGGTAGTGTTACTCAGTAGTTCCATGGTTATGAGAGTGGTGAGTCTGCTTGGACCCCCGACTGAACACAATAAATACCGATAATTGAGAACTCATCATTTACAGACTTTTGGACTATCGGAATCTGAATACGCCAAACAGTTGCTCTTCTGACCCAGTCTCAGCGAAGCTAAGCTATTGGAGCTAATGGACCATATGCTGGCTCTCCTGGGAAATCACCATCTTTGTTTTATTTTTAAGGAACCCTACTGCAGAAAATGCCTGATAAAGTTTGCATAGCCTTCGCTAATAACATCTGTGATGAACTTTAGGTAGCTTGCTAAAATGGCTGATAGTCTATACTCAGCCAGGCAGTTGTGCATCATTCCACCTTTCCCTATCTCAATAAGCCTGGTCAGCAAGGTCCCCAACATAAGGACACCCGCGGCTGTGGAACAGGTGATGCCAGGTCTGTGCTTTAACCATGCTTGCTTTGGTATGAATGCTAGGAAGTGCCAACCACCTTGCAGCTTCGACAGTGCCAGGGCATCGGGACAGAAGAGGTCTGTGAGTACAGTGGATTTCAGCTGCCAGGATTGTCTACTGTTCGTTATGGAAACCCTTGTGTGACATGGCTGTCATGTCACCTATTGATGAGAAGGCAAAGAGTGATGAGACCTCACTGGAAATCACCAACAGTAGCAAGATCCAGACTTACGGGACACGACGGGTGACATCCTGCTACAGTGGGTGACGTTACACACGGGACTTCGTTCTGGCTAAAGTGGCCAGATCTCTGTTTGGTGTAGATTTCCTGTGTGTCCAAGGAGTGTTGGTCGATCTTAGAACTGTTGGCTTTTGGGTGTCAAGGGCTTTGGGTTGTTACCCTGCTCCCCCAGTAAGTTCCCCACAAAGTCTCTGTCAAGACCGTGCACCACTGCTTGTGAGTTTACTCAACTGCTGGGCGGATTCTCAGGCCTCACTGAGCCCGCATTCTCCACTACAGTCACAAAACGTGGGGTTGAGTACCACGGTCCCACAACTGTCCTGTCAGTCCAGGCCCATGCACGTAGACTGGACCCAGAAAAGCTGGCAACAGTGAATGCTGAGATTGCCAACCTGGAAAGGCTTGGAATAGTACACAGGTTGAACAGCTCCTAGGCTTCACCCCTTCACATTGTCCCCAAGTCTGATGGTGGTTGCTGTCCCTGTGACGATTACCGCACCTTAATGAGGCCACCACCCCTGATCAATACCTAGTTCCACACAATCAAGACTTGTTGGGACATTTAGCTGAAAAGTTACTTTTTTTCCAAAGTTGATCTAGTTTGGGGCTACCATCAGGTGCCTGTGTGCTTGGAGGTCATTCCCAAAATAGCTGTGATAACCCCGTTTGGCCTCTTTGAGTTTCTGCACATGCCATTTGGACTGAAAAAATGCAGCACAGACTTTCCAACGGTTGATGGACTCTGTATTAAAAAACTTAAATTTTCTTTTTGTTTACCTGAATGACATACTTGTCGCCGGTGAGTTCTAATCTGTGTGGGTTGTCAGCTATTGACTTTCTTGGCCAGCGCATCTCCGCAGAATGTGTGAAACCCCTCCCATCAAAGAGAGCTGCTATTCTCAATATCCCACTACAAAAAAACCGCAGGTAAATTTCTATCGTCGCTTCATTCTGCGGGCTGCTGAACTTGTGCTTCACCTGTATAGTGTGCTTAAAGACAATCCCCCTAATCAGTGCTTGACTGGTCAGTGGACATGATCAGGGCATTTGATGATACCAAACCAACTCTTTCCAACTCCCTAGTGCCCCCATAGCCATTACTTCTGTGCTTCAGACTGTACTATGGGTGCTGTGCATGAACATCTGGTCGGTGGTGTGTGGCTGCCTTCTTCAGCCAGCAGCTCCGAGCCCCCGAAAGGTAGTACAGCACATTTGACCATGACCTTCTTGGTCTCTATCTGGCTGTCTGCCATTTTTGTCTTCTTCATTGACCACAAATCCCTTGTGGACGCGATGGCCAAAATATCAGAGCCTTGGTCTCCATGACAGCAACACCACCTGGCTTACATATGCGGGTTCACAACTGATATACAACATATCAACGGGAAAAATAATTCTGTGTCTGATTGTCCCTTACAGCTGTTGATGCCATCCACATATGGGTTGAATATGCTGGCATGGCAGCTGACCCAGAGGTCCAGGCTTACTGGACAGCAGTCATGGGCTTGCAGTTGGCTGACATTAAGTTTGGGAAACTGGGGTTTCTCTTCTGTGTGATGTCTCCTCACCCCACAGTGTGCCCGCAAACTGATGGTGATCTGTTTTTAACTCCATATACGGCCTCTCACATCCGGACTGGAAGTACTCACAGAACCTGGTTGCACTAAGGTTTGTTTGTCACAGCCTTAGAAAGGACGTGCATGATTGGATTGCAGCTTTTGTGGAGTGCCGGCGGGCAAAAATTAACCGCCGTGTTCCTGCGCCTTTTGAGGTCCTTGAGCGATGGTTTGACGATATCAACGTGGACTTGTTGGTCCTTTTCCCAGCTCCAGCAGGTTCACGCACCTCCTCACCATGTGGACCATACCACCAGGAGGCCAGAGGTCCCTCTACTATAGACGACGGCTAAAGGAGTGGCTCGGGCATTCATCAGCACCTGGGATGCTCGGTTTGGCACCCCATCTGATATTTCCTCTGACTGTGGTCCCCAATTCATTTCAGACCTCTGGGCTTCAATGGCCCAGGACCTCTGCATTAGGCTGCATCACACCATGGTGTATCACCCACAGTCCAATAGCCAATGTGAGCGGTTTCACCATTCCTTAAAGGCTGCTCTGAGGGCTTCCCTGACCGATGATTGTTGGCATGATTGGCACCCGTGGGTCCTGCTCAGGCTCAGAACAGCTCCAAAAGAGGACCTGCAGTCGTCCACGTCTAATTGGTATACGGGCAGCCATTACGAGTGCCAGGTGATTTAATTCCTGCACTACGACTGTTTGGTTTGCCTCACAACAGCGTTCCACCCTCCTCAGTAATTTCAATTCCTTTTCACCTATTTCTGTCTCCCATCATGGCGTACAGCACTCTTGGGTTCCTTTTGACCTACGTTCCGCCTTGTTTGTTTTCATCCACCATGACGCATACCAACATCCACCTCACGACGGCCCGTTCCACTTTTTGGAAAGGGGAGAAAAGACTTTTATCATAGATAAGAGGGGTAAACCTGAATGTGTTTTGGTAGATCGTCTTAAACCGGCCCACCAAGATTCAGAGGACTCCACTCCCATGCCCCTGCCGTCAGGACATGACCATGAGCATGTAAACACACCTCTGGATGAGCCAGAGGCTCCTGCTGTTCCTCCACCCATGGAGCACAGAACCCGAGCAAGGTGGCTCATGTGAGCTCCAGGCAGGCTCACAGTGCCAGTTTTAGTGAATTCTGGGGTGGGGGCCTGTGTAGGGTAAATGTAATTGGGAGAAATGTACATAATTGACAACCATTAACATTCAGTCGAGGTTTCACTTTAAGAAGCCAGTCTGACATGACAACCTTATAACATAAAGAGTTTTTGCATGTCATCGTGTGTGGGTTTCGGAGTTCAATAAAATGTATTCATTAAACGTAAAACACCTCACTTTGTTTTATTCGCAAAAACCTATATCGTTCTGATTTGAAACACTTGTCATGATTTATACCCACTTAGGACTCCTTTCCCTGGAGAATTCATCATTTGTTCTCTCAAAATCCTTCACGATAATGAACGGGACGATTAGGTTCCTCATTAACCAATTCTCCAATTCTCCATTTCTCTACATAATTAAGTTCCTCACTTTGGACCCATTCTGGTGACTCCCTCACCTTCTTGTGTTGGAACAATAAAGCCAAGGATCGCATGTGCTTATTTCTCCAATCTTCCCAAGTTGTTCTCATTCTTTCAAGGATTTAAGAAGTGTGTGTGTGTGTGTGTGTGCACCCAAACTCCTGGGACTCCCTATTCCTGCACCATCTGCTCTGGTTGCCATTTTTCATCCTTCCCACCAAACTACATCACTTCAAATCTTTGTGCACTGAACTGCATCTGACTCATTTTCTAGTTGGTGTCTGTCATCCTGGTTTGTTACTTTTCTCATGGTTAACCACATTTTTGAATTTCATCAAATTTTTAAATTCCAGACTATGTATCATTCTTTCCAGAATGTCAATGTTCTTAATTGTCACTTCACTGCTGTCTTGAGTAAAAAATAACCATTCACCACTGCTCTTCCTAAGTCAGTTTTATGCCCACGCTGCTACTCTCCCTTTAATCTTACTAACAAATTTATGAATTATAAGGTACTTTGTCAAATACTTATTAGAGCATAAGATATATTAATTTCATCAATTGTCCCCTTTACTTCATAAGTCAAATAGGACTTGCCTTCAATAAATCTGTGCTGACTTTCATTTGTTACCCTATTGTGCATTAAATTGACTGGCCTGAACTTGCTGGATTTATCCTGACTTTGTCTTGAAAAGGCAGTAATAAATCTGACATAAATCCCACACTTGGGAGCTTGGGAAAATTGTGGACAGAGCCCAACACTTTTGCCTTTTCTTTATTTCAAAATATTGCCAATATTGCCTCTGAATCCTGTTTAATAGTTGTCTTTTAGATCCCCCCAAAGTTGGAGGCAATGTCCTTGTTACTAGCTCAGCCTCGCAAGACTCTTTTTGGGTACCAGCCTGCCTCTGCTCTTTGTTAGCCTTTGACCAATAAGGTTATCCAAACATAAAACGTAGCAGAAATAAGCCATTCAGTCCCTCATCTCTGCTCTGTCATTCAATAAGTTCATGGCTGACTGCTTACCTTTGTGCCAATATTCGGCATAAACCCTATGTCACTTGATAACATTGGCATCCAGAATCGATTGGCCCATGTCTTGAATGTCTCAGTGACAAGTCCCAGTAGCCCTCTGGGTGAAGAAATTTTCCCTTATCATTGTCAGGAATGGCTGACCCCTCATTCTTCACCACACACCTTCAGTTCCTCTTTCCACTTCTAACACCTCTTCCAGATTCTGCCCTCCCCCATACATCCACTGAGCCCATTCCCTCAACCTCCCTTCCACCTTCATTCCTTCTACCACTCCCAGTCCACCAATCACATTGACACCTCCACAGTAACACCACCACCACCACCTTGTCTATCTACCACCTTTGACCACTCCACACCTTCCCTCTGCCCAGTCACCACTCACACTCTGACTCACCCATCTCTTCACTCCCTTTAAATCCTCTAACCTTCTCCACCACCTCCCCCCAATTAGTTAATTACCCTACACACCCCCCAACCCCACACCTGACCTTATCCACTACTTCTACCCTAGTAGTCTCTGTAACTTAAGACCCTCAGGGTCTTGACCTTCAGTTCCTCTACACTTATCCTGTAGTCACCCACTTCATCTCTCCCATCCCCCCCTCATCTTCAGCTCTCCACATCTACCTTCTCCTACTTCTCCCTCTACCCTGCTACTTTCTGCTTCCTCATTTTAATCCCGTGCCTCCTCTGAGGCCAGATGTTGACCCAGTATACTTTGGATGAAGATGATTGACTCTTTCCTGTGCTCTTCCACCATGGATCTAACTCAAGCCTTCATCAGTCTGTAGGGCTCAGCTCTAAATTGTGATTAGCAATCAAAAGAAAGCAAAATGACATATCAGAGCTTGGGATTACAGATGGAACTTACTCCAGGACACTTGTATTTGTTTAGGAATAACTTAGTGACAACACCCACCAAGCTGTGTACCAGCCTGACTTGGGAATATATTCCATATCTTTTCCATCACTGGGTCTAACTCCTGGACTTGCTTCCCTCAACTCACTATAGACGCAACCTCACCACATGGCCAGTAGTATAACGAGTTGAATTTTCCTCTTCGAGGGCAAAAGGGATGGGCTATAAGTACTGGATATGCCAGGTCCCAACAAAACCATTCTATCTCCATCTATTTCACAGGAGCAGACATGAAGAGGAAGAAGATGACGATGAGGTTGGGGTGAACAAGACTTGGGTGCTGGCTCCAAAGTCTCAAGATGCCGATGCAACACACATTCTCAACTCGTTGCTGGGAGGGTATGACAACAAACTGCGGCCAGATGTTGGCAGTAAGTGAGAGGCTTGTTGTTGCTCACCTAACTCAGTGCTTTGGTGCAGGGTCACAAGAGACTGCTCTTGTATGATGAGATCAGATGAACACAGGGAAAGTTGGGGTTCCATTCACAGTTCCCTGAAACTAACAGTACAGGCGAATAGGTGGTGAAGATGACCAGTGGTGTTTTTTCTATTCAGGGCACAGAATATTACATTTGGGATATTACATTGCAGGTTTATATAACACTGGTTAGACTGTACATGGAGCGTTGAGAGCTCTTCTGTCACCATGCTAAAGAAAGGATGCAGTTGTGCTGAAGAGAGTGGGTAGAGGAGATTGTGGATAGATGTGTAGAGGAGATTCCTGGTTAGGATTTGCAGAGGAGATTGTTGATAGGATGTGCAGAGGAGATTGTGGATAGGATGTGGAGAGGAGATCGTTAATAGGATGTGTAGAGGAGATTGTGGATAGGATGTGTACAGGAGACTGTGGATAGGATGTGTACAGGAGATTGTCGATAGGATGTGTAGAGGAGATTGTGGATTGGATGTGCAGAGGAGATTGTGGATAGGATGTGCAGAGGAGATTGTGGATAGGATGTTTAGAGGAGATTGTGCATAGGATGTGCAGAGGAGATTGTGGATAGGATGTGCAGAGGAGATTGTGGATAGGATGTGTAGAGGAGATTGTCGATAGGATGTGCAGAGGAGATTGTAGATAGGATGTGCAGAGGAGATTGTGGATAGGATGTGCAGAGGAGATTGTGGATAGGATGTGCAGAGGAGATTGTGGATAGGATGTGTAGAGGAGATAGTGGATAGGATGTGTAGAGGAGATTCATGGATAGGATGTGCAGAGGAGATTGTGGATACGATGTGTAGAGGAGATTGTGGATAGGATGTGTAGAGGAGATTGTGGATAGGATGTGTAGAGTAGACTGTGGATAGGATGTGTAGAGGAGATTGTCGATAGAATGTGTAGAGGAGATTCCTGGTAAGGATGTGTAGAGGAGATTGTCGATAGGATGTGTAGAGGAGATTCATGGATGGGATGTGTAGAGGAGATTGTGGATAGGATGTGTAGAGGAGATTGTGGATAGGATGTGTAGAGGAGATTGTCGATAGGATGTGTAGAGGAGATTGTGGATAGGATGTGTAGAGGAGATTGTGGATAGGATGTGCAGAGGTGATTGTGAATAGGATGTGCAGAGGAGATTGTGGATAGGATGTGTAGAGGAGATTGTGCATAGGATGTGCAGAGGAGATTGTGGATAGGATGTGCAGAGGAGATTGTCGATAGGATGTGTAGAGGAGATTGTCGATAGGATGTGCAGAGGAGATTCATGGATAGGATGTGTAGAGGAGATTGTGGATAGGATGTGTAGAGGAGATTGTGGATAGGATGTGTAGAGGAGATTGTGGATAGGATGTGTAGAGGAGATTGTGGAAAGGATGTGTAGAGGAGATTGTGGATAGGATGTGTAGAGGAGATTCATGGATGGGATGTGTAGAGGAGATTGTGGATAGGATGTGTAGAGGAGATTGTGGATAGGATGTGTAGAGGAGATTGTGGATAGGATGTGTAGAGGAGATTGTGGATAGGATGTGTAGAGGAGATTGTGGATAGGATGTGCAGAGGAGATTGTGGATAGGATGTGCAGAGGAGATTGTCGATAGGATGTGTAGAGGAGATTGTGGATAGGATGTGTAGAGGAGATTGTGGATAGGATGTGTAGAGGAGATTGTGGATAGGATGTGTAGAGGAGATTGTGGATAGGATGTGTAGAGGAGATTGTGGATAGGATGTGTAGAGGAGATTCATGGATGGGATGTGTAGAGGAGATTGTGGATAGGATGTGTAGAGGAGATTGTGGATAGGATGTGTAGAGGAGATTGTCGATAGAATGTGTAGAGGAGATTCCTGGATAGGATGTGTAGAGGAGATTGTGAATAGGATGTACAGAGGAGATTGTGGATAGGATGTGCAGAGGAGATTGTGGATAGGATGTGCAAAGGAGATTGT
This sequence comes from Mobula hypostoma, assembly GCF_963921235.1. Classification (NCBI taxonomy): domain Eukaryota; kingdom Metazoa; phylum Chordata; class Chondrichthyes; order Myliobatiformes; family Myliobatidae; genus Mobula; species Mobula hypostoma. Next base: position 58,377,383 of record NC_086106.1, on the reverse strand, counting down.
GCATAGGATGTGCAGAGGAGATTGTGGATAGGATGTGTAGAGAAGATTGTGGATAGGATGTGCAGAGGAGATTGTGGATAGGATGTGTAGAGGAGATTCATGGATAGGATGTGCAGAGGAGATTGTTGATAGGATCTGTAGAGGAGATTGTGGATAGGATGTGTAGAGGAGATTGTGGATAGGATGTGCAGAGGAGATTCATGGATAGGATGTGTAGAGGAGATTGTGGATAGGATGTGTAGAGGAGATTGTGGATAGGATGTGTAGAGGAGATTGTCGATAGAATGTGTAGAGGAGATTCCTGGAAAGGATGTGTAGAGGATATTGTGGATAGGATGTGTAGAGGAGATTCATGGATGGGATGTGTAGAGGAGATAGTGGATAGGATGTGTAGAGGAGATTGTGGATAGGATGTGTAGAGGAGATTGTGGATAGGATGTGTAGAGGAGATTGTGGATAGGATGTGCAGAGGAGATTGTGGATAGGATGTGTAGAGGAGATTCATGGATAGGATGTGCAGAGCAGATTGTTGATAGGATCTGTAGAGGAGATTGTGGATAGGATGTGTAGAGGAGATTGTGGATAGGATGTGTAGAGAAGATTCATGGATAGGATGTGTAGAGTAGATTGTGGATAGGATGTGTAGAGGAGATTGTGGATAGGATGTGTAGAGGAGATTGTGGATAGGATGTGTAGAGGAGATTGTGGATAGGATGTGTAGAGGAGATTGTGGATAGGATGTGTAGAGGAGATTGTGGATAGGATGTGTAGAGGAGATTGTGGATAGGATGTGTAGAGGAGATTGTGGATAGGATGTGTAGAGGAGATTGTGGATAGGATGTGTAGAGGAGATTGTGGATAGGATGTGTAGAGGAGATTGTGGATAGGATGTGCAGAGGAGATTGTGGATAGGATGTGTAGAGGAGATTCATGGATAGGATGTGCAGAGGAGATTGTTGATAGGATCTGTAGAGGAGATTGTGGATAGGATGTGCAGAGGAGATTGGGGATAGGATGTGTAGAGGAGATTCATGGATAGGATGTGTAGAGGTTATTGTCAATGGGGTGTGCAGAGGAGATTGTGGATAGGATGTGCAGAGGAGATTGTGGATAGGATGTGCAGGGGAGATTGTGGATAGGATGTGTAGAGGAGATTGTCGATCGAATGTGTAGAGGAGATTCCTGGATAGGATGTGTAGAGGAGATTGTGGATAGGATGTGTAGAGGAGATTGTCGATAGAATGTGTAGAGGAGATTCCTGGATAGGATGTGTAGAGGAGATTGTGGATAGGATGTGCAGAGGAGATTGTGGATAGGATGTGCAGAGGAGATTGTGGATAGGATGTGCAGAGGAGATTCTGGATAGGATGTGCAGAGGAGATTGTGGATAGGATGTGTAGAGGAGATTGTGGATAGGATGTGCAGAGGAGATTGTGGATAGTATGTGCAGAGGAGATTGTGGATAGGATGTGTAGAGGAGATTGTGGATAAGATGTGCAGAGGAGATCGTCGACAGGATGTGCAGAGGAGATCGTGGATAGGATGTGTAGAGGAGATCGTGGATAGGATGTGTAGAGGACATCTTGGATAGGATGTGTAGAGGAGATCGTGGATAGAATGTGTAGAGGAGATCGTGGATAGGATGTGCAGAGGAGATTGTGGATAGGATATGTAGAGGAGATTCATGGATAGGATGTGCAGAGGAGATCGTCAACAGGATGTGAAGAGGAGATCGTGGATAGGATGTGTAGAGGAGATCGTGGATAGGATGTGTAGAGGACATCTTGGATAGGATGTGTAGAGGAGATCGTGGATAGGATGTGTAGAGGAGATCGTGGATAGAATGTGTCAAGGAGATTGTGGATAGGATGTGTAGAGGAGATTGTGGATAGGATGTGCAGAGGAGATTGGGGATAGGATGTGTAGAGGAGATTCATGGATAGGATGTGTAGAGGTTATTGTCAATGGGCTGTGTAGAGGAGATTGTGGATAGGATGTGCAGAGGAGATTGTGGACAGGATGTGCAGGGGAGATTGTGGATAGGATGTGTAGAGGAGATTGTCGATCGAATGTGTAGAGGAGATTCCTGGATAGGATGTGTAGAGGAGATTGTGGATAGGATGTGTAGAGGAGATTCATGGATAGGATGTGTAGAGGAGATTGTGGATAGGATGTGTAGAGGAGATTCTGGAGAGGATGTGTAGAGGAGATTGTCGATAGGATATGTAGAGGAGATTGTGGATAGGATGTGTAGAGGAGATTGTGGATAGGATGTGCAGAGGTGATTGTGGATAGGATGTGCAGAGGAGATTGTGGATAGGATGTGTAGAGGAGATTGTGCATAGGATGTGCAGAGGAGATTGTGGATAGGATGTGCAGGGGAGATTGTGGATAGGATCTGTAGAGGAGATTGTCGATCGATTGTGTAGAGGAGATTCCTGGATAGGATGTGTAGAGGAGATTGTGGATAGGATGTGTAGAGGAGATTCATGGATAGGATGTGTAGAGGAGATTGTGGATAGGATGTGTAGAGGAGATTGTGGATAGGATGTGTAGAGGAGATTGTGGATAGGATGTGTAGAGGAGATTGTGGATAGGATGTGCAGAGGTGATTGTGGATAGGATGTGCAGAGGAGATTGTGGATAGGATGTGTAGAGGAGATTGTGCATAGGATGTGCAGAGGAGATTGTGGATAGGATGTGCAGAGGAGATTGTCGATAGGATGTGTAGAGGAGATTCCTGGATAGGATGTGTAGAGGAGATTGTGGATAGGATGTGTATAGGAGATTCATGGATAGGATGTGTAGAGGAGATTGGGGATAGGATGTGTAGAGGAGATTCATGGATAGGATGTGTAGAGGTTATTGTCAATGGGCTGTGTAGAGGAGATTGTGGATAGGATGTGCAGAGGAGATTGTGGATAGGATGTGCAGGGGAGATTGTGGATAGGATATGTAGAGGAGATTGTCGATCGAATGTGTAGAGGAGATTCCTGGATAGGATGTGTAGAGGAGATTGTGGATAGGATGTGTAGAGGAGATTCATGGATAGGATGTGTAGAGGAGATTGGGGATAGGATGTGTAGAGGAGATTCTGGATAGGATGTGTAGAGGAGATTGTCGATAGGATGTGTAGAGGAGATTGTGGATAGGATGTGTAGAGGAGATTGTGGATAGGATGTGCAGAGGTGATTGTGGATAGGATGTGCAGAGGAGATTGTGGATAGGATGTGTAGAGGAGATTGTGCATAGGATGTGCAGAGGAGATTGTGGATAGGATGTGCAGGGGAGATTGTGGATAGGATCTGTAGAGGAGATTGTCGATCGATTGTGTAGAGTAGATTCCTGGATAGGATGTGTAGAGGAGATTGTGGATAGGATGTGTAGAGGAGATTCATGGATAGGATGTGTAGAGGAGATTGTGGATAGGATGTGTAGAGGAGATTGTCGATAGGATGTGTAGAGGAGATTGTGGATAGGATGTGTAGAGGAGATTGTGGATAGGATGTGCAGAGGTGATTGTGGATAGGATGTGCAGAGGAGATTGTGGATAGGATGTGTAGAGGAGATTGTGCATAGGATGTGCAGAGGAGATTGTGGATAGGATGTGCAGAGGAGATTGTCGATAGGATGTGTAGAGGAGATTCCTGGATAGGATGTGTAGAGGAGATTGTGGATAGGATGTGTAGAGGAGATTCATGGATAGGATGTGTAGAGGAGATTGTGGATAGGATGTGTAGAGGAGATTGTGGATAGGATGTGTAGAGGAGATTGTCGATAGGATGTGTAGAGGAGATTGTGGATAGGATGTGTAGAGGAGATTGTGGATAGGATGTGCAGAGGTGATTGTGGATAGGATGTGCAGAGGAGATTGTGGATAGGATGTGTAGAGGAGATTGTGCATAGGATGTGCCGAGGAGATTGTGGATAGGATGTGCAGGGGAGATTGTGGATAGGATGTGTAGAGGAGATTGTCGATCGAATGTGTAGAGGAGATTCCTGGATAGGATGTGTTGAGGAGATTGTGGATAGGATGTGTAGAGGAGATTCATGGATAGGATGTGTAGAGGAGATTGTGGATAGGATGTGTAGAGGAGATTGTGGATAGGATATGCAGAGGTGATTGTGGATAGGATGTGCAGAGGAGATTGTGGATAGGATGTGTAGAGGAGATTGTGCATAGGATGTGCAGAGGAGATTGTGGATAGGATGTGCAGAGGAGATTGTCGATAGGATGTGTAGAGGAGATTGTCGATAGGATGTGCAGAGGAGATTCATGGATAGGATGTGTAGAGGAGATTGTGGATAGGATGTGTAGAGGACATTGTGGATAGGATGTGTAGAGGAGATTGTCGATAGGATGTGCAGAGGAGATTCATGGATAGGATGTGTAGAGGAGATTGTGGATAGGATGTGTAGAGGACATTGTGGATAGGATGTGTAGAGGAGATTGTCGATAGAATGTGTAGAGGAGATTCCTGGAAAGGATGTGTAGAGGAGATTGTGGATAGGATGTGTAGAGGAGATTCATGGATGGGATGTGTAGAGGAGATTGTGGATAGGATGTGTGATGTGTAGAGGAGATTCGTGGATAGGATGTGTAGAGGAGATTGTGGATAGGATGTGTAGAGGAGATTGTGGATAGGATGTGTAGAGTAGATTGTGGATAGGATGTGTAGAGGAGATTGTCGATAGAATGTGTAGAGGAGATTCCTGGATAGGATGTGTAGAGGAGATTATGGATAGGATGTGTAGAGGAGATTGATGGATAGGATGTGTAGAGGAGATTGTGGATAGGATGTGCAGAGGAGATTGTGGATAGGATGTGCAGAGGAGATTGTGCATAGGATGTGTAGAGGAGATTGTGGATAGGATGTGCAGAGGAGATTGTGGATAGGATGTGCAGAGGAGATTGTGGATAGGATGTGCAGAGGAGATTGTGGATAGGATGTGCAGAGGAGATTGTGGATAGGATGTGCAGAGGAGATTGTGGATAGGATGTGCAGAGTATATTGTGGATAGGATGTGTAGAGGAGATTGTGGATAGGATGTGCAGAGGAGATTGTGGAGAGGATGTGCAGAGGAGATTGTGGATAGTATGTGCAGAGGAGATTGTGGATAGGATGTGTAGAGGAGATTGTGGATAGGATGTGTAGAGGAGATTCGTGGATAGGATGTGCAGAGGAGATTGTTGATAGGATCTGTAGAGGAGATTGTGGATAGGATGTGTAGAGGAGATTGTGGATAGGATGTGTAGAGGACATCTTGGATAGGATGTGTAGAGGAGATCGTGGATAGGATGTGTAGAGGAGATCGTGGATAGGATGTGTCGAGGAGATTGTGGATAGGATGTGTAGAGGAGATTGTGGATAGGATGTGCAGAGGAGATTGTGGATAGGATGTGTAGAGGAGATTCATGGATAGGATGTGTAGAGGTTATTGTCAATGGGATGTGTAGAGGAGATTGTGGATAGGATGTGCAGAGGAAATTGTGGATAGGATGTGCAGGGGAGATTGTGGATAGGATGTGTAGATGAGATTGTGGATAGGATGTGCAGAGGAGATTGTGGATAGGATGTGTAGAGGAGATTTTGGATAGGATGTTTACAGGAGATTGTGGATAGGATGTGTAGAGGAGATTCATGGATAGGATGTGTAGAGGAGATTGTGGATAGGATGTGTAGAGGAGATTGTGGATAGGATGTGTAGATGAGATTGTCGATAGAATGTGTAGAGGAGATTCCTGGAAAGGATGTGTAGAGGATATTGTGGATAGGATGTGTAGAGGAGATTCATGGATGGGATGTGTAGAGGAGATAGTGGATAGGATGTGTAGAGGAGATTGTGGATAGGATGTGTAGAGGAGATTGTCGATAGGATGTGTAGAGGAGATTGTGGATAGGATGTGTAGAGGAGATTGTGGATAGGATGTGTAGAGGAGATTGTGGATAGGATGTGCAGAGGAGATTGTGGATAGGATGTGTAGAGGAGATTCATGGATAGGATGTGCAGAGGAGATTGTTGATAGGATCTGTAGAGGAGATTGTGGATAGGATGTGTAGAGGAGATTGTGGATAGGATGTGTAGAGAAGATTCATGGATAGGATGTGTAGAGTAGATTGTGGATAGGATGTGTAGAGGAGATTGTGGATAGGATGTGTAGAGGAGATTCATGGATGGGATGTGTAGAGGAGATAGTGGTTAGGATGTGTAGAGGAGATTGTGGATAGGATGTGTAGAGGAGATTGTCGATAGGATGTGTTGAGGAGATTGTGGATAGGATGTGTAGAGGAGATTGTGGATAGGATGTGTAGAGGAGATTGTGGATAGTATGTGTAGAGGAGATTGTGGATAGGATGTGTAGAGGAGATTGTGGATAGGATGTGCAGAGGAGATTGTGGATAGGATGTGTAGAGGAGATTCATGGATAGGATGTGCAGAGGAGATTGTTGATAGGATCTGTAGAGGAGATTGTGGATAGGATGTGTAGAGGAGATTGTGGATAGGATGTGTAGAGAAGATTCATGGATAGGATGTGTATAGGAGATTGTCAATAGGATGTGTAGAGGAGATTGTGGGTAGGATGTGTAGAGAAGATTCATGGATAGGATGTGTAGAGGAGATTGTCGATAGGATGTGCAGAGGAGATTCATGGATAGGATGTGTAGAGGAGATTGTGGATAGGATGTGTAGAGGAGATTGTGGATAGGATGTGTAGAGGAGATTGTGGATAGGATGTGTAGAGGAGATTGTGGATAGGATGTGTAGAGTAGGCTGTGGATAGGATGTGTAGAGGAGATTGTCGATAGAATGTGTAGAGGAGATCCCTGGATAGGATGTGTAGAGGAGATTGTGGATAGGATGTGTAGAGGAGAATGTCGATAGGATGTGTAGAGAAGATTGTGGATAGGATGTGTAGAGGAGATTGTGGATAGGATGTGCAGAGGTGATTGTGGATAGGATGTGCAGAGGAGATTGTGGATAGGATGTGTAGAGGAGATTGTGCATAGGATGTGCAGAGGAGATTGTGGATAGGATGTGCAGAGGAGATTGTCGATAGGATGTGCAGAGGAGATTGTCGATAGGATGTGCAGAGGAGATTCATGGATAGGATGTGTAGAGGAGATTGTGGATAGGATGTGTAGAGGACATTGTGGATAGGATGTGTAGAGGAGATTGTGGATAGGATGTGCAGAGGAGATTGTGGATAGGATGTGCAGGGGAGATTGTGGATAGGATGTGTAGATGAGATTGTGGATAGGATGTGCAGAGGAGATTGTGGATAGGATGTGTAGAGGAGATTTTGGATAGGATGTTTGCAGGAGATTGTTAATAGGATGTGTAGAGGAGATTCATGGATAGGATGTGTAGAGGAGATTGTGGATAGGATGTGTAGAGGAGATTGTGGATAGGATGTGTAGATGAGATTGTCGATAGAATGTGTAGAGGAGATTCCTGGAAAGGATGTGTAGAGGATATTGTGGATAGGATGTGTAGAGGAGATTCATGGATGGGATGTGTAGAGGAGATAGTGGATAGGATGTGTAGAGGAGATTGTGGATAGGATGTGTAGAGGAGATTGTCGATAGGATGTGTAGAGGAGATTGTGGATAGGATGTGTAGAGGAGATTGTGGATAGGATGTGTAGAGGAGATTGTGGATAGGATGTGCAGAGGAGATTGTGGATAGGATGTGTAGAGGAGATTCATGGATAGGATGTGCAGAGGAGATTGTTGATAGGATCTGTAGAGGAGATTGTGGATAGGATGTGTAGAGGAGATTGTGGATAGGATGTGTAGAGAAGATTCATGGATAGGATGTGTAGAGTAGATTGTGGATAGGATGTGTAGAGGAGATTGTGGATAGGATGTGTAGAGGAGATTCATGGATGGGATGTGTAGAGGAGATAGTGGTTAGGATGTGTAGAGGAGATTGTGGATAGGATGTGTAGAGGAGATTGTCGATAGGATGTGTTGAGGAGATTGTGGATAGGATGTGTAGAGGAGATTGTGGATAGGATGTGTAGAGGAGATTGTGGATAGTATGTGTAGAGGAGATTGTGGATAGGATGTGTAGAGGAGATTGTGGATAGGATGTGCAGAGGAGATTGTGGATAGGATGTGTAGAGGAGATTCATGGATAGGATGTGCAGAGGAGATTGTTGATAGGATCTGTAGAGGAGATTGTGGATAGGATGTGTAGAGGAGATTGTGGATAGGATGTGTAGAGAAGATTCATGGATAGGATGTGTAGAGGAGATTGTCAATAGGATGTGTAGAGGAGATTGTGGGTAGGATGTGTAGAGAAGATTCATGGATAGGATGTGTAGAGGAGATTGTCGATAGGATGTGCAGAGGAGATTCATGGATAGGATGTGTAGAGGAGATTGTGGATAGGATGTGTAGAGGAGATTGTGGATAGGATGTGTAGAGGAGATTGTGGATAGGATGTGTAGAGGAGATTGTGGATAGGATGTGTAGAGTAGGCTGTGGATAGGATGTGTAGAGGAGATTGTCGATAGAATGTGTAGAGGAGATTCCTGGATAGGATGTGTAGAGGAGATTGTGGATAGGATGTGTAGAGGAGAATGTCGATAGGATGTGTAGAGAAGATTGTGGATAGGATGTGTAGAGGAGATTGTGGATAGGATGTGCAGAGGTGATTGTGGATAGGATGTGCAGAGGAGATTGTGGATAGGATGTGTAGAGGAGATTGTGCATAGGATGTGCAGAGGAGATTGTGGATAGGATGTGCAGAGGAGATTGTCGATAGGATGTGCAGAGGAGATTGTCGATAGGATGTGCAGAGGAGATTCATGGATAGGATGTGTAGAGGAGATTGTGGATAGGATGTGTAGAGGACATTGTGGATAGGATGTGTAGAGGAGATTGTCGATAGGATGGTTAGAGGAGATTGTGGATAGGATGTGTAGAGGAGATTGTGGATAGGATGTGTAGAGGAGATTGTGGATAGGATGTGTAGAGGAGATTGTGGATAGGATGTGCAGAGATGATTGTGGATAGGATGTGCAGAGGAGATTCATGGATAGGATGTGTAGAGGAGATTGTGGATAGGATGTGTAGAGGAGATTGTGGATAGGATGTGTAGAGGAGATTGTCGATAGAATGTGTAGAGGAGATTCCTGGAAAGGATGTGTAGAGGATATTTTGGATAGGATGTGTAGAGGAGATTCATGGATGGGATGTGTAGAGGAGATAGTGGATAGGATGTGTAGAGGAGATTGTGGATAGGATGTGTAGAGCAGATTGTGGATACGATGTGTAGAGGAGATTGTCGATAGAATGTGTAGAGGAGATTCCTGGATAGGATGTGCAGAGGAGATTCTGGATAGGATGTGTAGAGGAGATTCATGGATAGGATGTATAGAGGAGATTCGTGGATAGGATGTGCAGAGGAGATTGTGGATAGGATGTGTAGAGGAGATTCGTGGATAGGATGTGTAGAGGAGATTGTGGATAGGATGTGCAGAGGAGATTGTGGATAGGATATGTAGAGTAGATTGTGGATAGGATGTGTAGAGGAGATTGTCGATAGAATGTGTAGAGGAGATTCCTGGATAGGATGTGTAGAGGAGATTGTGGATAGGATGTGTAGAGGAGATTCATGGATAGGATGTGTAGAGGAGATTGTGGGTAGGATGTGCAGAGGAGATTGTGGATAGGATGTGTAGAGGATATTGTGGATAGGATGTGTAGAGGAGATTGTGGATAGGATGTGCAGAGGAGATTGTGGATAGGATGTGCAGAGGAGATTCATGGATAGGATGTGCAGAGGAGATTGTTGATAGGATCTGTAGAGGAGATTGTGGATAGGATGTGTAGAGGAGATTGTGGATAGGTTGTGTAGAGAAGATTCATGGATAGGATGTGTAGAGGAGATTGTCGATAGGATGTGTAGAGGAGATTGTGGATAGGATGTGTAGAGGAGATTGTGGATAGGATGGGTAGAGGAGATTCGTGGATAGGATGTGCAGAGGAGATTGTGGATAGGATGTGTAGAGGAGATTCGTGGATAGGATGTGTAGAGGAGATTGTGGATAGGATGTGTAGAGGGGATTGTCGATAGAATGTGTAGAGGAGATTCCTGGATAGGATGTGTAGAGGAGATTGTGGATAGGATGTGCAGAGGAGATTGTGGATAGGATGTGCAGAGGAGATTGTGGATAGGATGTGCAAAGGAGATTGTGCATAGGATGTGCAGAGGAGATTGTGGATAGGATGTGTAGAGAAGATTGTGGATAGGATGTGCAGAGGAGATTGTGGATAGTATGTGCAGAGGAGATTGTGGATAGGATGTGTAGAGGAGATTGTGGATAGGATGTGTAGAGGAGATTCATGGATAGGATGTGCAGAGGAGATTGTTGATAGGATCTGTAGAGGAGATTGTGGATAGGATGTGTCGAGGAGATTGTGGATAGGATGTGCAGAGGAGATTCATGGATAGGATGTGTAGAGGAGATTGTGGATAGGATGTGTAGAGGAGATTGTGGATAGAATGTGTAGAGGAGATTGTCGATAGAATGTGTAGAGGAGATTCCTGGAAAGGATGTGTAGAGGATATTGTGGATAGGATGTGTAGAGGAGATTCATGGATGGGAGGTGTAGAGGAGATAGTGGATAGGATGTGTAGAGGAGATTGTGGATAGGATGTGTAGAGGAGATTGTCGATAGGATGTGTAGAGGAGATTGTGGATAGGATGTGTAGAGGAGATTGTGGATAGGATGTGTAGAGGAGATTGTGGATAGGATGTGCAGAGGAGATTGTGGATAGGATGTGTAGAGGAGATTCATGGATAGGATGTGCAGAGGAGATTGTTGATAGGATCTGTAGAGGAGATTGTGGATAGGATGTGTAGAAGAGATTGTGGATAGGATGTGTAGAGAAGATTAATGGATAGGATGTGTAGAGTAGATTGTGGATAGGATTTGTAGATGAGATTGTGGATAGGATGTGTAGAGGAGATTCATGGATGGGATGTGTAGAGGAGATAGTGGATAGGATGTGTAGAGGAGATTGTGGATAGGATGTGTAGAGGAGATTGTCGATAGGATGTGTAGAGGAGATTGTGGATAGGATGTGCAGAGGAGATTGTGGATAGGATGTGTAGAGGAGATTGTGGATAGGATGTGTAGAGGAGATTGTGGATAGTATGTGTAGAGGAGATTGTGGATAGGATGTGTAGAGGAGATTGTGGATAGGATGTGTAGAGGAGATTGTCGATAGGATGTGTAGAGGAGAATCATGGATAGGATGTGCAGAGGAGATTGTTGATAGGATCTGTAGAGGAGATTGTGGATAGGATGTGTAGAGGAGATTGTGGATAGGATGTGTAGAGAAGATTCATGGATAGGATGTGTAGAGTAGATTGTGGATAGGATGTGTAGAGGAGATTGTGGATAGGATGTGTAGAGGAGATTCATGGATGGGATGTGTAGAGGAGATAGTGGTTAGGATGTGTAGAGGAGATTGTGTATAGGATGTGTAGAGGAGATTGTCGATAGGATGTGTTGAGGAGATTGTGGATAGGATGTGTAGAGGAGATTGTGGATAGGATGTGTAGAGGAGATTGTGGATAGTATGTGTAGAGGAGATTGTGGATAGGATGTGTAGAGGAGATTGTGGATAGGATGTGCAGAGGAGATTGTGGATAGGATGTGTAGAGGAGATTCATGGATAGGATGTGCAGAAGAGATTGTTGATAGGATCTGTAGAGGAGATTGTGGATAGGATGTGTAGAGGAGATTGTGGATAGGATGTGTAGAGAAGATTCATGGATAGGATGTGTAGAGGAGATTGTCAATAGGATGTGTAGAGGAGATTGTGGGTAGGATGTGTAGAGAAGATTCATGGATAGGATGTGTAGAGGAGATTGTCGATAGGATGTGCAGAGGAGATTCATGGATAGGATGTGTAGAGGAGATTGTGGATAGGATGTGTAGAGGAGATTGTGGATAGGATGTGTAGAGGAGATTGTGGATAGGATGTGTAGAGGAGATTGTGGATAGGATGTGTAGAGTAGGCTGTGGATAGGATGTGTAGAGGAGATTGTCGATAGAATGTGTAGAGGAGATTCCTGGATAGGATGTGTAGAGGAGATTGTGGATAGGATGTGTAGAGGAGAATGTCGATAGGATGTGTAGAGAAGATTGTGGATAGGATGTGTAGAGGAGATTGTGGATAGGATGTGCAGAGGTGATTGTGGATAGGATGTGCAGAGGAGATTGTGGATAGGATGTGTAGAGGAGATTGTGCATAGGATGTGCAGAGGAGATTGTGGATAGGATGTGCAGAGGAGATTGTCGATAGGATGTGCAGAGGAGATTGTCGATAGGATGTGCAGAGGAGATTCATGGATAGGATGTGTAGAGGAGATTGTGGATAGGATGTGTAGAGGACATTGTGGATAGGATGTGTAGAGGAGATTGTCGATAGGATGGTTAGAGGAGATTGTGGATAGGATGTGTAGAGGAGATTGTGGATAGGATGTGTAGAGGAGATTGTGGATAGGATGTGTAGAGGAGATTGTGGATAGGATGTGCAGAGATGATTGTGGATAGGATGTGCAGAGGAGATTCATGGATAGGATGTGTAGAGGAGATTGTGGATAGGATGTGTAGAGGAGATTGTGGATAGGATGTGTAGAGGAGATTGTCGATAGAATGTGTAGAGGAGATTCCTGGAAAGGATGTGTAGAGGATATTTTGGATAGGATGTGTAGAGGAGATTCATGGATGGGATGTGTAGAGGAGATAGTGGATAGGATGTGTAGAGGAGATTGTGGATAGGATGTGTAGAGCAGATTGTGGATACGATGTGTAGAGGAGATTGTCGATAGAATGTGTAGAGGAGATTCCTGGATAGGATGTGCAGAGGAGATTCTGGATAGGATGTGTAGAGGAGATTCATGGATAGGATGTATAGAGGAGATTCGTGGATAGGATGTGCAGAGGAGATTGTGGATAGGATGTGTAGAGGAGATTCGTGGATAGGATGTGTAGAGGAGATTGTGGATAGGATGTGCAGAGGAGATTGTGGATAGGATATGTAGAGTAGATTGTGGATTGGATGTGTAGAGGAGATTGTCGATAGAATGTGTAGAGGAGATTCCTGGATAGGATGTGTAGAGGAGATTGTGGATAGGATGTGTAGAGGAGATTCATGGATAGGATGTGTAGAGGAGATTGTGGGTAGGATGTGCAGAGGAGATTGTGGATAGGATGTGTAGAGGATATTGTGGATAGGATGTGTAGAGGAGATTGTGGATAGGATGTGCAGAGGAGATTGTGGATAGGATGTGCAGAGGAGATTCATGGATAGGATGTGCAGAGGAGATTGTTGATAGGATCTGTAGAGGAGATTGTGGATAGGATGTGTAGAGGAGATTGTGGATAGGTTGTGTAGAGAAGATTCATGGATAGGATGTGTAGAGGAGATTGTCGATAGGATGTGTAGAGGAGATTGTGGATAGGATGTGTAGAGGAGATTGTGGATAGGATGGGTAGAGGAGATTCGTGGATAGGATGTGCAGAGGAGATTGTGGATAGGATGTGTAGAGGAGATTCGTGGATAGGATGTGTAGAGGAGATTGTGGATAGGATGTGTAGAGGGGATTGTCGATAGAATGTGTAGAGGAGATTCCTGGATAGGATGTGTAGAGGAGATTGTGGATAGGATGTGCAGAGGAGATTGTGGATAGGATGTGCAGAGGAGATTGTGGATAGGATGTGCAAAGGAGATTGTGCATAGGATGTGCAGAGGAGATTGTGGATAGGATGTGTAGAGAAGATTGTGGATAGGATGTGCAGAGGAGATTGTGGATAGTATGTGCAGAGGAGATTGTGGATAGGATGTGTAGAGGAGATTGTGGATAGGATGTGTAGAGGAGATTCATGGATAGGATGTGCAGAGGAGATTGTTGATAGGATCTGTAGAGGAGATTGTGGATAGGATGTGTCGAGGAGATTGTGGATAGGATGTGCAGAGGAGATTCATGGATAGGATGTGTAGAGGAGATTGTGGATAGGATGTGTAGAGGAGATTGTGGATAGAATGTGTAGAGGAGATTGTCGATAGAATGTGTAGAGGAGATTCCTGGAAAGGATGTGTAGAGGATATTGTGGATAGGATGTGTAGAGGAGATTCATGGATGGGAGGTGTAGAGGAGATAGTGGATAGGATGTGTAGAGGAGATTGTGGATAGGATGTGTAGAGGAGATTGTCGATAGGATGTGTAGAGGAGATTGTGGATAGGATGTGTAGAGGAGATTGTGGATAGGATGTGTAGAGGAGATTGTGGATAGGATGTGCAGAGGAGATTGTGGATAGGATGTGTAGAGGAGATTCATGGATAGGATGTGCAGAGGAGATTGTTGATAGGATCTGTAGAGGAGATTGTGGATAGGATGTGTAGAAGAGATTGTGGATAGGATGTGTAGAGAAGATTAATGGATAGGATGTGTAGAGTAGATTGTGGATAGGATTTGTAGATGAGATTGTGGATAGGATGTGTAGAGGAGATTCATGGATGGGATGTGTAGAGGAGATAGTGGATAGGATGTGTAGAGGAGATTGTGGATAGGATGTGTAGAGGAGATTGTCGATAGGATGTGTAGAGGAGATTGTGGATAGGATGTGCAGAGGAGATTGTGGATAGGATGTGTAGAGGAGATTGTGGATAGGATGTGTAGAGGAGATTGTGGATAGTATGTGTAGAGGAGATTGTGGATAGGATGTGTAGAGGAGATTGTGGATAGGATGTGTAGAGGAGATTGTCGATAGGATGTGTAGAGGAGAATCATGGATAGGATGTGCAGAGGAGATTGTTGATAGGATCTGTAGAGGAGATTGTGGATAGGATGTGTAGAGGAGATTGTGGATAGGATGTGTAGAGAAGATTCATGGATAGGATGTGTAGAGTAGATTGTGGATAGGATGTGTAGAGGAGATTGTGGATAGGATGTGTAGAGGAGATTCATGGATGGGATGTGTAGAGGAGATAGTGGTTAGGATGTGTAGAGGAGATTGTGTATAGGATGTGTAGAGGAGATTGTCGATAGGATGTGTTGAGGAGATTGTGGATAGGATGTGTAGAGGAGATTGTGGATAGGATGTGTAGAGGAGATTGTGGATAGTATGTGTAGAGGAGATTGTGGATAGGATGTGTAGAGGAGATTGTGGATAGGATGTGCAGAGGAGATTGTGGATAGGATGTGTAGAGGAGATTCATGGATAGGATGTGCAGAAGAGATTGTTGATAGGATCTGTAGAGGAGATTGAGGATAGGATGTGTAGAGGAGATTGTGGATAGGATGTGTAGAGAAGATTCATGGATAGGATGTGTAGAGGAGATTGTCAATAGGATGTGTAGAGGAGATTGTGGGTAGGATGTGTAGAGAAGATTCATGGATAGGATGTGTAGAGGAGATTGTCGATAGGATGTGCAGAGGAGATTCATGGATAGGATGTGTAGAGGAGATTGTGGATAGGATGTGTAGAGGAGATTGTGGATAGGATGTGTAGAGGAGATTGTGGATAGGATGTGTAGAGGAGATTGTGGATAGGATGTGTAGAGTAGGCTGTGGATAGGATGTGTAGAGGAGATTGTCGATAGAATGTGTAGAGGAGATTCCTGGATAGGATGTGTAGAGGAGATTGTGGATAGGATGTGTAGAGGAGAATGTCGATAGGATGTGTAGAGAAGATTGTGGATAGGATGTGTAGAGGAGATTGTGGATAGGATGTGCAGAGGTGATTGTGGATAGGATGTGCAGAGGAGATTGTGGATAGGATGTGTAGAGGAGATTGTGCATAGGATGTGCAGAGGAGATTGTGGATAGGATGTGCAGAGGAGATTGTCGATAGGATGTGCAGAGGAGATTGTCGATAGGATGTGCAGAGGAGATTCATGGATAGGATGTGTAGAGGAGATTGTGGATAGGATGTGTAGAGGACATTGTGGATAGGATGTGTAGAGGAGATTGTCGATAGGATGGTTAGAGGAGATTGTGGATAGGATGTGTAGAGGAGATTGTGGATAGGATGTGTAGAGGAGATTGTGGATAGGATGTGTAGAGGAGATTGTGGATAGGATGTGCAGAGATGATTGTGGATAGGATGTGCAGAGGAGATTCATGGATAGGATGTGTAGAGGAGATTGTGGATAGGATGTGTAGAGGAGATTGTGGATAGGATGTGTAGAGGAGATTGTCGATAGAATGTGTAGAGGAGATTCCTGGAAAGGATGTGTAGAGGATATTTTGGATAGGATGTGTAGAGGAGATTCATGGATGGGATGTGTAGAGGAGATAGTGGATAGGATGTGTAGAGGAGATTGTGGATAGGATGTGTAGAGCAGATTGTGGATACGATGTGTAGAGGAGATTGTCGATAGAATGTGTAGAGGAGATTCCTGGATAGGATGTGCAGAGGAGATTCTGGATAGGATGTGTAGAGGAGATTCATGGATAGGATGTATAGAGGAGATTCGTGGATAGGATGTGCAGAGGAGATTGTGGATAGGATGTGTAGAGGAGATTCGTGGATAGGATGTGTAGAGGAGATTGTGGATAGGATGTGCAGAGGAGATTGTGGATAGGATATGTAGAGTAGATTGTGGATTGGATGTGTAGAGGAGATTGTCGATAGAATGTGTAGAGGAGATTCCTGGATAGGATGTGTAGAGGAGATTGTGGATAGGATGTGTAGAGGAGATTCATGGATAGGATGTGTAGAGGAGATTGTGGGTAGGATGTGCAGAGGAGATTGTGGATAGGATGTGTAGAGGATATTGTGGATAGGATGTGTAGAGGAGATTGTGGATAGGATGTGCAGAGGAGATTGTGGATAGGATGTGCAGAGGAGATTCATGGATAGGATGTGCAGAGGAGATTGTTGATAGGATCTGTAGAGGAGATTGTGGATAGGATGTGTAGAGGAGATTGTGGATAGGTTGTGTAGAGAAGATTCATGGATAGGATGTGTAGAGGAGATTGTCGATAGGATGTGTAGAGGAGATTGTGGATAGGATGTGTAGAGGAGATTGTGGATAGGATGGGTAGAGGAGATTCGTGGATAGGATGTGCAGAGGAGATTGTGGATAGGATGTGTAGAGGAGATTCGTGGATAGGATGTGTAGAGGAGATTGTGGATAGGATGTGTAGAGGGGATTGTCGATAGAATGTGTAGAGGAGATTCCTGGATAGGATGTGTAGAGGAGATTGTGGATAGGATGTGCAGAGGAGATTGTGGATAGGATGTGCAGAGGAGATTGTGGATAGGATGTGCAAAGGAGATTGTGCATAGGATGTGCAGAGGAGATTGTGGATAGGATGTGTAGAGAAGATTGTGGATAGGATGTGCAGAGGAGATTGTGGATAGTATGTGCAGAGGAGATTGTGGATAGGATGTGTAGAGGAGATTGTGGATAGGATGTGTAGAGGAGATTCATGGATAGGATGTGCAGAGGAGATTGTTGATAGGATCTGTAGAGGAGATTGTGGATAGGATGTGTCGAGGAGATTGTGGATAGGATGTGCAGAGGAGATTCATGGATAGGATGTGTAGAGGAGATTGTGGATAGGATGTGTAGAGGAGATTGTGGATAGAATGTGTAGAGGAGATTGTCGATAGAATGTGTAGAGGAGATTCCTGGAAAGGATGTGTAGAGGATATTGTGGATAGGATGTGTAGAGGAGATTCATGGATGGGAGGTGTAGAGGAGATAGTGGATAGGATGTGTAGAGGAGATTGTGGATAGGATGTGTAGAGGAGATTGTCGATAGGATGTGTAGAGGAGATTGTGGATAGGATGTGTAGAGGAGATTGTGGATAGGATGTGTAGAGGAGATTGTGGATAGGATGTGCAGAGGAGATTGTGGATAGGATGTGTAGAGGAGATTCATGGATAGGATGTGCAGAGGAGATTGTTGATAGGATCTGTAGAGGAGATTGTGGATAGGATGTGTAGAGGAGATTGTGGATAGGATGTGTAGAGAAGATTAATGGATAGGATGTGTAGAGTAGATTGTGGATAGGATTTGTAGAGGAGATTGTGGATAGGATGTGTAGAGGAGATTCATGGATGGGATGTGTAGAGGAGATAGTGGATAGGATGTGTAGAGGAGATTGTGGATAGGATGTGTAGAGGAGATTGTCGATAGGATGTGTAGAGGAGATTGTGGATAGGATGTGCAGAGGAGATTGTGGATAGGATGTGTAGAGGAGATTGTGGATAGGATGTGTAGAGGAGATTGTGGATAGTATGTGTAGAGGAGATTGTGGATAGGATGTGTAGAGGAGATTGTCGATAGGATGTGTAGAGGAGAATCATGGATAGGATGTGCAGAGGAGATTGTTGATAGGATCTGTAGAGGAGATTGTGGATAGGATGTGCAGAGGAGATTGGGGATAGGATGTGTAGAGGAGATTCATGGATAGGATGTGTAGAGGTTATTGTCAATGGGGTGTGTAGAGGAGATTGTGGATAGGATGTGCAGAGGAGATTGTGGATAGGATGTGCAGGGGAGATTGTGGATAGGATGTGTAGAGGAGATTGTCGATCGAATGTGTAGAGGAGATTCCTGGATAGGATGTGTAGAGGAGATTGTGGATAGGATGTGTAGAGGAGATAGTGGATAGGATGTGTAGAGGAGATTGTGGATAGGATGTGTAGAGTAGATTGTGGATACGATGTGTAGAGGAGATTGTCGATAGAATGTGTAGAGGAGATTCCTGGATAGGATGTGCAGAGGAGATTGTGGATAGGATGTGTAGAGGAGATTCATGGATAGGATGTATAGAGGAGATTCGTGGATAGGATGTGCAGAGGAGATTGTGGATAGGATGTGTAGAGGAGATTGTGGATAGGATGTGTAGAGGAGATTGTGGATAGGATGTGCAGAGGAGATTGTGGATAGGATGTGTAGAGGAGATTCATGGATAGGATGTGTAGAGGAGATTGTGGGTAGGATGTGCAGAGGAGATTGTGGATAGGATGTGTAGAGGAGATTGTGGATAGGATGTGTAGAGGAGATTGTGGATAGGATGTGCAGAGGAGATTGTGGATAGGATGTGTAGAGGAGATTCGTGGATGGGATGTGTAGAGGAGATTGTGGATAGGATTTGTAGAGGAGATTGTGGATAGGATGTGTAGAGGAGATTCATGGATGGGATGTGTAGAGGAGATAGTGGATAGGATGTGTAGAGGAGATTGTGGATAGGATGTGTAGAGGAGATTGTCGATAGGATGTGTAGAGGAGATTGTGGATAGGATGTGCAGAGGAGATTGTGGATAGGATGTGTAGAGGAGATTGTGGATAGGATGTGTAGAGGAGATTGTGGATAGTATGTGTAGAGGAGATTGTGGATAGGATGTGTAGAGGAGATTGTCGATAGGATGTGTAGAGGAGAATCATGGATAGGATGTGCAGAGGAGATTGTTGATAGGATCTGTAGAGGAGATTGTGGATAGGATGTGCAGAGGAGATTGGGGATAGGATGTGTAGAGGAGATTCATGGATAGGATGTGTAGAGGTTATTGTCAATGGGGTGTGTAGAGGAGATTGTGGATAGGATGTGCAGAGGAGATTGTGGATAGGATGTGCAGGGGAGATTGTGGATAGGATGTGTAGAGGAGATTGTCGATCGAATGTGTAGAGGAGATTCCTGGATAGGATGTGTAGAGGAGATTGTGGATAGGATGTGTAGAGGAGATAGTGGATAGGATGTGTAGAGGAGATTGTGGATAGGATGTGTAGAGTAGATTGTGGATACGATGTGTAGAGGAGATTGTCGATAGAATGTGTAGAGGAGATTCCTGGATAGGATGTG
Source organism: Mobula hypostoma (assembly GCF_963921235.1). NCBI lineage: Eukaryota > Metazoa > Chordata > Chondrichthyes > Myliobatiformes > Myliobatidae > Mobula > Mobula hypostoma. The sequence goes on along the minus strand of NC_086106.1, from coordinate 58,357,535 downwards.
CAGAGGAGATTGTGGATAGGATGTGTAGAGGAGATTCATGGATAGGATGTATAGAGGAGATTCGTGGATAGGATGTGCAGAGGAGATTGTGGATAGGATGTGTAGAGGAGATTGTGGATAGGATGTGTAGAGGAGATTGTGGATAGGATGTGCAGAGGAGATTGTGGATAGGATGTGTAGAGGAGATTCATGGATAGGATGTGTAGAGGAGATTGTGGGTAGGATGTGCAGAGGAGATTGTGGATAGGATGTGTAGAGGAGATTGTGGATAGGATGTGTAGAGGAGATTGTGGATAGGATGTGCAGAGGAGATTGTGGATAGGATGTGTAGAGGAGATTCGTGGATAGGATGTGTAGAGGAGATTGTGGATAGGATGTGTAGAGTAGATTGTGGATAGGATGTGTAGAGGAGATTGTCGATAGAATGTGTAGAGGAGATTCCTGGATAGGATGTGTAGAGGAGATTGTGGATAGGATGTACAGAGGAGATTGTGGATAGGATGTGCAGAGGAGATTGTGGATAGGATGTGCAAAGGAGATTGTGCATAGGATGTGCAGAGGAGATTGTGGATAGGATGTGTAGAGAAGATTGTGGATAGGATGTGTAGAGTAGATTGTGGATAGGATGTGTAGAGGAGATTGTCGATAGAATGTGTAGAGGAGATTCCTGGATAGGATGTGTAGAGGAGATTGTGGATAGGATGTACAGAGGAGATTGTGGATAGGATGTGCAGAGGAGATTGTGGATAGGATGTGCAAAGGAGATTGTGCATAGGATGTGCAGAGGAGATTGTGGATAGGATGTGTAGAGAAGATTGTGGATAGGATGTGCAGAGGAGATTGTGGATAGTATGTGCAGAGGAGATTGTGGATAGGATGTGTAGAGGAGATTGTGGATAGGATGTGTAGAGGAGATTCATGGATAGGATGTGCAGAGGAGATTGTTGATAGGATCTGTAGAGGAGATTGTGGATAGGATGTGTAGAGGAGATTGTGGATAGGATGTGCAGAGGAGATTCATGGATAGGATGTGTAGAGGAGATTGTGGATAGGATGTGTAGAGGAGATTGTGGATAGGATGTGTAGAGGAGATTGTCGATAGAATGTGTAGAGGAGATTCCTGGAAAGGATGTGTAGAGGATATTGTGGATAGGATGTGTAGAGGAGATTCATGGATGGGAGGTGTAGAGGAGATAGTGGATAGGATGTGTAGAGGAGATTGTGGATAGGATGTGTAGAGGAGATTGTCGATAGGATGTGTAGAGGAGATTGTGGATAGGATGTGCAGAGGAGATTGTGGATAGGATGTGTAGAGGAGATTGTGGATAGGATGTGCAGAGGAGATTGTGGATAGGATGTGTAGAGGAGATTCATGGATAGGATGTGCAGAGGAGATTGTTGATAGGATCGGTAGAGGAGATTGTGGATAGGATGTGTAGAGGAGATTGTGGATAGGATGTGTAGAGAAGATTAATGGATAGGATGTGTAGAGTAGATTGTGGATAGGATTTGTAGAGGAGATTGTGGATAGGATGTGTAGAGGAGATTCATGGATGGGATGTGTAGAGGAGATAGTGGATAGGATGTGTAGAGGAGATTGTGGATAGGATGTGTAGAGGAGATTGTCGATAGGATGTGTAGAGGAGATTGTCGATAGAATGTGTAGAGGAGATTCCTGGATAGGATGTGCAGAGGAGATTCTGGATAGGATGTGTAGAGGAGATTCATGGATAGGATGTATAGAGGAGATTCGTGGATAGGATGTGCAGAGGAGATTGTGGATAGGATGTGTAGAGGAGATTCGTGGATAGGATGTGTAGAGGAGATTGTGGATAGGATGTGTAGAGGAGATTGTGGATAGGATATGTAGAGGAGATTGTTAATAGGATGTGTAGAGGAGATTGTGGATAGAATGTGTAGAGGAGATTCCTGGATAGGATGTGTAGAGGAGATTCCTGGATAGGATGTGTAGAGGAGATTCATGGATAGGATGTGTAGAGGAGATTGTGGGTAGGATGTGCAGAGGAGATTGTGGATAGGATGTGCAGAGGAGATTCATGGATAGGATGTGCAGAGGAGATTGTTGATAGGATCTGTAGAGGAGATTGTGGATAGGATGTGTAGAGGAGATTGTGGATAGGTTGTGTAGAGAAGATTCATGGATAGGATGTGTAGAGGAGATTGTCGATAGGATGTGTAGAGGAGATTGTGGATAGGATGTGTAGAGGAGATTGTGGATAGGATGGGTAGAGGAGATTCGTGGATAGGATGGGTAGAGGAGATTCGTGGATAGGATGTGCAGAGGAGATTGTGGATAGGATGTGTAGAGGAGATTCGTGGATAGGATGTGTAGAGGAGATTGTGGATAGGATGTGTAGAGGGGATTGTCGATAGAATGTGGAGAGGAGATTCCTGGATAGGATGTGTAGAGGAGATTGTGGATAGGATGTGCAGAGGAGATTGTGGATAGGATGTGCAGAGGAGATTGTGGATAGGATGTGCAAAGGAGATTGTGCATAGGATGTGCAGAGGAGATTGTGGATAGGATGTGTAGAGAAGATTGTGGATAGGATGTGCAGAGGAGATTGTGGATAGTATGTGCAGAGGAGATTGTGGATAGGATGTGTAGAGGAGATTGTGGATAGGATGTGTAGAGGAGATTCATGGATAGGATGTGCAGAGGAGATTGTTGATAGGATCTGTAGAGGAGATTGTGGATAGGATGTGTCGAGGAGATTGTGGATAGGATGTGCAGAGGAGATTCATGGATAGGATGTGTAGAGGAGATTGTGGATAGGATGTGTAGAGGAGATTGTGGATAGGATGTGTAGAGGAGATTCATGGATGGGATGTGTAGAGGAGATAGTGGATAGGATGTGTAGAGGTGATTGTGGATAGGATGTGCAGACGAGATTGTGGATAGGATGTGTAGAGGAGATTCATGGATAGGATGTGCAGAGGAGATTGTTGATAGGATCTGTAGAGGAGATTGTGGATAGGATGTGTAGAGGAGATTGTGGATAGGATTTGTAGAGAAGATTCATGGATAGGATGTGTAGAGTAGATTGTGGATAGGATGTGTAGAGGAGATTGTGGATAGGATGTGTAGAGGACATTCATGGATGGGATGTGTAGAGGAGATAGTGGATAAGATGTGTAGAGGAGATTGTGGATAGGATGTGTAGAGGAGATTGTCGATAGGATGTGTAGAGGAGATTGTGGATAGGATGTGTAGAGGAGATTGTGGATAGGATGTGTAGAGGAGATTGTGGATAGGATGTGTAGAGGAGATTGTGGATAGTATGTGTAGAGGAGATTGTGGATAGGATGTGTAGAGGAGATTGTGGATAGGATGTGTAGAGGACATTGTCGATAGGATGTGTCGAGGAGATTCATGGATAGGATGTGCAGAGGAGATTGTTGATAGGATCTGTAAAGGAGATTGTGGATAGGATGTGCAGAGGAGATTGGGGATAGGATGTGTAGAGGAGATTCATGGATAGGATGTGTAGAGGTTATTGTCAATGGGGTGTGTAGAGGAGATTGTGGATAGGATGTGCAGAGGAGATTGTGGATAGGATGTGCAGGGGAGATTGTGGATAGGATGTGTAGAGGAGATTGTCGATCGAATGTGTAGAGGAGATTCCTGGATAGGATGTGTAGAGGAGATTATGGATAGGATGTGTAGAGGAGATAGTGGATAGGATGTGTAGAGGAGATTGTGGATAGGATGTGTAGAGTAGATTGTGGATACGATGTGTAGAGGAGATTGTCGATAGAATGTGTAGAGGAGATTCCTGGATAGGATGTGCAGAGGAGATTGTGGATAGGATGTGTAGAGGAGATTCATGGATAGGATGTATAGAGGAGATTCGTGGATAGGATGTGCAGAGGAGATTGTGGATAGGATGTGTAGAGGAGATTCGTGGATAGGATGTGTAGAGGAGATTGTGGATAGGATGTGCAGAGGAGATTGTGGATAGGATATGTAGAGTAGATTGTGGATAGGATGTGTAGAGGAGATTGTCGATAGAATGTGTAGAGGAGATTGTGGGTAGGATGTGCAGAGGAGATTGTGGATAGGATGTGTAGAGGAGATTGTGGATAGGATGTGTAGAGGAGATTGTGGATAGGATGTGCAGAGGAGATTGTGGATAGGATGTGCAGAGGAGATTCATGGATAGGATGTGCACAGGAGATTGTTGATAGGATCTGTAGAGGAGATTGTGGATAGGATGTGTAGAGGAGATTGTGGATAGGTTGTGTAGAGAAGATTCATGGATAGGATGTGTAGAGGAGATTGTCGATAGGATGTGTAGAGGAGATTGTGGATAGGATGTGTAGAGGAGATTGTGGATAGGATGGGTAGAGGAGATTCGTGGATAGGATGTGCAGAGGAGATTGTGGATAGGATGTGTAGAGGAGATTCGTGGATAGGATGTGTAGAGGAGATTGTGGATAGGATGTGTGGAGTAGATTGTGGATAGGATGTGTAGAGGAGATTGTCGATAGAATGTGTAGAGGAGATTCCTGGATAGGATGTGTAGAGGAGATTGTGCATAGGATGTACAGAGGAGATTGTGGATAGGATGTGCAGAGGAGATTGTGGATAGGATGTGCAAAGGAGATTGTGCATAGGATGTGCAGAGGAGATTGTTGATAGGATGTGTAGAGAAGATTGTGGATAGGATGTGCAGAGGAGATTGTGGATAGTATGTGCAGAGGAGATTGTGGATAGGATGTGTAGAGGAGATTGTGGATAGGATGTGTAGAGGAGATTCATGGATAGGATGTGCAGAGGAGATTGTTGATAGGATCTGTAGAGGAGATTGTGGATAGGATGTGTAGAGGAGATTGTGGATAGGATGTGCAGAGGAGTTTCATGGATAGGATGTGTAGAGGAGATTGTGGATAGGATGTGTAGAGGAGATTGTGGATAGGATGTGTAGAGGAGATTGTCGATAGAATGTGTAGAGGAGATTCCTGGAAAGGATGTGTAGATGATATTGTGGATAGGATGTGTAGAGGAGATTCATGGATGGGATGTGTAGAGGAGATAGTGGATAGGATGTGTAGAGGAGATTGTGGATAGGATGTGTAGAGGAGATTGTCGATAGGATGTGTAGAGGAGATTGTGGATAGGATGTGTAGAGGAGATTGTGGATAGGATGTGTAGAGGAGATTGTGGATAGGATGTGCAGAGGAGATTGTGGATAGGATGTGTAGAGGAGATTCATGGATAGGATGTGCAGAGGAGATTGTTGATAGGATCTGTAGAGGAGATTGTGGATAGGATGTGTAGAGGAGATTGTGGATAGGATGTGTAGAGAAGATTCATGGATAGGATGTGTAGAGTAGATTGTGGATAGGATGTGTAGAGGAGATTGTGGATAGGATGTGTAGAGGAGATTGTGGATAGGTTGTGTAGAGAAGATTCATGGATAGGATGTGTAGAGGAGATTGTCGATAGGATGTGTAGAGGAGATTGTGGATAGGATGTGTAGAGGAGATTGTGGATAGGATGGGTAGAGGAGATTCGTGGATAGGATGTGCAGAGGAGATTGTGGATAGGATGTGTAGAGGGGATTGTCGATAGAATGTGTAGAGGAGATTCCTGGATAGGATGTGTAGAGGAGATTGTGGATAGGATGTGCAGAGGAGATTGTGGATAGGATGTGCAGAGGAGATTGTGGATAGGATGTGCAAAGGAGATTGTGCATAGGATGTGCAGAGGAGATTGTGGATAGGATGTGTAGAGAAGATTGTGGATAGGATGTGCAGAGGAGATTGTGGATAGTATGTGCAGAGGAGATTGTGGATAGGATGTGTAGAGGAGATTGTGGATAGGATGTGTAGAGGAGATTCATGGATAGGATGTGCAGAGGAGATTGTTGATAGGATCTGTAGAGGAGATTGTGGATAGGATGTGTCGAGGAGATTGTGGATATGATGTGCAGAGGAGATTCATGGATAGGATGTGTAGAGGAGATTGTGGATAGGATGTGTAGAGGAGATTGTGGATAGGATGTGTAGAGGAGATTCATGGATGGGATGTGTAGAGGAGATAGTGGATAGGATGTGTAGAGGAGATTGTGGATAGGATGTGCAGAGGAGATTGTGGATAGGATGTGTAGAGGAGATTCATGGATAGGATGTGCAGAGGAGATTGTTGATAGGATCTGTAGAGGAGATTGTGGATAGGATGTGTAGAGTAGATTGTGGATAGGATTTGTAGAGAAGATTCGTGGATAGGATGTGTAGAGTAGATTGTGGATAGGATGTGTAGAGGACATTGTGGATAGGATGTGTAGAGGACATTCATGGATGGGATGTGTAGAGGAGATAGTGGATAGGATGTGTAGAGGAGATTGTGGATAGGATGTGTAGAGGAGATTGTCGATAGGATGTGTAGAGGAGATTGTGGATAGGATGTGTAGAGGAGATTGTGGATAGGATGTGTAGAGGAGATTGTGGATAGGATGTGTAGAGGAGATTGTGGATAGTATGTGTAGAGGAGATTGTGGATAGGATGTGTAGAGGAGATTGTGGATAGGATGTGTAGAGGAGATTGTCGATAGGATGTGTAGAGGAGATTCATGGATAGGATGTGCAGAGGAGATTGTTGATAGGATCTGTAAAGGAGATTGTGGATAGGATGTGCAGAGGAGATTGGGGATAGGATGTGTAGAGGAGATTCATGGATAGGATGTGTAGAGGTTATTGTCAATGGGGTGTGTAGAGGAGATTGTGGATAGGATGTGCAGAGGAGATTGTGGATAGGATGTGCAGGGGAGATTGTGGATAGGATGTGTAGAGGAGATTGTCGATCGAATGTGTAGAGGAGATTCCTGGATAGGATGTGTAGAGGAGATTGTGGATAGGATGTGTAGAGGAGATAGTGGATAGGATGTGTAGAGGAGATTGTGGATAGGATGTGTAGAGTAGATTGTGGATACGATGTGTAGAGGAGATTGTCGATAGAATGTGTAGAGGAGATTCCTGGATAGGATGTGCAGAGGAGATTGTGGATAGGATGTGTAGAGGAGATTCATGGATAGGATGTATAGAGGAGATTCGTGGATAGGATGTGCAGAGGAGATTGTGGATAGGATGTGTAGAGGAGATTCGTGGATAGGATGTGTAGAGGAGATTGTGGATAGGATGTGCAGAGGAGATTGTGGATACGATATGTAGAGTAGATTGTGGATAGGATGTGTAGAGGAGATTGTCGATAGAATGTGTAGAGGAGATTCCTGGATAGGATGTGTAGAGGAGATTGTGGATAGGATGTGTAGAGGAAATTCATGGATAGGATGTGTAGAGGAGATTGTGGGTAGGATGTGCAGAGGAGATTGTGGATAGGATGTGTAGAGGAGATTGTGGATAGGATGTGTAGAGGAGATTGTGGATAGGATGTGCAGAGGAGATTGTGGATAGGATGTGCAGAGGAGATTCATGGATAGGATGTGCACAGGAGATTGTTGATAGGATCTGTAGAGGAGATTGTGGATAGGATGTGTAGAGGAGATTGTGGATAGGTTGTGTAGAGAAGATTCATGGATAGGATGTGTAGAGGAGATTGTCGATAGGATGTGTAGAGGAGATTGTGGATAGGATGTGTAGAGGAGATTGTGGATAGGATGGGTAGAGGAGATTCGTGGATAGGATGTGCAGAGGAGATTGTGGATAGGATGTGTAGAGGAGATTCGTGGATAGGATGTGTAGAGGAGATTGTGGATAGGATGTGTAGAGGAGATTCCTGGATAGGATGTGTAGAGGAGATTGTGCATAGGATGTACAGAGGAGATTGTGGATAGGATGTGCAGAGGAGATTGTGGATAGGATGTGCAAAGGAGATTGTGCATAGGATGTGCAGAGGAGATTGTGGATAGGATGTGTAGAGAAGATTGTGGATAGGATGTGCAGAGGAGATTGTGGATAGTATGTGCAGAGGAGATTGTGGATAGGATGTGTAGAGGAGATTGTGGATAGGATGTGTAGAGGAGATTCATGGATAGGATGTGCAGAGGAGATTGTTGATAGGATCTGTAGAGGAGATTGTGGATAGGATGTGTAGAGGAGATTGTGGATAGGATGTGCAGAGGAGTTTCATGGATAGGATGTGTAGAGGAGATTGTGGATAGGATGTGTAGAGGAGATTGTGGATAGGATGTGTAGAGGTGATTGTCGATAGAATGTGTAGAGGAGATTCCTGGAAAGGATGTGTAGAGGATATTGTGGATAGGATGTGTAGAGGAGATTCATGGATGGGATGTGTAGAGGAGATAGTGGATAGGATGTGTAGAGGAGATTGTGGATAGGATGTGTAGAGGAGATTGTCGATAGGATGTGTAGAGGAGATTGTGGATAGGATGTGTAGAGGAGATTGTGGATAGGATGTGTAGAGGAGATTGTGGATAGGATGTGCAGAGCAGATTGTGGATAGGATGTGTAGAGGAGATTCATGGATAGGATGTGCAGAGGAGATTTGTTGATAGGATCTGTAGAGGAGATTGTGGATAGGATGTGTAGAGGAGATTGTGGATAGGATGTGTAGAGAAGATTCATGGATAGGATGTGTAGAGTAGATTGTGGATAGGATGTGTAGAGGAGATTGTGGATAGGATGTGTAGAGGAGATTCATGGATGGGATGTGTAGAGGAGATAGTGGATAGGATGTGTAGAGGAGATTGTGGATAGGATGTGTAGAGGAGATTGTCGATAGGATGTGTAGAGGAGATTGTGGATAGGATGTGTAGAGGAGATTGTGGATAGGATGTGTAGAGGAGATTGTGGATAGGATGTTTAGAGGAGATTGTGGATAGTATGTGTAGAGGAGATTGTGGAGAGGATGTGTAGAGGAGATTGTGGATAGGATGTGCAGAGGAGATTGTGGATAGGATGTGTAGAGGAGATTCATGGATAGGATGTGCAGAGGAGATTGTTGATAGGATCTGTAGAGGAGATTGTGGATAGGATGTGCAGAGGAGATTGGGGATAGGATGTGTAGATGAGATTCATGGATAGGATGTGTAGAGGTTATTGTCAATGGGGTGTGTAGAGGAGATTGTGGATAGGATGTGCAGAGGAGATTGTTGATAGGATGTGCAGGGGAGATTGTGGATAGGAATGTGTAGAGGAGATTGTGGATAGGATGTGCAGAGGAGATTGTGGATAGGATGTGCAGAGGAGATTGTGGATCGAATGTGTAGAGGAGATTCCTGGATAGGATGTGTAGAGGAGATTGTGGATAGGATGTGTAGAGGAGATTGTCGATAGAATGTGCAGAGGAGATTCCTGGATAGGATGTGTAGAGGAGATTGTGGATAGGATGTGCAGAGGAGATTGTGGATAGGATGTGCAGAGGAGATTGTGGATAGGATGTGCAGAGGAGATTCTGGATAGGATGTGCAGAGGAGATTGTGGATAGGATGTGTAGAGGAGATTGTGGATAGGATGTGCAGAGGAGATTGTGGATAGTATGTGCAGAGGAGATTGTGGATAGGATGTGTAGAGGAGATTGTGGATAGGATGTGTAGAGGAGATTCATGGATAGGATGTGCAGAGGAGATTGTTGATAGGATCTGTAGAGGAGATTGTGGATAGGATGTGTAGAGGAGATTGTGGATAGGATGTGCAGAGGAGTTTCATGGATAGGATGTGTAGAGGAGATTGTGGATAGGATGTGTAGAGGAGATTGTGGATAGGATGTGTAGAGGAGATTGTCGATAGAATGTGTAGAGGAGATTCCTGGAAAGGATGTGTAGAGGATGAGGGATATTGTGGATAGGATGTGTAGAGGAGATTCATGGATGGGATGTGTAGAGGAGATAGTGGATAGGATGTGTAGAGGAGATTGTGGATAGGATGTGTAGAGGAGATTGTCGATAGGATGTGTAGAGGAGATTGTGGATAGGATGTGTAGAGGAGATTGTGGATAGGATGTGTAGAGGAGATTGTGGATAGGATGTGCAGAGGAGATTGTGGATAGGATGTGTAGAGGAGATTCATGGATAGGATGTGCAGAGGAGATTGTTGATAGGATCTGTAGAGGAGATTGTGGATAGGATGTGTAGAGGAGATTGTGGATAGGATGTGTAGAGAAGATTCATGGATAGGATGTGTAGAGTAGATTGTGGATAGGATGTGTAGAGGAGATTGTGGATAGGATTTGTAGAGGAGATTCATGGATGGGATGTGTAGAGGAGATAGTGGATAGGATGTGTAGAGGAGATTGTGGATAGGATGTGTAGAGGAGATTGTCGATAGGATGTGTAGAGGAGATTGTGGATAGGATGTGTAGAGGAGATTGTGGATAGGATGTGTAGAGGAGATTGTGGATAGGATGTTTAGAGGAGATTGTGGATAGTATGTGTAGAGGAGATTGTGGAGAGGATGTGTAGAGGAGATTGTGGATAGGATGTGCAGAGGAGATTGGGGATAGGATGTGTAGATGAGATTCATGGATAGGATGTGTAGAGGTTATTGTCAATGGGGTGTGTAGAGGAGATTGTGGATAGGATGTGCAGAGGAGATTGTTGATAGGATGTGCAGGGGAGATTGTGGATAGGAATGTGTAGAGGAGATTGTCGATCGAATGTGTAGAGGAGATTCCTGGATAGGATGTGTAGAGGAGATTGTGGATAGGATGTGTAGAGGAGATTGTCGATAGAATGTGCAGAGGAGATTCCTGGATAGGATGTGTAGAGGAGATTGTGGATAGGATGTGCAGAGGAGATTGTGGATAGGATGTGCAGAGGAGATTGTGGATAGGATGTGCAGAGGAGATTCTGGATAGGATGTGCAGAGGAGATTGTGGATAGGATGTGTAGAGGAGATTGTGGATAGGATGTGCAGAGGAGATTGTGGATAGTATGTGCAGAGGAGATTGTGGATAGGATGTGTAGAGGAGATTGTGGATAGGATGTGTAGAGGAGATTCATGGATAGGATGTGCAGAGGAGATTGTTGATAGGATCTGTAGAGGAGATTGTGGATAGGATGTGTAGAGGAGATTGTGGATAGGATGTGCAGAGGAGTTTCATGGATAGGATGTGTAGAGGAGATTGTGGATAGGATGTGTAGAGGAGATTGTGGATAGGATGTGTAGAGGAGATTGTCGATAGAATGTGTAGAGGAGATTCCTGGAAAGGATGTGTAGAGGATATTGTGGATAGGATGTGTAGAGGAGATTCATGGATGGGATGTGTAGAGGAGATAGTGGATAGGATGTGTAGAGGAGATTGTGGATAGGATGTGTAGAGGAGATTGTCGATAGGATGTGTAGAGGAGATTGTGGATAGGATGTGTAGAGGAGATTGTGGATAGGATGTGTAGAGGAGATTGTGGATAGGATGTGCAGAGGAGATTGTGGATAGGATGTGTAGAGGAGATTCATGGATAGGATGTGCAGAGGAGATTGTTGATAGGATCTGTAGAGGAGATTGTGGATAGGATGTGTAGAGGAGATTGTGGATAGGATGTGTAGAGAAGATTCATGGATAGGATGTGTAGAGTAGATTGTGGATAGGATGTGTAGAGGAGATTGTGGATAGGATGTGTAGAGGAGATTCATGGATGGGATGTGTAGAGGAGATAGTGGATAGGATGTGTAGAGGAGATTGTGGATAGGATGTGTAGAGGAGATTGTCGATAGGATGTGTAGAGGAGATTGTGGATAGGATGTGTAGAGGAGATTGTGGATAGGATGTGTAGAGGAGATTGTGGATAGGATGTGTAGAGGAGATTGTGGATAGGATGTGTAGAGGAGATTGTGGAGAGGATGTGTAGAGGAGATTGTGGATAGGATGTGCAGAGGAGATTGTGGATAGGATGTGTAGAGGATATTCATGGATAGGATGTGCAGAGGAGATTGTTGATAGGATCTGTAGAGGAGATTGTGGATAGGATGTGCAGAGGAGATTGGGGATAGGATGTGTAGAGGAGATTCATGGATAGGATGTGTAGAGGTTATTGTCAATGGGGTGTGTAGAGGAGATTGTGGATAGGATGTGCAGAGGAGATTGTTGATAGGATGTGCAGGGGAGATTGTGGATAGGAATGTGTAGAGGAGATTGTCGATCGAATGTGTAGAGGAGATTCCTGGATAGGATGTGTAGAGGAGATTGTGGATAGGATGTGTAGAGGAGATTGTCGATAGAATGTGTAGAGGAGATTCCTGGATAGGATGTGTAGAGGAGATTGTGGATAGGATGTGCAGAGGAGATTGTGGATAGGATGTGCAGAGGAGATTGTGGATAGGATGTGCAGAGGAGATTGTGGATAGGATGTGCAGAGGAGATTGTGGATAGGATGTGCAGAGGAGATTGTGGATAGGATGTGCAGAGGAGATTGTGGATAGGATGTGTAGAGGAGATTGTGGATAAGATGTGCAGAGGAGATCGTCGACAGGATGTGCAGAGGAGATTGTGGATAGGATGTGAAGAGGAGATTCATGGATAGGATGTGCAGAGGAGATTGTTGATAGGATCTGTAGAGGAGATTGTGGATAGGATGTGTAGAGGAGATTGTGGATAGGTTGTGTAGAGAAGATTCATGGATAGGATGTGTAGAGGAGATTGTCGATAGGATGTGTAGAGGAGATTGTGGATAGGATGTGTAGAGGAGATTGTGGATAGGATGTGTAGAGGAGATTCGTGGATAGGATGTGCAGAGGAGATTGTGGATAGGATGTGTAGAGGAGATTCGTGGATAGGATGTGTAGAGGAGATTGTGGATAGGATGTGTAGAGGAGATTGTGGATAGGATGTGTAGAGGAGATTGTCGATAGAATGTGTAGAGGAGATTCCTGGATAGGATGTGTAGAGGAGATTGTGGATAGGATGTACAGAGGAGATTGTGGATAGGATGTGCAGAGGAGATTGTGGATAGGATGTGCAAAGGAGATTGTGCATAGGATGTGCAGAGGAGATTGTGGATAGGATGTGTAGAGGAGATTGTGGATAGGATGTGCAGAGGAGATTGTGGATAGTATGTGCAGAGGAGATTGTGGATAGGATGTGTAGAGGAGATTGTGGATAGGATGTGTAGAGGAGATTCTTGGATAGGATGTGCAGAGGAGATTGTTGATAGGATGTGTAGAGGAGATTGTGGATAGGATGTGTAGAGGAGATTGTGGATAGGATGTGCAGAGGAGATTCATGGATAGGATGTGTAGAGGAGATTGTGGATAGGATGTGTAGAGGAGATTGTGGATAGGATGTGTAGAGGAGATTGTCGATAGAATGTGTAGAGGAGATTCCTGGAAAGGATGTGTAGAGGATATTGTGGATAGGATGTGTAGAGGAGATTCATGGATGGGATGTGTAGAGGAGATAGTGGATAGGATGTGCAGAGGAGATTCATGGATAGGATGTGTAGAGGAGATTGTGGATAGGATGTGTAGAGGAGATTGTGGATAGGATGTGTAGAGGAGATTGTCGATAGAATGTGTAGAGGAGATTCCTGGAAAGGATGTGCAGAGGAGATTGTGGATAGGATGTGCAGAGGAGATTGTGGATAGGATGTGTAGAGGAGATTCATGGATAGGATGTGCAGAGGAGATTGTTGATAGGATGTGTAGAGGAGATTGTGGATAGGATGTGTAGAGGAGATTGTGGATAGGATGTGTAGAGAAGATTCATGGATAGGATGTGTAGAGTAGATTGTGGATAGGATGTGTAGAGGAGATTGTGGATAGGATTTGTAGAGGAGATTCATGGATGGGATGTGTAGAGGAGATAGTGGATAGGATGTGTAGAGGAGATTGTGGATAGGATGTGTAGAGGAGATTGTCGATAGGATGTGTAGAGGAGATTGTGGATAGGATGTGTAGAGGAGATTGTGGATAGGATGTGTAGAGGAGATTGTGGATAGAATGTGTAGAGGAGATTGTGGAGAGGATGTGTAGAGGAGATTGTGGATAGGATGTGCAGAGGAGATTGTGGATAGGATGTGTAGAGGAGATTCATGGATAGGATGTGCAGAGGAGATTGTTGATAGGATCTGTAGAGGAGATTGTGGATAGGATGTGCAGAGGAGATTGGGGATAGGATGTGTAGAGGAGATTCATGGATAGGATGTGTAGAGGTTATTGTCAATGGGGTGTGTAGAGGAGATTGTGGATAGGATGTGCAGAGGAGATTGTTGATAGGATGTGCAGGGGAGATTGTGGATAGGAATGTGTAGAGGAGATTGTCGATCGAATGTGTAGAGGAGATTCCTCGATAGGATGTGTAGAGGAGATTGTGGATAGGATGTGTAGAGGAGATTGTCGATAGAATGTGTAGAGGAGATTCCTGGATAGGATGTGTAGAGGAGATTGTGGATAGGATGTGCAGAGGAGATTGTGGATAGGATGTGCAGAGGAGATTGTGGATAGGATGTGCAGAGGAGATTGTGGATAGGATGTGCAGAGGAGATTGTGGATAGGATGTGCAGAGGAGATTGTGGATAGTATGTGCAGAGGAGATTGTGGATAGGATGTGTAGAGGAGATTGTGGATAAGATGTGCAGAGGAGATCGTCGACAGGATGTGCAGAGGAGATTGTGGATAGGATGTGCAGAGGAGATTCATGGATAGGATGTGCAGAGGAGATTGTTGATAGGATCTGTAGAGGAGATTGTGGATAGGATGTGTAGAGGAGATTGTGGATAGGTTGTGTAGAGAAGATTCATGGATAGGATGTGTAGAGGAGATTGTCGATAGGATGTGTAGAGGAGATTGTGGATAGGATGTGTAGAGGAGATTGTGGATAGGATGGGTAGAGGAGATTCGTGGATAGGATGTGCAGAGGAGATTGTGGATAGGATGTGTAGAGGAGATTCGTGGATAGGATGTGTAGAGGAGATTGTGGATAGGATGTGTAGAGTAGATTGTGGATAGGATGTGTAGAGGAGATTGTCGATAGAATGTGTAGAGGAGATTCCTGGATAGGATGTGTAGAGGAGATTGTGGATAGGATGTACAGAGGAGATTGTGGATAGGATGTGCAGAGGAGATTGTGGATAGGATGTGCAAAGGAGATTGTGCATAGGATGTGCAGAGGAGATTGTGGATAGGATGTGTAGAGAAGATTGTGGATAGGATGTGCAGAGGAGATTGTGGATAGTATGTGCAGAGGAGATTGTGGATAGGATGTGTAGAGGAGATTGTGGATAGGATGTGTAGAGGAGATTCATGGATAGGATGTGCAGAGGAGATTGTTGATAGGATCTGTAGAGGAGATTGTGGATAGGATGTGTAGAGGAGATTGTGGATAGGATGTGCAGAGGAGATTCATGGATAGGATGTGTAGAGGAGATTGTGGATAGGATGTGTAGAGGAGATTGTGGATAGGTTGTGTAGAGGAGATTGTCGATAGAATGTGTAGAGGAGATTCCTGGAAAGGATGTGTAGAGGATATTGTGGATAGGATGTGTAGAGGAGATTCATGGATGGGATGTGTAGAGGAGATAGTGGATAGGATGTGCAGAGGAGATTCATGGATAGGATGTGTAGAGGAGATTGTGGATAGGATGTGTAGAGGAGATTGTGGATAGGATGTGTAGAGGAGATTGTCGATAGAATGTGTAGAGGAGATTCCTAGAAAGGATGTGCAGAGGAGATTGTGGATAGGATGTGCAGAGGAGATTCATGGATAGGATGTGCAGAGGAGATTGTTGATAGGATCTGTAGAGGAGATTGTGGATAGGATGTGTAGAGGAGATTGTGGATAGGTTGTGTAGAGAAGATTCATGGATAGGATGTGTAGAGGAGATTGTCGATAGGATGTGTAGAGGAGATTGTGGATAGGATGTGTAGAGGAGATTGTGGATAGGATGGGTAGAGGAGATTCGTGGATAGGATGTGCAGAGGAGATTGTGGATAGGATGTGTAGAGGAGATTCGTGGATAGGATGTGTAGAGGAGATTGTGGATAGGATGTGTAGAGGAGATTGTCGATAGAATGTGTAGAGGAGATTCCTGGATAGGATGTGTAGAGGAGATTGTGGATAGGATGTGCAGAGGAGATTGTGGATAGGATGTGCAGAGGAGATTGTGGATAGGATGTGCACAGGAGATTGTGCATAGGATGTGCAGAGGAGATTGTGGATAGGATGTGTAGAGAAGATTGTGGATAGGATGTGCAGAGGAGATTGTGGATAGGATGTGCAGAGGAGATTGTGGATAGGATGTGTAGAGGAGATTGTGGATAGGATGTGTAGAGGAGATTCATGGATAGGATGTGCAGAGGAGATTGTTGATAGGATCTGTAGAGGAGATTGTGGATAGGATGTGTCGAGGAGATTGTGGATAGGATGTGCAGAGGAGATTCATGGATAGGATGTGTAGAGGAGATTGTGGATAGGATGTGTAGAGGAGATTGTGGATAGGATGTGTAGAGGAGATTCATGGATGGGATGTGTAGAGGAGATAGTGGATAGGATGTGTAGAGGAGATTGTGGATAGGATGTGTAGAGGAGATTGTGGATAGGATGTGCAGAGGAGATTGTGGATAGGATGTGCAGAGGAGATTCATGGATAGGATGTGCAGAGGAGATTGTTGATAGGATCTGTAGAGGAGATTGTGGATAGGATGTGTAGAGGAGATTGTGGATAGGATTTGTAGAGAAGATTCATTCATAGGATGTGTAGAGTAGATTGTGGATAGGATGTGTAGAGGAGATTGTGGATAGGATGTGTAGAGGACATTCATGGATGGGATGTGTAGAGGAGATAGTGGATAGGATGTGTAGAGGAGATTGTGGATAGGATGTGTAGAGGAGATTGTCGATAGGATGTGTAGAGGAGATTGTGGATAGGATGTGTAGAGGAGATTGTGGATAGGATGTGTTGAGGAGATTGTGGATAGGATGTGTAGAGGAGATTGTGGATAGTATGTGTAGAGGAGATTGTGGATAGGATGTGTAGAGGAGATTGTGGATAGGATGTGTAGAGGAGATTGTCGATAGGATGTGTAGAGGAGATTCATGGATAGGATGTGCAGAGGAGATTGTTGATAGGATCTGTAGAGGAGATTGTGGATAGGATGTGCAGAGGAGATTGGGGATAGGATGTGTAGAGGAGATTCATGGATAGGATGTGTAGAGGTTATTGTCAATGGGGTGTGTAGAGGAGATTGTGGATAGGATGTGCAGAGGAGATTGTGGATAGGATGTGCAGGGGAGATTGTGGATAGGATGTGTAGAGGAGATTGTCGATCGAATGTGTAGAGGAGATTCCTGGATAGGATGTGTAGAGGAGATTGTGGATAGGATGTGTAGAGGAGATTCATGGATAGGATGTGTAGAGGAGATTGTGGATAGGATGTGTAGAGGAGATTGTGGATAGGATGTGTAGAGGAGATTGTCGATAGAATGTGTAGAGGAGATTCCTGGATAGGATGTGCAGAGGAGATTGTGGATAGGATGTGTAGAGGAGATTCATGGATAGGATGTGTAGAGGAGATTGTGGATAGGATGTGCAGAGGAGATTGTGGATAGGATGTGCAGAGGAGATTGTGGATAGGATGTGTAGAGGAGATTGTGGATAGGATGTGCAGAGGAGATTGTGGATAGGATGTGTAGAGGAGATTGTGGATAGGATGTGTAGAGGAGATTGTCGATAGAATGTGTAGAGGAGATTCCTGGATAGGATGTGTAGAGGAGATTGTGGATAGGATGTGTAGAGGAGATTCATGGATAGGATGTGTAGAGGAGATTGTGGATAGGATGTGTAGAGGAGATTGTGGATAGGATGTGTAGAGGAGATTGTGGATAGGATGTGTAGAGGAGATTGTGGATAGGATGTGCAGAGGAGATTGTGGATAGGATGTGCAGAGGAGATTCATGGATAGGATGTGCACAGGAGATTGTTGATAGGATCTGTAGAGGAGATTGTGGATAGGATGTGTAGAGGAGATTGTGGATAGGTTGTGTAGAGAAGATTCATGGATAGGATGTGTAGAGGAGATTGTCGATAGGATGTGTAGAGGAGATTGTGGATAGGATGTGTAGAGGAGATTGTGGATAGGATGGGTAGAGGAGATTCGTGGATAGGATGTGTAGAGGAGATTGTGGATAGGATGTGTAGAGGAGATTCGTGGATAGGATGTGTAGAGGAGATTGTGGATAGGATGTGTGGAGTAGATTGTGGATAGGATGTGTAGAGGAGATTGTCGATAGGATGTGTAGAGGAGATTCCTGGATAGGATGTGTAGAGGAGATTGTGGATAGGATGTGCAGAGGAGATTGTGGATAGGATGTGCAGAGGAGATTGTGGATAGGATGTGCAAAGGAGATTGTGCATAGGATGTGCAGAGGAGATTGTGGATAGGATGTGTAGAGGAGATTGTGGATAGGATGTGCAGAGGAGATTGTGGATAGGATGTGCAGAGGAGATTGTGGATAGGATGTGTAGAGGAGATTGTGGATAGGATGTGTAGAGGAGATTC
The DNA here is from genome assembly GCF_963921235.1 of Mobula hypostoma. Lineage (NCBI taxonomy): Eukaryota > Metazoa > Chordata > Chondrichthyes > Myliobatiformes > Myliobatidae > Mobula > Mobula hypostoma. The sequence continues at coordinate 58,339,103 of NC_086106.1, read as the reverse complement.
ATGGATAGGATGTGCAGAGGAGATTGTGGATAGGATGTGTAGAGGAGATTGTGGATAGGATGTGTAGAGGAGATTGTCGATAGGATGTGTAGAGGAGATTCCTGGAAAGGATGTGTAGAGGATATTGTGGATAGGATGTGTAGAGGAGATTCATGGATAGGATGTGCAGAGGAGATTGTGGATAGGATGTGTAGAGGAGATTCATGGATAGGATGTGCAGAGGAGATTGTTGATAGGATCTGTAGAGGAGATTGTGGATAGGATGTGTAGAGGAGATTGTGGATAGGATGTGTAGAGAAGATTCATGGATAGGATGTGTAGAGTAGATTGTGGATAGGATGTGTAGAGGAGATTGTGGATAGGATGTGTAGAGGAGATTCATGGATGGGATGTGTAGAGGAGATAGTGGATAGGATGTGTAGAGGAGATTGTGGATAGGATGTGTAGAGGAGATTGTCGATAGGATGTGTAGAGGAGATTGTGGATAGGATGTGTAGAGGAGATTGTGGATAGGATGTGTAGAGGAGATTGTGGATAGGATGTGTAGAGGAGATTGTGGATAGGATGTGTAGAGGAGATTGTGGATAGGATGTGCAGAGGAGATTGTGGATAGGATGTGTAGAGGAGATTCATGGATAGGATGTGCAGAGGAGATTGTTGATAGGATCTGTAGAGGAGATTGTGGATAGGATGTGCAGAGGAGATTGGGGATATGATGTGTAGAGGAGATTCATGGATAGGATGTGTAGAGGTTATTGTCAATGGGGTGTGTAGAGGAGATTGTGGATAGGATGTGCAGAGGAGATTGTGGATAGGATGTGCAGGGGAGATTGTGGATAGGATGTGTAGAGGAGATTGTCGATCGAATGTGTAGAGGAGATTCCTGGATAGGATGTGTAGAGGAGATTGTGGATAGGATGTGCAGAGGAGATTGTGGATAGGATGTGCAGAGGAGATTGTCGATAGGATGTGTAGAGGAGATTGTGGATAGGATGTGTAGAGGAGATTGTGGATAGGATGTGCAGAGGAGATTGTGGATAGGATGTGTAGAGGAGATTGTGGATAGGATGTGTAGAGGAGATTGTCGATCGAATGTGTAGAGGAGATTCCTGGATAGGATGTGTAGAGGAGATTGTGGATAGGATGTGTAGAGGAGATTCATGGATAGGATGTGTAGAGGAGATTGTGGATAGGATGTGTAGAGGAGATTGTGGATAGGATGTGTAGAGGAGATTGTGGATAGGATGTGTAGAGGAGATTGTGGATAGGATGTGCAGAGGAGATTGTGGATAGGATGTGTAGAGGAGATTGTGGATAGGATGTGTAGAGGAGATTGTGGATAGGATGTGTAGAGGAGATTGTGGATAGGATGTGTAGAGGAGATTGTGGATAGGATGTGTAGAGGAGATTGTGGATAGGATGTGTAGAGGAGATTGTCGATAGGATGTGTAGAGGAGATTGTGGATAGGATGTGTAGAGGAGATTGTGGATAGGATGTGTAGAGGAGATTGTGGATAGGATGTGCAGAGGAGATCGTGGATAGGATGTGTAGAGGAGATCGTGGATAGGATGTGTAGAGGACATCTTGGATAGGATGTGCAGAGGAGATTGTGGATAGGATATGTAGAGGAGATTCATGGATAGGATGTGTAGAGGTTATTGTCAATGGGATGTGTAGAGGAGATTGTGGATAGGATGTGCAGAGGAGATTGTGGATAGGATGTGTAGAGGAGATTCATGGATAGGATGTGCAGAGGAGATTGTTGATAGGATCTGTAGAGGAGATTGTGGATAGGATGTGTAGAGGAGATTGTGGATAGGATGTGTAGAGGAGATTGTGGATAGGATGTGTAGAGGAGATTGTGGATAGGATGTGTAGAGGAGATTGTGGATAGGATGTGTAGAGGAGATTCATGGATAGGATGTGTAGAGGAGATTGTGGATAGGATGTGTAGAGGAGATTGTGGATAGGATGTGTAGAGGAGATTGTCGATAGGATGTGTAGAGGAGATTGTGGATAGGATGTGTAGAGGAGATTGTGGATAGGATGTGTAGAGGAGATTGTGGATAGGATGTGTAGAGGAGATTGTGGATAGGATGTGTAGAGGAGATTGTGGATAGGATGTGCAGAGGAGATTGTGGATAGGATGTGTAGAGGAGATTCATGGATAGGATGTGCAGAGGAGATTGTTGATAGGATCTGTAGAGGAGATTGTGGATAGGATGTGCAGAGGAGATTGGGGATATGATGTGTAGAGGAGATTCATGGATAGGATGTGTAGAGGTTATTGTCAATGGGGTGTGTAGAGGAGATTGTGGATAGGATGTGCAGAGGAGATTGTTGATAGGATGTGCAGGGGAGATTGTGGATAGGAATGTGTAGAGGAGATTGTCGATCGAATGTGTAGAGGAGATTCCTGGATAGGATGTGTAGAGGAGATTGTGGATAGGATGTGCAGAGGAGATTGTGGATAGGATGTGTAGAGGAGATTGTGGATAGGATGTGCAGAGGAGATTGTGGATAGGATGTGCAGAGGAGATTGTGGATAGGATGTGTAGAGGAGATTGTGGATAGGATGTGCAGAGGAGATTGTGGATAGGATGTGCAGAGGAGATTGTGGATAGGATGTGCAGAGGAGATTGTGGATAGGATGTGCAGAGGAGATTGTGGATAGGATGTGTAGAGGAGATTGTGGATAGGATGTGTAGAGGAGATTGTGGATAGGATGTGTAGAGGAGATTGTGGATAGGATGTGTAGAGGAGATTCATGGATAGGATGTGTAGAGGTTATTGTCAATGGGATGTGTAGAGGAGATTGTGGATAGGATGTGCAGAGGAGATTCATGGATAGGATGTGTAGAGGAGATTCATGGATAGAATGTGTAGAGGAGATTGTGGATAGGATGTGTAGAGGAGATTGTCGATAGAATGTGTCGAGGAGATTCCTGGAAAGGATGTTTAGAGGAGATTGTGGATAGGATGTGTAGAGGAGATTCATGGATGGGATGTGTAGAGGAGATTGTGGATAGGATGTGTGATGTGTAGAGGAGATTCGTGGATAGGATGTGTAGAGGAGATTGTGGATAGGATGTGTAGAGGAGATTGTGGATAGGATGTGTAGAGGAGATTGTGGATAGGATGTGTAGAGGAGATTGTGGATAGGATGTGTAGAGGAGATTGTGGATAGGATGTGTAGAGGAGATTATGGATAGGATGTGCTGAGGAGATTGATGGATAGGATGTGTAGAGGAGATTGTGGATAGGATGTGCAGAGGAGATTGTTGATAGGATGTGCAGAGGAGATTGTGGATAGGATGTGTAGAGGAGATTGTGGATAGGATGTGCAGAGGAGATTGTGGATAGGATGTGTAGAGGAGATTGTGGATAGGATGTGTAGAGGAGATTGTGGATAGGATGTGTAGAGGAGATTGTGGATAGGATGTGTAGAGGAGATCGTGGATAGGATGTGTAGAGGAGATCGTGGATAGAATGTGTCAAGGAGATTGTGTATAGGATGTGTAGAGGAGATTGTGGATAGGATGTGCAGAGGAGATTGGGGATAGGATGTGTAGAGGAGATTCATGGATAGGATGTGTAGAGGTTATTGTCAATGGGGTGTGTAGAGGAGATTGTGGATAGGATGTGCAGAGGAGATTGTGGATAGGATGTGCAGGGGAGATTGTGGATAGGATGTGTAGAGGAGATTGTCGATCGAATGTGTAGAGGAGATTCCTGGATAGGATGTGTAGAGGAGATTGTGGATAGGATGTGTAGAGGAGATTGTGGATAGGATGTGTAGAGGAGATTGTGGATAGGATGTGTAGAGGAGATTGTGGATAGGATGTGTAGAGGAGATTGTCGACAGGATGTGTAGAGGAGATTCCTGGATAGGATGTGTAGAGGAGATTGTGGATAGGATGTGTAGAGGAGATTCATGGATAGGATGTGTAGAGGAGATTGTGGATAGGATGTGCAGAGGAGATTGTGGATAGGATGTGTAGAGGAGATTGTGGATAGGATGTGTAGAGGAGATTGTCGATAGGATGTGTAGAGGAGATTCCTGGATAGGATGTGTAGAGGAGATTGTGGGTAGGATGTGCAGAGGAGATTGTGGATAGGATGTGTAGAGGAGATTGTGGAAGGGATGTGTAGAGGAGATTGTGGATAGGATGTGCAGAGGAGATTGTGGATAGGATGTGCAGAGGAGATTCATGGATAGGATGTGCACAGGAGATTGTTGATAGGATCTGTAGAGGAGATTGTGGATAGGATGTGTAGAGGAGATTGTGGATAGGATGTGTAGAGGAGATTGTGGATAGGATGTGTAGAGGAGATTGTCGATAGGATGTGTAGAGGAGATTGTGGATAGGATGTGTAGAGGAGATTGTGGATAGGATGTGCAGAGGAGATTGTGGATAGGATGTGCAGAGGAGATTGTGGATAGGATGTGTAGAGGAGATTGTGGATAGGATGTGTAGAGGAGATTGTGGATAGGATGTGCAGGGGAGATTGTGGATAGGATGTGTAGAGGAGATTGTCGATAGAATGTGTAGAGGAGATTCCTGGATAGGATGTGTAGAGGAGATTGTGGATAGGATGTACAGAGGAGATTGTGGATAGGATGTGCAGAGGAGATTGTGGATAGGATGTGCAGAGGAGATTGTGCATAGGATGTGCAGAGGAGATTGTGGATAGGATGTGTAGAGGAGATTGTGGATAGGATGTGCAGAGGAGATTGTGGATAGGATGTGCAGAGGAGATTGTGGATAGGATGTGTAGAGGAGATTGTGGATAGGATGTGTAGAGGAGATTCATGGATAGGATGTGCAGAGGAGATTGTGGATAGGATGTGTAGAGGAGATTGTGGATAGGATGTGTAGAGGAGATTGTCGATAGAATGTGTAGAGGAGATTCCTGGATAGGATGTGTAGAGGAGATTGTGGATAGGATGTGTAGAGGAGATTCATGGATAGGATGTGCAGAGGAGATTGTGGATAGGATGTGTAGAGGAGATTCATGGATAGGATGTGCAGAGGAGATTGTTGATAGGATGTGTAGAGGAGATTGTGGATAGGATGTGTAGAGGAGATTGTGGATAGGATTTGTAGAGAAGATTCATGGATAGGATGTGTAGAGTAGATTGTGGATAGGATGTGTAGAGGAGATTGTGGATAGGATGTGTAGAGGAGATTCATGGATAGGATGTGTAGAGGAGATTGTGGATAGGATGTGTAGAGGAGATTGTGGATAGGATGTGTAGAGGAGATTGTCGATAGGATGTGTAGAGGAGATTGTGGATAGGATGTGTAGAGGAGATTGTGGATAGGATGTGTAGAGGAGATTGTGGATAGGATGTGTAGAGGAGATTGTGGATAGGATGTGTAGAGGAGATTGTGGATAGGATGTGCAGAGGAGATTGTGGATAGGATGTGTAGAGGAGATTCATGGATAGGATGTGCAGAGGAGATTGTTGATAGGATCTGTAGAGGAGATTGTGGATAGGATGTGCAGAGGAGATTGGGGATATGATGTGTAGAGGAGATTCATGGATAGGATGTGTAGAGGTTATTGTCAATGGGGTGTGTAGAGGAGATTGTGGATAGGATGTGCAGAGGAGATTGTTGATAGGATGTGCAGGGGAGATTGTGGATAGGAATGTGTAGAGGAGATTGTCGATCGAATGTGTAGAGGAGATTCCTGGATAGGATGTGTAGAGGAGATTGTGGATAGGATGTGCAGAGGAGATTGTGGATAGGATGTGCAGAGGAGATTGTGGATAGGATGTGTAGAGGAGATTGTGGATAGGATGTGCAGAGGAGATTGTGGATAGGATGTGTAGAGGAGATTGTGGATAGGATGTGCAGAGGAGATTGTGGATAGTATGTGCAGAGGAGATTGTGGATAGGATGTGTAGAGGAGATTGTGGATAAGATGTGCAGAGGAGATCGTCGACAGGATGTGCAGAGGAGATCGTGGATAGGATGTGTAGAGGAGATCGTGGATAGGATGTGTAGAGGACATCTTGGATAGGATGTGCAGAGGAGATTGTGGATAGGATATGTAGAGGAGATTCATGGATAGGATGTGTAGAGGTTATTGTCAATGGGATGTGTAGAGGAGATTGTGGATAGGATGTGCAGAGGAGATTCATGGATAGGATGTGTAGAGGAGATTGTGGATCGGATGTGTAGAGGACATTGTGGATAGGATGTGTAGAGGAGATTGTCGATAGAATGTGTAGAGGAGATTCCTGGAAAGGATGTTTAGAGGAGATTGTGGATAGGATGTGTAGAGGAGATTCATGGATGGGATGTGTAGAGGAGATTGTGGATAGGATGTGTAGAGGAGATTGTGGATAGCATGTGTAGAGTAGATTGTGGATAGGATGTGTAGAGGAGATTGTCGATAGAATGTGTAGAGGAAATTCCTGGATAGGATGTGTAGAGGAGATTATGGATAGGATGTGTAGAGGAGATTGATGGATAGGATGTGTGGAGGAGATTGTGGATAGGATGTGCAGAGGAGATTGTGGATAGGATGTGCAGAGGAGATTGTTGATAGGATGTGCAGAGGAGATTGTGGATAGGATGTGTAGAGGAGATTGTGGATAGGATGTGCAGAGGAGATCGTCGACAGGATGTGCGGAGGAGATCGTGGATAGGATGTGTAGAGGAGATCGTGGATAGGATGTGTAGAGGACATCTTGGATAGGATGTGTAGAGGAGATCGTGGATAGGATGTGTAGAGGAGATCGTGGATAGAATGTGTCAAGGAGATTGTGGATAGGATGTGTAGAGGAGATTGTGGATAGGATGTGCAGAGGAGATTGGGGATAGGATGTGTAGAGGAGATTCATGGATAGGATGTGTAGAGGTTATTGTCAATGGGGTGTGTAGAGGAGATTGTGGATAGGATGTGCAGAGGAGATTGTGGATAGGATGTGCAGGGGAGATTGTGGATAGGATGTGTAGAGGAGATTGTCGATCGAATGTGTAGAGGAGATTCCTGGATAGGATGTGTAGAGGAGATTGTGGATAGGATGTGTAGAGGAGATTGTGGATAGGATGTGTAGAGGAGATTGTGGATAGGATGTGTAGAGGAGATTGTCGATAGGATGTGTAGAGGAGATTGTGGATAGGATGTGTAGAGGAGATTGTGGATAGGATGTGCAGAGGTGATTGTGGATAGGATGTGCAGAGGAGATTGTGGATAGGATGTGTAGAGGAGATTGTGCATAGGATGTGCAGAGGAGATTGTGGATAGGATGTGCAGGGGAGATTGTGGATAGGATGTGTAGAGGAGATTGTCGATCGAATGTGTAGAGGAGATTCCTGGATAGGATGTGTAGAGGAGATTGTGGATAGGATGTGTAGAGGAGATTCATGGATAGGATGTTTAGAGGAGATTGTGGGTAGGATGTGTAGAGGAGATTCATGGATAGGATGTGTAGAGGAGATTGTGGGTAGGATGTGCAGAGGAGATTGTCGATAGGATGTGTAGAGGAGATTGTGGATAGGATGTGTAGAGGAGATTGTGGATAGGATGTGTAGAGGAGATTGTGGATAGGATGTGTAGAGGAGATTGTGGATAGGATGTGCAGAGGAGATTGTGGATAGGATGTGTAGAGGAGATTGTGGATAGGATGTGTAGAGGAGATTGTGGATAGGATGTGCAGAGGAGATTCGTGGATAGGATGTGTAGAGGAGATTCATGGATAGGATGTGCAGAGGAGATTGTTGATAGGATCTGTAGAGGAGATTGTGGATAGGATGTGTAGAGGAGATTGTGGATAGGATGTGTAGAGGAGATTCTTGGATAGGATGTGTAGAGGAGATTGTGGATAGGATGTGTAGAGGAGATTGTGGATAGGATGTGTAGAGGAGATTGTGGATAGGATGTGTAGAGGAGATTGTGGATAGGATGTGCAGAGGAGATTGTGGATAGGATGTGTAGAGGAGATTGTGGATAGGATGTGTAGAGGAGATTGTGGATAGGATGTGTAGAGGAGATTGTGGATAGGATGTGTAGAGGAGATTGTCGATAGGATGTGTAGAGGAGATTCCTGGATAGGATGTGTAGAGGAGATTGTGGATAGGATGTGCAGAGGAGATTGTGGATAGGATGTGCAGAGGAGATTGTGGATAGGATGTGCAGAGGAGATTGTGGATAGGATGTGCAGAGGAGATTGTGGATAGGATGTGTAGAGGAGATTGTGGATAGGATGTGCAGAGGAGATTGTGGATAGGATGTGCAGAGGAGATTGTGGATAGGATGTGTAGAGGAGATGTGGATAGGATGTGTAGAGGAGATTCTGGATAGGATGTGTAGAGGAGATTGTGGATTGTATTGTGGATGTGTAGAGGAGATTAGAGGAGTGTCGATAGGATGTGTAGAGGAGATTGAGGATAGGATCTGTAGAGGAGATTGTGGATAGGATGTGCAGAGGCGATTCATGGATAGGATGTGTAGAGGAGATTGTGGATTGGATGTGTAGAGGAGATTCATGGATAGGATGTGCAGAGGAGATTGTTGATAGGATGTGTAGAGGAGATTGTGGATAGGATGTGTAGAGGAGATTGTGGATAGGATGTGTAGAGGAGATTCATGGATAGGATGTTTAGAGGAGATTGTGGATAGGATGTGTAGAGGAGATTGTGGATAGGATGTGTAGAGGAGATTGTGGATAGGATGTGTAGAGGAGATTGTGGATAGGATGTGTAGAGGAGATTGTGGATAGGATGTGTCGAGGAGATTGTGGATAGGATGTGCAGAGGAGATTGTGGATAGGATGTGTAGAGGAGATTGTGGATAGGATGTGTAGAGGAGATTGTGGATAGGATGTGTAGAGGAGATTGTGGATAGGATGTGTAGAGGAGATTGTGGATAGGATGTGCAGAGGAGATTGTGGATAGGATGTGTAGAGGAGATTCATGGATAGGATGTGCAGAGGAGATTGTTGATAGGATGTGTAGAGGAGATTGTGGATAGGATGTGCAGAGGAGATTGTGGATAGGATGTGTAGAGGAGATTCATGGATAGGATGTGTAGAGGTTATTGTCAATGGGGTGTGTAGAGGAGATTGTGGATAGGATGTGCAGAGGAGATTGTGGATAGGATGTGCAGAGGAGATTGTGGATAGGATGTGTAGAGGAGATTGTGGATAGGATGTGTAGAGGAGATTCCTGGATAGGATGTGTAGAGGAGATTGTGGATAGGATGTGTAGAGGAGATTGTGGATAGGATGTGCAGAGGAGATTGTGGATAGGATGTGCAGAGGAGATTCATGGATAGGATGTGTAGAGGAGATTGTGGATAGGATGTGTAGAGGAGATTGTGGATAGGATGTGTAGAGGAGATTGTGGATAGGATGTGTAGAGGAGATTGTGGATAGGATGTGTAGAGGAGATTGTGGATAGGATGTGCAGAGGAGATTCGTGGATAGGATGTGCAGAGGGATCATGGATAGGATGTGTAGAGGAGATTGTGGATTGGATGTGTAGAGGAGATTCATGGATAGGATGTGCAGAGGAGATTGTGGATAGGATGTTCAGAGGAGATTCATGGATAGGATGTGTAGAGGAGATTGTGGATAGGATGTGTAGAGGAGATTGTGGATAGGATGTGTAGAGGAGATTCATGGATAGGATGTGTAGAGGAGATTGTGGATAGGATGTGTAGAGGAGATTGTGGATAGGATGTGTAGAGGAGATTGTCGATAGAATGTGTAGAGGAGATTCCTGGAAAGGATGTTTAGAGGAGATTGTGGATAGGATGTGTAGAGGAGATTCATGGATGGGATGTGTAGAGGAGATTGTGGATAGGATGTGTAGAGGAGATTGTGGATAGCATGTGTAGAGTAGATTGTGGATAGGATGTGTAGAGGAGATTGTCGATAGAATGTGTAGAGGAAATTCCTGGATAGGATGTGTAGAGGAGATTGTGGATAGGAGGTGCAGAGGAGATTGTGGATAGGATGTGCAGAGGAGATTGTGGATAGGATGTGTAGAGGAGATTGTGGATAGGATGTGCAGAGGAGATTGTTGATAGGATGTGCAGAGGAGATTCATGGATAGGATGTGTAGAGGAGATTCATGGATGGGATGTGCTGAAGAGATTCCTAGATAGGATGTGCAGAAGAGGTTTCTGGATTTCTGCAGAGGATTTTGCCTGGAAAACTTTAGTTGTGGGAAAGATTGCATAGGCTGGACATGTTTTCCAGAATCAGGTTTAATATTACTGGCATATGTCGTGAAACTTGTTGATTTTGCAGCAGCACTGCAATGTAATAAATAACAATAAAAACTGTCAATTAAAGTATATATACTCTAGCCTGTAAATGTATCCATTCAGAAATCGAATGCAGAGGGGAAGAAGTTGTTCCTGAATCGTTGAGTGTGTGACTTCAGGTTCCAGTACCTCCTTCCTGATGGCATGTCCTGTGTGTTGGGGGTTTTTAATGGTGCTTCCACAAAGCAAAGGAAGCTGAGTATTTACCTGATAAAGGTGAATAAAATTATGAGATGTGTCAATGAGAGTGAGAATCTTTTTCCCATGACTGGGGTACAATAACAGAGGATACAGAATTAAAGTGAGAGGGTGGAGTTTGAAAGAAAGGCTGATGGGAAATTTTTTAAATTAGAATTAGAATTGACTTTATTTCTACATCCTTCACATACATGAGGAGTAAATATCTTTACGCCTCTGTCTAAAGGTGCAGTTTACAGTAATCTGTAATAAATAGTATGTACAACAGGACAGTCAGTATAGCATAGAAATGCAATTGTATCAGCGTGAATTAATCAGTCTGACGGCCTGGAGGAAGAAGCAGTCCCAGAGCTTGTTGGTCCTGGCTTTTACGCTGTGGTGCCATTTCCCGGATGGTAGCCGCTGGAAAAGAGTAAGTGGTTGATATCTGCAACATTTTTTATTGAGAGACATCACGCAGAATGGGCCCTTCCGGCTCAGCGTGCCGTGCCACCCAGCAACCCACCTGTTTAACTCCAGCCCAATTTACAAAGATCAACTAACCTATTAATCAATGCGTCTACGGACTGTGGGTGGAAATCAGAGCTCCCAGAGGAAAGCCACGCAGTCACGGGGAGAATGTACAAACTCCTTACAGAGGGTGCCAGAACTCAACTCTGAATTCTGACGCCCCAGTTGTAAGAGTGTCCCACTAACTGCTACGCCACTCTGGCACCCAATCTGCCGGAGGAGGTGGTGTTCAGAAGCAGTAACAATCTTTAAGAGGCACTAGGGTGGGTACCTAAACGGGCAAGGCATAGAAGCATATGGTCATCATGAGCATCATGGGTATAATGGGAAAAGGGTCAGTACGGAGATGGTGGGCTGAAGGGCTCGTTTCTGTGCCTTGTAAGTTTATCATTCTATTAGTTAGGTTGGAGATATTTGGCAGGGTTCTATCCAGTTGGAGCAAGATGTCTTCATTCTTGCGAGGAAGGCCATACTGTGGCATAGCTTTGTATCAGGAAGACTAAGGAGTCAGAATGGGTGGAAATGCATTCAGAGAGCAGAATGCGAGAGCTGGGTTGGAAGCAGGGAGCCATCAGGGCTGCACAGCTGGGCTGGTTGTGAACGTGAGTAATGCAAGAATGACAAGGAAAGTGGGTTTAGACGTGGTGCAGACAGTTAGCTGGGAAACAGGATTAGTGCAGTAATAGGTGGTGTGTCAGGATTAGACCGAGTGTACCATTGAAGTGTTTAAAGAATGAGAGACCAGACTGCATGGGAAAATATAGGATACAGAGGGTTGGATGGTGAGATTTTAAAGTTTATGCCAACTGGATAAGAGTGGGATGAATCTGAAAGGATACAGTGGTGGAAAAAAAGACTAAATATGGACAGGAAGAGGTATTACATGGGATATTGAGGGGTTGAGTATTGCTCTAACCTGCTCCTGTGGAGAAAGAGCAGCTCAGACGTTTTGGGTCAAATTGTTTTTCTCTGTGTTTAATGATCTTATGATTATCTCCCATATTAGGGGGTTCTTTTCCAGTGATCTATTGCTGCCTTTTAATGATTGAAATAAGTAGTCTACTTGTTCCACTCGAGTGGAAGTGCTAAATGGAGGGAGACCAAGTTCTCTCCATCACTCGTTCTTATGGTAGGTTCATTCCTGATGAGGTATGGTAGGACGCACTTTCCTTGCAGCGTGATCCGTGGCACTCCGGGATTTAGTGAGCATTAACTTGTTCTCCAGAGAGCTGCAAATGAATCATTAACTCTGGGACATCCAAGTCTTCCTGCTTACTCCCCTAGGCATCTGGAGACTTCCATCAGAAGACACCTCGGGGATGTTGTTTGACAGTGTTTAAAATTTCCCACAGGATTTGTGAAAAGAGGGACCCTCTGCAGCCTCTCAGCACATGTCTCTCTCAACTGGCATCACCAACACAGATTATCTGATCATTATCGCATTGCTGCCTGTAGGACTTGGCTAAGTGAAAATTGGCATGCCATGCTCCCTATATAACATTGCAAAACACTTCATTGGCTGCAAAGCTTTTTTGGATGTGAAGACATTGTGAAAGATACCACATAAATATAATTCATTTTCTTTCCAGAAATGGAAGCATCCCTGCTGAGTGCCACTTTAGTGCAAAGGCTTACAACTGCTCGACTCCCACCATTCCAACAAGTGGCAATACAGTGCGTCAGCGAGAAGGGGTAATATCCTGTCCTCACACACCCAACCTGTCCTTTCCCATCCCACACAGGAACAGGAACCTCTGTAGCCACAGCTGAAATTTGGGTTGCTGCCCTTTAGTTCTGCTGCCTAGTGCAAGAGTTTCCAGCGCTCAAACTGAGTGGGCACCTCGGTACAAGCATAGGATCCCTGACAAGTGATTTCCCGATTCTGCTCAGTGCAGGAGCCTACCACACCTCTATCAGAGGAAGGGAAATTATTGGCAAAATTACTGCAGGTCAAGGTCAACGATCATTTAAAAAGGCAGAAGTTGATCAAGGACGGTCAGCACAGATTTGTTGTAGGGAGAATCTGCCTGACTAAGTCGACTAATCCTTTTGAAGATGTAATAAAATGTGTTGATAAGGATGGTGCAATTGATGTAGTTTACATAGAATTCATGAAGATCTTTGAAAGGTCCCATATGGAAGGCTGGTCTAAAGATTTACATCCCATGGGATCTAAAGCAAATTGGTAAATTGGATCCAAAGTTAGCTTGATAATAGGAGACCACAATTGATAGTCGAGAGTTACTTTTAATATTGGAAGCCTACAGCTAGTAGTATACCACAAAGATCTGTTTGTTAAATACTTATATTGGAATCATAGAGTCACAGAAAAGTACAGGACCTTCAGCCATCTAGTCTGTGCTGAACCATTTAAGCTGCCCAATCCTATTCACCTGCACCCGGACCTTAGACCTGCCATTCATGTACCTATCCAAATTTCTCTTAAATATTGAAATCAATCTTGTATGCACCACCTGCACTGGCAACTTGTTTCACGCTCTCACCACCCTCTGAGTGAAGAAGACTCCCCTCGTGTTCCCCTTAAATGTTTCACCTTTCACCCTCAACCCATGACCTCTAGTTGTAGTCTCATCAAACTTCAGTGGAAAAAGCTTGCTTGCACTGACCCTGTCTAAACTTTCGTAATTTTGTATACCTCTGTCAAATCTCCCCTCAATCATCTATGCTCCAAGGAATAGAGTCCTAATCTATTCAATCTTCCCTTATAATTCAGGTCCTTTAGCCCCAACAACATCATTGAACATATGAACATAGAAATCTACAGCACATTACAGGCCCTTCATCCACAATGTTGTGCTAACTATGTAACCTACTCTAGAAAGTGTCTAGAATTTCCCTACCACGTAGCCCTCTATTTCTCTAAGCTCCATGTACCTATCTAAGAGTCTCTTAAAAGACCCTGTTGTATCTGCCTCTACCACCTTTGCTGGCAGTGCATTCCATGCACCCGCCACTCCCTGTGTGAAAAACTTACCTCTGACATCCCTCTTGTACCTACTTCAAGCACCTTAAAACTATGCCCCAAACTTTCTTGTAACCATCCTTGTAAATTTTCTCCATTCTTTTTCAACCTTATTTACATCTTTCCAGTACGTAGGTGACCAAAACTGCACACAGTACTCCAAATTAGGCCTTACCTACGTTTTATGCAACTTCAACATAACATCCCATCTCCTGTACTCAATACTTTGATTCATGAAGGCCAATGTGCCCAAAGCCTTTGTTACGACCCTATCTACCGTGCTGCCAGTTTTAATGAATTATAGACAGATATTCCCAGATCTCTTTGTTCTACCACACTCCTCAGTCCCCTAACATTCACTGTGTAAGACCTACCCTGGTTGGTCCTACCGAAATGCAATGCCTCGCACTTGGCTGCATGAAATTCAATCGGCCATTTTGTAGCTGGTCAGAATCCCACTGCAAGCTCTGATAGTCTTCCTCGCTGTCTATTGCACCCCCAATCTTAGTGTCATTCACAAATTTGCTGATCCAGTTTACCACATTGTCAACCAACAACAGACCCTGCACCAATCCCTTTGGCACTTCACTAGTTGCACGCCTCCGGACAGAGAGGCAATCATCTCCTACCACTGTCTGGCTTCTCCCACAAAACCAATGTCTAATCCAATTTACGCAAAATGCTGGAGGAACTCAGCAGGCCAGGCAGCATCAATGGAAGAAAGCACAGTCGACATTTTGGCCCGAAACATTGACTGTGCTTTTTTCCATAGATGCTGCCTGGCCTGCTGAGTTCCTCCAGCATTTTGTGTGTGTTGCTTGGATTTCCAGCATCTGTAGATTTTCTCTTGTTTCTGATCCAATTTACTACCTCATCTTGAGTGGCTGAATCTTTTTGACTAACCTCCCATGTGGGACTTAGTCAAATGCCTTGCTAAAGTCCACGTAGACAACATCCACTGCTTTGCCTTCATTAACTTTCCTGGTAACTTCCTTGAGAAACTCTACAAGATTGGCTAGAGCACAACCTACCACACATGAAGTCATGAAGACTATCCCTAATCAGTCCCTGTCTATCTAAATATTCATATATCCAATTCCTTTGAATAACTTTCCCGTTACTGGCTCACCAACCTATGCTTTCATGGTTTATTTTTAGAGCCTCTCTTAAACAGTGGAACAATATTAGCTATTCTCCAATCCTCCAGTATCTCACTTGTCACCAAGAATTATTTAACCTCTGCAATTTTTGTACTTACCTCCCACAGTGTCTGAAGGAACACGTTGTCAGACCCTGGGGATTTATCCACCCTAATTTGCCTCACAACAGCAAACACCTCCTCCTCTGTAATCTGCATGGTGATTTAGTTATGAATGTTAGAGTCATTATTAACAAGTTTGAAAATGACACGAGAATTGGTGGTGGTGTTGTTATGAGGAGAGTAGTCTCACACTGATCAGCTACTAAATTGGGCAGAGAAATGTCAGATGGAATCTAATTCAGATAATTACAAAGAGATGACATTAGGTAGGCTGGCATGGAGGGGGCCGAGGGTTGCCCTGGTACATAAAATTATGAAGGGCATAGATAAGGTGGCACGGATGTTTAAAGTGAGGAGTAGAAGGTCTGGGGGGTGAGGCAGGAGGTAATCAGGGGAACATTAGAGAGTTGTTAGATTCTGAAGCACCCTGCCCGAGGAATACTGGAGGTAGAGAGTCTTACATTACAGTACCTATTTAATCAAAAAACATGCGCACTTGATGGTTGACATGGACATAATGGGCTGAAGGGCCTGTTTCTGGCTATATGGCTCTGTGACCTTTGAAAATCAAAGGACTGCAAATGTTGGAAATCTAATTCAAAACAAAAAATTCATGGAAACACACAATAGGGAGAAAAACAGAACGTTCATGGCCAAAAAGCGCAGGAGAGAAATCAAGTTAGTTTTTAGCTACAGGAAGGGGAAGGGAAGCTGGAATGGCTAGGACAAAGCAAATATCTGTGGCAGCTGTTGACAGGGCTGCTTTAGTGACAAGAGGCTGATGAAGCCATCTAGTCATTAAAGTCATTAGCTGCAAAGCACATTTGGATTTGAAGATGTTCTGAAGGTTTCTTCATGTGTCCATTCATTGTTTCTAGGCTTGTGGTTATTGGAGCTCACTGAAAGTACATACAATCACATCAATTAGGAGTTGGAAGCAGCACACACAAGCTGCTGGTGGAACTCAGCAGGACAGGCAGCATCTATGGACAAGAGTAAACAGTCGATGTTTCGGGCCAAGACCTTTCATCAGGACTGGAAAGAAAGAGGAGATGTCAGAGAAAGAAGATGGGGGGAGGAGAGAAAGAAGTACAAGGTGGTAGGTGATAGGTGAAACCAGGTGAGGGGGAGGGGTGAGGTAAAGAGCTGGGAAACTGATTGGTAAAATAGCGTAGCTTCATCACAACAGTAGTGGAGGCCAGAGACTGACATGTTGGAATGGGAATGGGAAGTAGAATCGAAATAGGCGGCTGCCAGGAGATCCCGCTTTTTATGGTGCACAGAGCAAAGTTGCTCAGCGAAGCAGTCTTCCAATCTATGTCAAGTCTCACCAATATACAGGCGGCCACACTGGGAGTACTGGATACAGTAGATGATCCCCACAGACTCGCAGGTGAAGTGTCTCCTCACCTGGATGGACTCTTTGGGGCCCTGAATGTTAGTGAGGGAGGAGGCGTAGGGGCAGGTGTGTCACTTGTTCCGCTTGCAAGGATAAATGCCAGGAGGGAGATGAGTGGGGAGGGATGAGCAGACAAGGGAGATGAATGGGGACAGCTGTAGTCCTTTCCATCAATTAGGCAATAATAACCACCATCCCCACCCCCTAAACAATGTACAGTACATTAACAAATAGTCAGATTTTAATATAACAAGACTGGATATTTCATACAATAGAGTGGCTACACAAAAGAGTAAATGTGTAATGGATTCTGCTTCTTGTGTGTGTGTTGCTTTGGATTTCCAGCATCTGCAGATTTTCTCATGTTTGAGGAATTCGGCGTTGAGGTTACTATTTTTGCTTTGCAACTACATTTACGTGGCAACTCATGTCACAGGGATACCGGCGACTGTTTTGCATCAAGAAAAACAGACATCCACAGTCATTCCTACATTATGGGAAGTTGCAGAGGATGAACTATGTCTTACAGGACTGAATAGGTTCAGATCACCTCCTAATAAAGTTATGTAACTCCGCATCCCTCGAGCACCTTCAACACAGTCACTTTCATTATTGCGCATTTGAGCAAAAGGACAGCTATAGTCCTTTCTGTCAACTAGACAGTAGTAACCACCCATCCCCACCCCCTACAGACTGTACAGTACACTACAAAATGGTCAGATTTTAATATAATAGTACTGGATGTTTCACACAATAGAGTGGCTGCAGAATAGAGTAAATGTGTAATGGATTCTGCAAGGTATGATGGATTGGATGGTGATTTGATGGAATGGATAGAGGTTTGATGGAATGGATGGTAATTTAATGCAATGGATAGAGGCTTGATGGAACAGATGAGGATTTGATGGAATAGGTGGTGGTTTGATGGAATGGTTAGAAGTTTGATGGAATGGACGGATTTGAGGGAACGGGTGGTGATTTGACGGAGTGAATGGGTAAAGATTTGATGGAATGGGTTGAGGTTTGATGGAACAGGTAGAAGTGTGGCGGAATGGGTAGAGATTTGATTGAGTTGGTAGAGGTTTGATGGAAGGCTCGGAATTTGATGGAATGGGTTGAATGGGTGAATGTTTGTTGGAAGGCTGGGAATTTGATAGAATGAGTGAGTAAGTGTTTTATGGAATGGTAGGAGTGTGACTGAATGGATGGGAGTTGATGGAATAGGTCAGGGTATAATGCAAACCATTGGGGTTTGATGGATGGGGTAGGGGTTTAGAATGTTTAGTGGTTTGATGGAATGTGTAGTGATTTGATGGACTAGCTCAGGGTTTATGTAGTAGGTTTGAGTTTGATGGAATAAACTGGTATTTAAAGTTAAATCTGTTAACTTTGCGCAGCAGTACAATGCAATACATGATAAATATGGAAAAAACTGAATTACATAAATATATATTTATATATGTAAGTTAAATAGTTAAGTTAAAGTAAGCAGTGCTGAAAACAGAAATAAATAAAAAAATAAGTGAGGTAGTGTTCATGGGTTCAATGTCCATTCAGAAATTGGATGGCAAAGGGAAAGAATCTGTTCCTGAATCACTGAGTGTATTCAGGCTTCTGTACCTCCTGCTCAACAGTAACAATGAGAAGAAGGCATGTCCTGGGTGATTGGGGACCTTGGTGATGGACATTACCTTCCTGAGACATTGCTCCTTGAAGATATCTTGGATACTATCGAGGCTAGTAACCATGATGGAGCTGACTAATTTTACAACTTTCTGCAGCTTACTTCAATCCTGTGCAGTAGATGCCCACCCTCCATACCAGATAGTGATGCAGTCAGTCAGAATGCACTTCACGGTACATCTGTAGAATTACATCTTATGTAACTGAAGTGTAACCTGTCTTTTTCTTGGAGTTATTGCATAATAATGTCATATGCACAGAGATAGGTCCTTCAGCGAGCCATGTCCACCCAACCTTCTTTACTCATCCCATCTACCAGCACTTCACCCATAGCCTTCTCTGATTTAGTGATTCAAATGTTTATTTAGATACTGTACATTTTTAAATCTTATGAGAGTGCCTGTCTCCACTATCACATCCCCTCTGTAGTCTAGCAACCCGTCCTCCATTAATAGCCTAACCAGTGTTTTATGAAGTTATACCAAGATATCGATGTTCTTTATTCTCTATATCCTTGCTAATGAAGTCTAACAACCCACATCTTCAGGAATCTCTGGATTTGGTCCTTCAGTGCTCCCCAGGGCCCTGCCATTCATGATACGTCACCCGTCATTGTTAAACCTCACAAAATATATTCACTCACACTTATCAGTATTAGGTTCTACCAGCCATTGCTCTGCCCAACTTAGCAGCTGATCAATATCAGTCTCCAACCCAATAATATCCTTCTCTAACACAACACCATCAATTTTTGTATCTTCTGCAAACTTACTCATCATACCTGCTACATTCACTTTCAAGAACGCTTCACCTCATGTTCTCGTTATTTATTGCTATATATTTATATATGCGTTTATGTTCGTAGTCTTCTGCACTCTGTTAGAATGCCCCAGCTGGGCAGTCTTTCATTGATCCTATCATAGTTACTATTCCTTAGATTGTTTGAATATGCCCACAAGAAAATGAACCTCAGGATTGTATGTGATGACATATATGTACATTGATAATAAAATTTACTTTGAACTTTGAACTTTCCATTGATGTGTATAACAAACAATTAAGGACCCAGCACCAAAAATTGGTTATAGGCTTCTAATCACAAAAACAACCTTCCATCTCCACACTCTGCCTCCTGTCGTCAAAACTATTTTGCATCCAATTATCCAACTGCTTTGGATTCCTTGAGCGCTAACCATTTTGGACTAGTCTATCATGTTGGACCTTATCAAAATTCTTCAAAGTCCTTTAACTGCACTATCATCATTTAGTTTCTCTTCAAAACAATTCAATGAAATTAAATCTTATACTTAATTCCCCTCACAATGTATGGTAACATTCTGTTAGTTTTCCTATTTACATGTCATGCCTGCACTCTGGTCTTTTGTAAATCATACACCGGACCTCTGTGTTCTTGCATCATGTGAGTAATCAGCCTCCTTTTCCCTTTCTCTGCCATCAATTCTCATTCTCTGCATTTGCCAGATCTTTCCCTGTTCACTATATGAGTGTCTTGGTGCCTCTTGTTCTAGGGTTGCTTGTCCTCAGAAGTACTAAGACTACCTCCAGGTTGGCCTAACGTGGCAAGCACCACAGAAGGGCCACTGTACATTTCAGCAAGAGAAGGTTTAGAATTCAGATTTTATCTGTGCTGGACAAGTTCTGCATAACTCCCGTATGACTGGCCAACAGGAAAAACAATCACTCACTGACAGAATGAAACTTTCGCCCACCTGCATCTCATCAGTATTTGCTAACTTGTTGCTAGACTGACTGTGGCCAGGACACATGCTGGGGCAGAAACTGACCATTGCTGCCATGGGGTGTAGGGCAGCCATTGGAAACAGTAATCTACTGTCTGTGTGGCCACCTCCTTCTCCTGATGGAGCTTTGATCGCCCACCCCATTGTGAGGGGTGAGCTGGCTGGACATTGCAGCATCTTACACCAGGGTGCTTGGCAGAATACAGGTGTGATCACAGAGTGGGCTCAGCTACATACTTAGTGAGCAGCAGGCCAGTCAGACTGGCAGGTGGTGTGCCTTGTACATCAGTGTCACATTGGGAACATTATAATTCACACCCCGTTTCCTTCGCTCCCTGGTTGTTAGATACTTGGTAAGCAAAGGTCAGGGGTCACATCGCCAAGAAGTGACTTCCGTTTGTGACCGCAGACACATCAATTGTAAACACAATGATGGCATTGAACCTGGGACTGACCTGTGGAATATGCCAGCCATATGAGCTGAATTGCCACCAGAGGTACCCAGCTAACAGTGGTATTTTTTTGCTCAGATATAATCATTTCTGCAATATGATGCACATAAAAAACAGGCACGTGTGTATCCACTTCCTAGGTAAAATGTTGTAACCATCTCCTCTTGACATTTAGTGCTACTATTGTTGGCCAGTGCCTCACCATTAAATTCCAAGGCTCATTATGCATGGAATAATCAACTGGTCTGGCCATGCAGATTTTGTGGCTACAAGAGCAGGTCAATGGCTGGTATCCTATGGCAAGCGACTCACATTTCAACACCCCAGGATCTCCACCAATTAAAAATCAAGGGTTAGGACGGTATTCACTCCTTGCCTGGCCTGGATGAGATGTGCTCCAGCAATACTCAGCACACTTCAGGATAGAGTTTTCCATCTTGTCTCCAGCTAGTCCCGTGCTCCAAGGCTGTGGGACAGTGGCTGCACTTTGTAACATCTACAAAATGCACCTCTTCAACCAGCTGTGGCTTCTTCAATAGTACCAATCAAATTCACAGCCTTTTCCACCTTGGAAAACAGGATCAGAAGGTACCTGGAAATATATAAGCTACAAACTATTCAGAGCTGCATAGTCCTCACCTTAGGAATGAACTGTTACTTCTTTATTGATGATGAATCCAAATACAGGAAGTTCATAGCTAACAAAACTGTGGAAGTATCTTCACCAGCTGACTACCACCACAGATCAGCATCCAGGTAAGAAGGGGCAATAGGGATGGGGAAGCTGAAATAAATGCTCTTTTCATCAGTAATATACGCATTTATTTGACTGAATGAATTAACTTTTTATTATAAGTGATCTGAATAATTGATAGACTGTGTAGATATTTGATGGCATGGGGTAGATGTTTTATGGGCTAGGGCTGATGTTTGACAGACTAAAACTGTGGTTTAAAGGAGTATGATTGGTTTTTAATAGTTGTGATGGATACTTGTGGACAAGGGTTTGATATTTGATGAAGCAAGTTTAATTTTGATAGGGTGAGATTGATGTTTGATGGAGTGATATTGAGCTTTGATCGGTGGGTATGAGGTTTGATGGGGTGAAGTTGGTGTTTGATGGAGTGATGTTGTGGTTTGAAGAAATGCAGTTAAGTTTTGATGAGACAGTGTTTATGTTTGATAGAATAAGGCTGACATTTGATGGAATGGACTGCATGACTGATGGTTTGTCACAGAGTGTTTGCATTGGTTCTGCTGCCTATATACTACATTCCACCTTACATTGTGTAGGAGTTATTATTGCCACGTAAATATGTGTGATGATTATTAAATACCAAAGTTTCCCCAAAGAATTTTGGTTTGTTGGTGTGGCTGGTGGTGTGCATCCCAACTTTTTCCCCAGCTTATAGTTCATTTTGACTTACCATCCTTCAAGTTCCTATAGTAGCTGGGGTAATAGGTGATGCACCAAGTCAGATGCCCTTTTATTTTTTGATTTCCTTTATTGTTTTGTGCATTTGGATGTTCAAAGGACACATTATATTTGAGATAATTGCTAAACATTATTACTTGCTGTTAAGACTACTGGAAATTGGATATTGGGCTCATTTGTACCTCTTTGTGACTGTTATTCAGCTTGAGGCAACGTTAATATTACTTTGATTTATGGCTCTGAAATTGCCGATTTTCCAACCCGACTTTTACAGTGGGGAAGCTGCATTCCCTGGAATCCTTCCTTTCCAACTGCATCCTGGTTTCCACTGTGGTTACCCCATTTTCTGCCCCTGTATCTTTTCTTTAAAATCAGTACTGGTTCTGTTCCATTGAGAGACACAGTGGTTTAGGAGGAAACCCAGAGTTCACCCTTGGCAGCTGCAGCCTCATCTGTCATGGGGTCAGTGATTATGAATGGAGGGTCACAACAGTCACAGGAGCTTGTAGGATGGAGGAAGTTACAGAGAGTAAGGCTGAGGTCATGGAACAATAAGATGATCTACCTTAAATATCAGGGTGGAATGGGACAGATGCATGGCAGTGGACTCAGGAAAGATGTGTAAGTTGCAGCATGGGTACATTGTGTTGGTGCGTGGCCAAGCGGTTATGGCATTGGTCTAGTGATCTGAAGGTCTCTAGTTTGAGCCTCAACTGAGGCAGCGTGTTGTGTGCTTGAGCAAGGCACTTAACCACGTATTGCTCTGCGACGACACCAGTGCCAAGCTGTGTTGGCCCTAGTGCCCTTCCCTTGGACAACATCGGTGGTGTGGAGAGGGGAGACTTGCAGCATGGGCAACTGCCAGTCTTCCATACAACCTTGCCCAGGCCTGCACCCTGGAACCCTTCCAAGGTGCTAATCCATGGTCTCACGAGACTAACGGATGCCCATAAACATTGGCTGCACTTATATATTGTAAGTACTGGGTCTTACTTTCACAAAGGCAATTTGGAACTACGATATTATTCTGGTGCTATCTCTGGTCAACCTCCTACCTTCTACTCTCCGTTACTTGGGTTCAATGAGACTGTTACATGGATAAGAAAGGTTTACAGGGATTGGGACCAAACACATGCACATAAGATGAGCTCAGAAAGCCACCTTGGATCACGTGGATCAATTGGGCAGAAGGAACTGAAGCAGTAAGCGTGTGAATGTGCGAGAGAGAGAGAGTTCCAGGATCTGGACCCAGTGACACTGCAGAATGTCAGTGTCAATATTTCAAAATAAGGACGACATGCAACAGAGGGTATTCCAAGATCTCGACGTAACAATGAGGGATTGTGAAACTTTTCTGATCAGGGTAATATGCAATTTTGTAGTTGGTAATGATCCATCTGCTATCTCCATGTCTATTGTCATCAGGAAGCCTTATTCCTCTATCACACCGTCTTCAGCACAATTCAACCCCCTGCACAGTGTTTTCTGCCTTCCTGGTCCTGTGGAGAATGAGGCACCAGTGTCCGATCACCAAACAAAGGTGTCAGCTGTGAACTGTGACTGTGACGTGATAGACACTTCAGCAATGGACTCATAAATTCTAGGTCATAGTTATACAGCACAGATATAGGCCCTTCAGCCCAACTTGTCAGTATTGATCAATATGCCGATCTAAGCTCATCCTATTTTCCTGTGTTTTGGCCCTTGTCCCTCAAAACCTTTCAAATCCATGTACCTGTCCAGATTTCTCAAAATCATTATAATTCTTCTGGCCGCTAGCATTTCTTCTGGCAGCTCATTTCATTTACCCACCACCCTCTGTGTAGAAAAATCTGTACTGTAGAAATCCTTCCTCTCATCTCATTTCGAGGTGCCCTCTCATTTTAGACCCCCAACTCTGGAGGAAAAGACTTTTTTCCAATCTATGCCACTCATAATTTTACAAATCCCTCAATCTCCTGTGTGCCACAGAATACAGTCCCAGCCTATACAATCTCTCCTTCTGACTCAATCCCTCTTGAGTCTCAGCAATATCCTTGTGGGTCTCTTCTACACCCTGTCTAGCTTAATCACATACTTGAGGAACTCAGCAGGTCAGGCAGCACCAATGGAGGGGAATAAATGGATGATGCTTTGAGCTGAGATCCTTCATCAGGCAGGGAAGGAGGAGGGAGAAGACAGAATGAGGAGGTGGGTGGAAGGGAAGGAATACAATTTGGCAGGTGATTGGTGAAACCAGGTGAGGGGAAGGTGTGTGCGTGGAGGAGGGGCATGAAGTAAGAAGCTGGTAGGTGACTGGTGGAAGATGTAAAGTGCTGAAGAAGAAGGAATCTGATTCGAAAGGAGACCATGGGAGAAAAGGAAGGAGAAGGTGATGGTCAGGTGATGAGAAGAGAAAGGGTGGAGAATGGGAAAAAAAGAGAATATGGGGAGAGGGGAGAAATCTGAGGGTACGCAGGTGGAATATGAGATGCAGCCTAAGTGTGGCCTCATCATGGCCATAGAAGAAGCTAAGGACCGACGTGTCGTAATGGGAATGGGAAGTCGAACTGAAGTAGGTGGCCACTGGGATATCCTGCCTTTCTGGCGGACATACTGAGTTCTGCCAGCATTTTGTATGTGTTGCTCAAGAATTTCAGTGTCTGCAGAATCTCTGGTGTTCCATCATATCCTTTCTTTACTATGGCATTCAAACAGAACACCTCAAGTGTGAATTGCCCTTTCAACTTGTGACTGGTATCTGTGAATGGATGTTCTCCAAGGAAACCAGCAGCCCAAAATTGAAAAATAGACTGCTGTTCCTGGTCATATCATCCCCACCAGGTGAAATAAATTTGCCCAGCTTTGACTCAGAGTTTGTCTGGGACTCATTGCAATGAAACCTTTCCTTCATTTTCAGGAAGTACAGTCGACGTCGACTGTACTTCTTCCTATAGATGCAGCCTGGCCTGCTGCGTTCCACCAGCATTTTGTGTGTGTTGCTTGAATTTATAGCATTTGCAGATTTCCTCGTGTTTGCGCTTTCCTTCATCTTGTTCCTTTACAAAGATCTTCAGATGTTCCATTTCTGATCACTGCTGTTGGTGAATCTTTCCTTTTCCTCAGCGATGCAGCTGTTCAATCCCCAATGTCTGGAGTGAATATATTTGACAATATTGTTCCAACATAGTTTGTCAGGAGTTAACCCCTCACCTCAGAAGGTCAGGACACCAAAAGCACCCATCTCATCTTTCATGTTAAAATATGACCTAAGAGTCCCTTCACTGTCTCTTTACATCCTGTCTGACTTAATCCCTTCAGGTGCTGCATAGTCTCTTATTGTATGGTAGCTTCCTCACTCTCTGTAGGAGTGGCTGAGAGACTCGAATATGTCTCACCATTTTGAGCGTCTCAAGCTCAGTATTCTTGCTTCCTTGAGGTTGGCTTGGTTTAGTACGTTGTTTTCTCCCCCACAATGCAAAATCTTTGTGCACGCTGCTCACATCATCACAAGCATTCTTTGTAAGTGGCTCTACAGAGAGCGAAGGAGGCTTGGTTCTGGAAGGCTTCTGAGTTGGATCAAGTTGAAACATTATTGGTTACACTTGCGTCAACATTTTGGCATAGATAACACCAAGTGCACCATTGTGCTCAGTCTGTGCTCAACTCATCCACTCTACAGACTCCTGATGTCACCTTCATTGTGAGCTGTTTGTAGACGTAATTTTCCAATCCGCATGGTGTAGATGGTTTCCCACGAGGACGTTTTTTTCCAGCTATTCACACAGCCCTCCATGATATTTATTACTTACTGACTGAGCCTTCCCTATGCTGCCTTTTGACCTAAACTTCACCCCATGAGCATCCAACATTCCCCACCTGGCTTTGGATAACTCCACAGTGCTTCGTATCTGCGTGGATCGACCTCTGGTGAACTGTCTCACGCAGGAACTGTTCACTCGAGGTGGATTCCTGAATCCCACAAATAATCCCATCTCTGATGAGAAAGTTCTTCAAACATGTGAAACTGCGATTGCTTCCTAACAACCTTGGCTCCATTGACAAAGTACCCGAGGATCCTAGCTGCCTCTGTCCATGTGGACAGAACTAGTGCGAGTGACAGTTTGATTACTCGATGGGTTGTGATGTGTGTATAATGCATCCAATGCACTCTCAAGGGGCTCATTTGAGGGCTTAATGGTCTGGTACAATCCTCTCCCCTTGTGGGCAATAAGACACAACAGGATCTTTAATTTTGTCTGCTCTGCTCTGGTTTATCTGCTACAGCCAGTCAACATATAGTAGGAGGTTTTCATTACACTCTCTCCAGACTTTGTCTGAGATCCAGTGGCTGGGTTACGGTATTTGTTCAGTCCTTCAGTCACTTAATTGAATCACAAAATTCACTGTTTCTTAGCACCGGCTTCCTTTGTTGGCAAGGGTAGATCCACAACCTTTTCCGTCGGTATGTAGGCTTTACTTGGTCTCAGGACGTAGGCAGTTCCTCGGACCAGATCTTGCTTTGTTATTCTGATTCAATCATGAATGACATTGCTTCATCAATTAACAATTCTGATACCATGTCTCATTAACTCTTTCATTTGTTTGCTAGGATAGATGAAGCTAGGTGCTAACTAGCACAGGTTCATAAATTTAAAATGGCCATTTCTGATGTACTCAAAGGAAGCTTTTGTAGGGCTTATTATTTGACTCCTGCCGTCTGTAACGTGCCAGGCAGAGGATGAGGTGTTCTTCCTCGAGCAGATGTTGGCCTCACTGAAACAGTGCAGGAGGCCATAGAGAGTGAGGTCAGGACATCACTCACACTGATTGAAGGGAGGTAGGTGTTCTTGAACCTGGTGGTGTGGGACCAGGCGCCTGTACTTCCTATCTAATGGTAGCTGAGGGAAGGTAGAATGGCCTGGTCACCTTGAGGTAGCCCCTCATGAAGATATTACCGATGCTGGGGAGAGATGAGCTCGTCATGCATTAGGCTGCATCCACTAGTGTCTGCAGCTTCCTGTGATCCTGTGCATTTCAATTGCCATTCTAGACCATGATGCACCCAGTCATGACACATTCAGTACAAGTTTGTAGGAGTGCTTGATGAAAAACTGAAACTTTTTAACCTTCTAAGAAAATAAAGACACTGATGTGCTTACTTTGTGGTCCACAGACTGGCGGTACTAGCTGTAGCACTAGCTAGCGCAGTGAGAATAGGTCCAGGGTTAATGGCATGTTCTTCCTGTAAGATGTGGGATCTCTGAGAGACCACCAGGCTCCCTGATAACGATATCTGCATGAGGTGCATCTAGCTGCAGCTCCCTACAAACCTAACTGCAACTGGATGTCCTTCAGCCCTTCCGGGAGAATGAGGATGTGATAGGTAAGACCAGTAGGGAGGTAGGCACCCCTACATTGCAGGAGTCAGGTAGCTGTGTCACTGTCAGGAAAGGGGATGGAAGTCCTATGGCCAGTTCCCCTCAGTAATAAGTATACTGCATTAGACTCTGTTGGGGGAGGTGAGAAATGACCTACCAAGGAAAAGCCATAGCAACCAGTTCCCTGGCTCTGTGGCTGAGATGGGAAAGTGGGGGCGGGGGGGGGGAGAGGAGTATAGTAGTGAAAAAGGGATTCCATGGTTAGAGGTGCAAACAGGAGGTTCGGTGAATGTGAAAGACCCAGATGATATGTTGCCTCCCAGGTGCCAGGGTCAGGGTGGCTTTAGGTCAGGTCTACAGCATCCTAAAGTATCAAAAGTTGTGGTACGTATTGGTACCAATGACATAGATGGGAAAAGGGATGAGGTCCTGAAAAGAGAATATAGAGAGTTAGGTAGAAAGCTGAAAAGCAGGACCATGAGGAATTACTGCCACAAGGCCGTAATATCTAGATTGCAGCCTGTGCCACACGCCATTGAGGGTAAGATTCGGATGTTTTGGCAAATGAACATGTTGCTGAGGAACTGGTGCAAGAGGCAGGGTTTCAGATTTCTGGATCATTGGGATCTCTGCTGGGGAAAGTATGACTAGTAAAGAATGGTTACACCTGAACTTGAGGGGACCAATATCCCTGTGGGCAGGTTTGCTAGAGCTGTTGGGGAGGGTTTATACTTTATACTTTATTGTCGCCAAACAATTGATACTAGAACGTACAAACATCACAGTGATATTTGATTCTGTGCTTCCCGCTTCCTGGAGTACAAATCGATAGTAAATATTAAAAATTTAAATTATAAATCATAAATAGAAAATAGAAAATAAAAAGCAGAGGGAAGGGAACCAGAGTGATAGAGTAGTGGATGGGGCAGTTGGTATACAAGTAGATGCAGTGTGTAGTGAGACTGTGATGAAGAATAGGCAGCTGATAAGGGCAAAATGCAGCCAGTGGGATGGTTTGAATTGTATATTTAAACTGAATATGTGTTCGACAGTTTAACAGTTTAGAAAAGTGAGGATAAAGTCAAAGGAAAGGAGAGTGCAGGAGAGATGACAAAACTTTCCAGAATTAAGAAAAAGAATGAACGTTTAGAAAGGGAAAAAAATTTAACTTCCAGTAAGATGCAGGCAAAATTGAAAAGGGTGATGAATAGAGGAATGAAGGTGCTATATTTGAATGCACACAGTAAACTGAATACAGTAGATGATTTTATAGCATTTAGAGTCTGGCGGGTATGTTGTTATGGGCATCACTGATTCATAGCTGAAAGATCATAGTTGGGAAGTTAAAATCCAAGGATACACATTATATCGAAAGCACAGGCAGGTAGGCAGAGGGATGGGGTAACTCTGTTGGTAAAAGTGACATCGAATCCTCAGAAAGGGGTGACATGGGATTGGAGGATGTAGAATCCTTGTGAGTAGAGTTAAGAAATTGCAAGCATAAAAAGACCCTGATGGGAGTTATGTACAGACCTCCTAACAGTAGCCAGAATTTCGGGTACAATTAGGAGACAGAAAGAGGATGTAAAAAGGGCAATGTTGTGATAGTCATGGGGGATTTCAATATGCAGGTCAATTGAGAAAATCAAATTGGTGCTGGATCCCAAGAGAAGGATTTTGAGCTGACTTTTTAGAACAGCTTGTGGTTAAGTCTACGAGGGTAAAGGCAATTCTGAAGGATTGTTACATAATGAACCAGATTTGATTAGAGAGCTTAAGCTAAAGGAACCCTTAGAGAACAGTATGATAGAATACACCCTGCGGTTTAAGAGGGAGGAGGTAAAATCAGATGCATCGGTATTATACTAGAGTAACGGGAATTACAGAGGCATGAGAGGAGCTGACCAAAGTTGATTGGAAGGGAACACTAGAAGGGATGACAGCAGAGCAGTAATGGCTGGAGTTTCTGGCAACAATTTGGAAGGTGCAGGAATACATCACAAAGAAGACGTATTCTATAAAGAGGCTGGGGCAACTGTGGCTGACAAAGGAAGTCAAAAACTGTATAAAAGCAGAAGGGATGGTATAGTGTACAATATAGCAAAAAATAGTGGAAGCTAGAGGATTGGAAAGCTTTTAAAAATAAGGAGAGAACCCCAGATGGACTGCTGGGGTAGAGTCCAAGTAGTTGCATCAATATGTAAAGCTGTAATTTTATAAGGGTTTACTGCTGATATTGCATAAACTAAGAACTTACAGAGTAGCAATGAGTGTTCTTGTACATCATAAAACAATGTCTGAGGAGTCCTCTTGGTTGGTCAAATGACTTGAGTTAATCTAAGATGAAATGAGGTTACAGAACAATATAGTTCAGGCTATAAGTGGGAAAAATTCCCTGGGATCAGGCCTTGGCAAAGACGCGTGGATGTGCACTGCACGCTGGCGTTGTTGTTAATTACGCAGCACTCTGATCCTGCTGATGCTGACTGTGTTACCACGTTGTCAGCCTGAACAATTGTATAACATCCCTCAAGGACCAGAGAGCAGTGGAAGGTGTTCTGGTTAACAGTGCTGCAGTGGAATTCTCCAAAGTAATACAGACAACCAGGCCAAACGAGAGCAGAAATTGAACAAACATGATAACAACTCGGTATTTTGGTTCAAGCCACTTCAGTATAAAACTGATATGAATGGAGCTCAAGTGTTCTGGTGAGCCTTGCATTAACCTAGTTGTGATTCTGAACTTTGAATCTTAATTAGATCTGATATGTGGAAGATATGGTCTCCTGAAGTGAATGCGGATTTCTAGCAAGGCAGTTGTATCAGATCGGCAATGTCTGAATACCCCCAGCCTCAAAACCTTTTCATCTTCTCCTGCCTTTAAAAATGATGGACACTTCCTTGGAAACATCTCCACCCCTTTAAAATTCTTTCTGATCTCAGCTCTGTATATTCCCGGGGTATTATAGCTAACAGCTCACCACAGTTCGGATAATGAATAAATGTTGAACAAGTAATTGCAGAAATCCTTCTGGATCTCAGAGCTGAGTTGTACCTCTGAGTCAAAGATTCTGAACATCTGGTTGCCAGTTAGGGCTTTGTATCTCTTCTTGTCTCATCCATCCACTTCCACATTCACCTTTAATAAACCAGGACAAGCAAATTGATCTCGTGGCTTCCTTGATGCTTCTGATATAATAGGCTCTTTCTCAGCAAAGGGTAAAAGGACAGTCTGCCAATCAAAAGCCTGAGAAAGGTCCAACAGAGAGCTCATGACTTGGGTCTGATCCTAACCTTGAGTCCTGTTCGTTGGGAGTTTGCGTGTCTATGTTTCCTCAATGTGCTTTGGTTCCTCCCACATTGCAAAAACATTCAGGTTGGTGAGTTAATTGGACATTATAAATTGTCCATAGTGTTGTTGGTGAGTGGTAGAATCTGGTGACAATCGGTGGGAAATAGAATAAAATGGGATTAATGTGGCATATTTAAATGAGTGGTTGATGGATAGCATTGACTTGGTGGGCAGAAGGGACTTTTAGTGGAGCTCTTTGGCTCTAAAGATGAGAATTGTCGAAGTACTTCTGCATCTCTTTCAGAATGCTTGAAAGTTCTTTTTAATTAGTATGGCTGTTGGAGTAATATCGGATGTGTGCTGCCAAATAGTGTGCAGCAGGAGAACAGGTAAGTTGTATTGGTGATATAAGATGAGGGTGACTCTAAGCCGGGATACTAGAAAGCAACCTTGCCTGTTTGTTCAAAACAGTGCTCAGAGATCCTTCACAGCAGTCTTATCAATCTCCTTCATCCAGCTCTTACCTGTTACTGACCAATCCCTTCCTATGTCCTCATCAAGATTCCCTTGTCCATGGGACATGACTCATGCTCCTTCAGTTACATTCCCTCCAAACAGTAGGCCACTCAACTGGTGATAGTGTAAATGGGGCTGTGTTCTTGGCAAGAGCCCCCTCCATTTCCAAACTGACAGCCACCTCCTACCTCCCTGACTCCTCCAAAGTGAGAACATTGGAGTTGCCCGAATCCATCTAGAGAGAATTCCACATCTAACTCACTCCAATCAAGTACTTGATGTTTGCTCGGATTTTAAAAAGGCTCCAAGTGGCTTTGATGATATAAACCAACACTCCCCACCCTCATAAACCTCTCTGATGTTACCGCAAACATCTGCCTTTGTCTTTGTGCAGACACCGATTCCTTCCTTACTTGCCCTACTCTTACCTTTCCAGCCCTATCCAGAGACCATAAGACATAGGAGCAGATTTAGGCCATCTGGCCCATCGAGTCTGCTCTGCCATTCAATCATATCTCATCCTTTTTTTCCTCCTCCTCAACCCTAGTTCCCGGCCTTCTCCCTGTAACCTTTGATGCCATGTTGAATCAAGAACTTATCAATCTCTGCCTTAAATACACCCAATGACCTGACCTCCACAGCTGCCTGTGGCAACAAATTCACCATCCTTTAGCCAAAGAAATTTCTCCGCATCTCTGTTTTGAAAGGGCGCCCCTCTATCCTGAGGCTGTGCCCCCTTGTCCTAGACTCTCCCACCATGAGAAACATCCTTTCCACATCTACTCTGTCTAGGCCCTTCAACATATAAAAGGTTTCAATGAGATCCCCCCCCATCCTAAATTCCAGCAAGTACAGGCCCGGAGCCATCAAACGTTCCTCGTATGATAATCTTTTCATTCCTGGAATCATCCTTGTGAACCTCCTCTGGACCCTCCCCAATGCCAGCACATTTTTTCTAAGGTGAGGGGCTCAAAACTGTACCCACACCTCACCAGTGCCTTATAAAGCCTCAGCATCACATCCTTGCTCTTGTATTTTAGACCTCTTGAAATGAATGCTGACATGGCATTTGCCTTCCTCACCACCGACTCAACCTGCAAGTTAACCTTTAGGGTGTTCTGCACAAGGACTCCCAAATCCCTTTGCGTCTCATATTTTTGGATTCTCTCTCCATTTAGAAAATAGTCCGCACATTTATTATAACTACCAAAGTGCATGACCATGCACTTTCCAACATTGTATTTCATTTGCCACTTTCTTGCCCATTCTTCTAATCTGTCTAAGTCCTTCTGCATCCTACCTGTTTCCCTAACACTACCTGTCCCTCAAACAATCTTCGTATCATTAGCAAACTTGGCAACAAAGCTATCTATTTCATCATCAAAATCATTTATATACAGCATAAAAAGAAGTTGTCCCAATATCAACCCCTGCGGATCACCACTAGTCACTGGCAGCCAAGCAGAAAAGGAACCTTTTATTCCCACTCGGTGCCTCCTACCAATCAGCCAATGTTCTAACCATGTTAGTAAATTTCCTGTAATACAATAGGCTCTTAACTTGGTAAGCAGCCTTATGTGTGGCACCTTGTCAAAGGCCTTCTGAAAGTCCAAATATACAACATCCACTACATCCCCTTTATCCCCTTTATCTATCCTACTTGTAATCTCTCAAAGAATTACAATAAGTTTGTCTGGCAGGATTTTCCCTGAAGGAAACTATGCTGACTTTGTACTATCTTGTCCTTTGTCACCAAGTACTCCATCATCTCATCCTTAACAATTGACCACTGAGGTTAGGCTAACTGGTCTTTAATTTCCTTTCTGCTGCCTTCCTCCTTTCTTAAGGAGTGGAGTAACATTTGAAACTTTTCAGTCCTCTGGCACCATGCCTGGGTCCAATGATTTTTGAAAAGTCATTTCTAATGCCACCACAATCTGTAACGCTACGTCTTTCAGAACCCAAGGATGCAGTTCATCTGGTCCGGGTGACTTATCTACCTTTAGGCCTTTCAGCTTTTTGAGCACCTTCTCTCTTGTAATAGTAACTGCACCCACTTCTCTTCCTTCACACACTACAACATCATGTATACCGCTAGCGTCTTACACAGTGAAGACTGAAGCAAAATACTCATTTAGTTCATCTGCCACCTCCTTGTCCCCTGTTATTATTTCTCCTGCCTCATTTTCTAGCGATCCTATATCCACTCTCATTTCTCTTTTATTTTTAACATACTTGAAAAAAACTTTTACTATCCACCTTGATATTATTTGCTAGCTTGCTTTCATATTTCATCATTTCTCTTCTAATGATTATTTTAGTTGACCTCTGTAGGTTTTTAAAAACTTTCCAATCCTCTATCTTCCCACTAATTTTTTGCTTTGTTGTATGCCCTTTCTTTTGCTTTTACAATAGCTTTGACTTCCCTTGTCAGCCATGGTTGTACTATTTTACTATTTGAGTATTTCTTCCTTTTTTGGAATAAATATGTCCTGCACCTTCCTCATTTTTCCCAGCAGCACACGCCATTGCTGCTCTGCTGACATCCCTGCCAGCAGCTCCTTCCAATTTACCTTGGCCAACTCCTCTCTCATACTACTGTAATTTCCCTTACTCCACTGAAATACTGCTACATCAGACTTTACTTTTTCCCTATCAAATTTCAAGTTGAACTCAATCATATTGTGATCACTGGTTCCTATGGGCTCTTTTACCCTAAGCTCCCTAATCTCCTCCAGTTTATTACCTAACACCCAATCCAGTATAGCTGATCCCCTAGTAGGCTCAAGAACAAACTGCTCTAAAAAAAAACCACCTCTTAGGCATTCAACAAACTCACTCTCTTGAGATCCATTGCCAAACTGATTTTCCCAATCGACCTACATGTTAAAATCTTCCGTGACTACCATAATATTGCCCTTTTGGCACGCCTTTTCTATTTCCTGTTTTAATCTGTGGTTCACTGTTGTAATCTGTGGTCCACTGATGGGTGGCCTATATATTACTGCCAGCAACGTCCTTTTACCCTTGTAGTTCCTTAACTCAACCCACTCGGATTCAACATCTTCCAATCCTATGTCACATCTTTTTACTGATTTGATGCCATTCTTTACCAGTAGAGCCACACCACCTCCTCTGCCTACCTTCCTGTCCCTCCGATGTAACATGTAACCTTGGACATTCCGCTCCT
Source organism: Mobula hypostoma (assembly GCF_963921235.1). Lineage (NCBI taxonomy): Eukaryota > Metazoa > Chordata > Chondrichthyes > Myliobatiformes > Myliobatidae > Mobula > Mobula hypostoma. Next base: position 58,304,776 of record NC_086106.1, on the reverse strand, counting down.
AACTCCAACCATCCTTCAGCAACGATTCAGTTATGGCCACAACTCATACTTGGCAATCTGTAATAGTGCAACAAGATTATCCATCTTTCTTCATATACTACGCACATTTAGATCCAACACCTTGAGTACCATATTTGCTATCCTTTCTGATTCTGCATGCCTAATGTTTTGATACTCAGCCTGTTGGCTGCAACCGAGTTCCATCACCTGCCTGCCCTTCCTGACAGTCTGACTGCACGCTATCTTTACTTTTTTACCATCCGTTCTACTCTGAGTCCCTTCACTCCAGTTCCCACCCCGCTGCCAAATTAGTCTAAACCCTCTCCAACAGTTCTAACAAACCTGCCAACAAGAATATTGATCTTCCATGGGTTCAGATGCAACCCGTCACTTTTGAATAGGTCATACCTTCCCCAGAAAAGATCCCAATGATCCAAGAACCTGAAGCCCTGCCCCCTGCACCAGCCTCTCAGCCACACACTTATCTGCCAAATCATCCTGTTTCTACCCTCACTGGCGCGTGACATGGGTAGCAATCCAGAAATTGGTACCCAGGAGGTCTTGCTTCTCAGCTTTCTACCTAGCTCTCTAAATTCTCTTTTCAGGACCTTTTTGCTTTTCCTTCCTATGTCATTGATACCAATATGTACCATGGCATCTGGCTGCTCTCCTTCCCTCTCCAAAATGTTGTGGACGCGATCTGAGTCCTCCCCTTCATCCCACACCATTATCTCTGATATTCCCAGTATTTGACTGTCATGTAAAATTTGTTGCTGTTTTCCACCCACCCCCTGGACCAGAGGTACTTAATCTGGGTTCCACAGACCCCTTGGTTAATGGCATTAAAAAAAGGTCTACGCAGTAATGATGGTAAAGGAGATGGAATTTAACTGGAAATTAGTGACATATGCAGTAAAGATATTAGCATAATCATAGGTGACTTTAAGCTACGTACAGATTATACAAATCAAATTGTCAATAAAGCAGTGGAGGAGGATTTCAGGAGTATCGAGGTGATGAATTTTAAACAAGTATGTTCCCGAACCAGCTAGACTAGGCTATCTTTGTTATGCTGTTTATAGTTAATAGTTTTGCTCTGTATGGTACTTTAGGGAGCAGTGGCCATTGCATGACTCAATTTTTCATTTAAAGAGAGAATGAAGTGCTAGTGTCTGAATCTAAGTGAAGGAAACTCCACAAGTACGAGGCATGGGTGAGCTTTGATAGATTGAGGAACTTGACTAAATAGTGGACATTAGAACAAAATAATATCAGGAAAAAGAGATCAACTGGAGTTTACAAAGGAAATTAGAGATGGTATTTCGATAGGCCCCTGACAAGCTTCCATGCATGAGGCTGGTCCAAAAGGTGGGAGCGTATGGGACCCAGGGCATAAGAAAGTGGATGCAAAGTTGGCTGAGTGACAGGTGGTAGAAGGTGATGGTGTAGGTTTGCTTTCATATTAGGAATCTGGGACCTGTGGTGTACCACAGATAGGACCTTTGTTGCTTCTTACATGCATTAACAACTTGGATGTGATTTTTGGAGGTACGATAAGAAAGTCTGCAATTGAAATAAAAATTAGTGGTGTTGAATTGGTAGTGTTGATAGTTGGGGGGTGGGGCCAGGTGTAGGATGAGTTTGTTTTGTTTATAAGTTGGCAGAGGAGAAAACAGAACTTAATCTTTAGGTGCAAAGTGATATATTTTCAGAGGTCAAATAAGGGTATGATATATACAATGAATGGGAGGAGCCTAGAAAGCATTGTGGAATAGAGGGAGCTTAGTTTACCTCTGTAGATCCCTAAAGTGACTGCTCAGGTAGATACGGTGCAAGGACAACATATAAGATACCTGCCTCTCTTAGTTAGGGCAGAGAATATAAGAACATGGATTATAAAAACTTCGGTTCGGTGACAACTGTGCAGTTGTGATTGCACTGGAGAGGGTTAAGAGATGATTTACTAGAACGTGGCTTGGGAATATTCCAGATATGAGGAAAGATGGATAGACTAAGTTTGTTTACCTTGGAGCAGAAAATGCTCAGATTGACCTGAGAGATTTATTAAAATTATAAAGAGCTGAAATGGGGTAGACAATTCGAAACTTTTCCCCATTACTGTGGGGAAGATGAGGAAACCTAGAGGGCAGAGTTCAGTGTAAGGGATAAAAGGATTAGAGGAGATATGAGGAAGAACCTTTTACTTGAGGGTGGTTTGAATCTGGAATGTAGGCCTAAGTGGGTCAAAGGATTGTTTTTGTGCTCTTTGATTCTGTGTATTAGATCCAAAGAGGGTGCATATAAATTAGCCAGAAAAAGCAACAGGCCTGAAGATTAGGAACAGCTCAAAGTTCAGCAAAGGACAAATAAGTAATGGGAGAAGATGGAGTTGGAAAGTAAATTTGGAGGCCAAGTCTCTGGATGCTTTCAAAAAAGAGATGGATAGAGCTCTTAAAGATAGCGGAATCAAAGGTTATGGGGATAAGGCAGGAACTGGATACTGATTGTGGATGATCAGCCATGATCACAGTGAATGGCAGTGCTGGCTCAAAGGGCTAAATGGCCGACTCCTGCACCTATTGTCTATTGTCTGAATTTGCAAGAACACAAAAGATAACTATAAATGCTTCTTTAAAAATGTCAAGAGAAGGAGGTTGTAGAAAACAAATGTATGTCACCAACAATCAGAAATTGATAGAAGTATAATTGGGAAGAAAGAAGTAACAGAACAATTGAAGATAAAATGTTGTTCTCGTCTTCAGAAAGTGGGACACAAATAACCTCTCAGAAATGTTCGGTGACTCGGGTCTAGAGAGAGATGGAGCTCGAGGAAATCAGTATAGTAAAGAATTAGTGACAGGGAAATTAATTGAGCTAAGGGCTGCCAAATGCCCATCACCAGAATGGCTTCTCACACCTCTATATGATCACGTGTCCCTGCCTACCTCACCTCATCTGTGGTAAAATTCTGATTAACGTTTTTTGCCACCTCTTAGTTCAGTTACACATACTCTCCTGTCTAGCCTCCCATTTTCCAGTCAACATTACCTAATGTACCTTAAAAACACAAACAACAGGAATTCTGCAGATGCTGGAAATTCAAGCAACACACATCAAAGTTGCTGGTGAACGCAGCAGGCCAGGCAGCATCTCTAGGAAGAGGTACAGTCGACTGTACCTCTTCCTAGAGATGCTGCCTGGCCTGCTGCGTTCACCAGCAACTTTGATGTGTGTTACCTAATGTACCTTATCTTCAGAGTCTGACACCTCTGGCGAGCAGTCTGTATCAGCTCCTGTTTCAACTGGGCTTGAGATAAAGTACCCATTCTTGTTTTTAAAAACCTCCATCCTCTCTTTCATTAGCTCTGTAAATTCTCATCCTACAGTCCTCTAAGCTTTCTGTACTGCTCCATTAATGCCCTGTGACTATCTCCAGTTTTAATTAATCTACCATTGTCAGCCATGCTTAAACCATACGTTGCACAATTCTCTCCTTAACCCTCTCCACCAATCTGCTGCTCTCACCGAGACAAGTCATTCATCAAACACTCACTTGAATATTTCCTCATTTGACCCAATGTCAAAACCAGATTGTGATGCTCCTGCAAAGTTCCATGGGTATTCCTCCAAATTAAAGACAGTAGATCTGAGGTGGAAGATCAGCCATATTTGTGTTGAATGGTGGAACAGGAACAGGAACTAAATGAATTCACCGTGCTTCTTCTATCTTTAGCTTCTGTTGTTACTGAGATGAGCAATGCAGGAAGACCATTTGTTAGTGTGGCTCGTGGGGGATACTTGGCATTATTTCTCCTTTTGATCGTTGACAGGAGATTGCTGGTGGATGGCTGGGACCGAGGGCTTTGTTATCCGTTCAGTTGGGGGTTCAGCTGCTCCTTCAATCTTAGAGCCAGGCACTGGGGCATATCCCATCACAGCTGACCTAGTAACATCTGCTTCTGGGCCAGATGTTCCACTGGGCCTTCACTCGCACATACAGAATGTTTGGTTTACCAGTGTACACGCCAGTCACCTCACACACAACAGGTTCCAGTGAAATGGTAGATGGGATAATGCCTGTCCAATCGTTTTTACTGATGCTACCTGAAGGAATATTAGTCAGGACACCAAGGACAAATGCAAGGGTGTTTACCACAATCTGTCAAGATAGACAGGGTCTTGTTCTAGTGTCCCTAGTGAAGGGAGATAGCTATAAATGCACACTCCCTGCCGCAGTGCCTCAAAACATCTCATACTGAATTCTGGATAGGGACTTCTCTCAGTGATCTCCAACTTCAAAGATATTGAACTACACCATATTTTAATAATCGATTGTTCATCTATAATTTTGTAGAGTGCTTTTTATATTTGTGATAATTCTTCCTTGAAAGCTCAGGTAATTGCAATGATTCCTGTGTTTGTGTTTCTGCAGTAAAACCAATCGTTATTGATGTGGACATCTACGTGAACAGTATTGGCCCGGTGTCGGTGATCCAGATGGTAAGTGACACACAGGAAAAGGGTGTGGAGGTTGTATCCTCGGGCATGTTGTCGGACCATTGTGGGTGTCACAATCACTGCATCATTGCAGTGTCTAGTGTGTATAATAAGGCCTGATGTCCAACCTGAACCAACCTGCACAACCACAGTCTGGCAAAACTATGACCACTTTGCACTTTAATGGACTTCTTTTTTTATTCTGGTTGTGTTCTTTCTTGGATAGTTTTTTATATAATGTATATTTTTTTCTTGTGAGTATCATGTTTTTAATGCTATGTGCCTGATAAGCAGCTTCAAGTACATTTTTCATTGCACTGGGTGTGCGCTTATGACAGTAAACTCAGCCTTGACTTTGAACCAATTCACACAGCATCTCCAACAAAATGGATGTAATGACAATGAACAGTTAATCTGTTTCACTGAGGTCCATCAGAGGTAAATATCAGTGCAGACACTGAGAATTCCTCTGCTTTCCTTCTCTTTGTCCTTTAGCATTCCCTTGTACAAATAGGGAATGTCTCAGAGGAAGGATAACAACTCCAACAAGGCAGTACGACCTCAGCATTGCAAAGCCTTGGCCCTGATCTGTGTCCCAGCACCCTGATGCTTCAGTATCCAAAGCACAGTGTGCTCAGTGTGTTCTATTAAACTTACACATTCACTGTTCAGTTTGATGATTTTCTCTTGTTTGTTGGTAATAGTCAGTGAGGGCCACTGGGTACCTGGGCTCTAATAAACATAAAGATTAATTGTTTATCTCCGATATCAATTAAATTAAAGAAACCGACCTGCAGAAAGCAATTTTCATGTCAGTGTGGACAAGTAAAAAGAGACATATCACAACTGTGTCAGGAGCCAGGGAATAGGACGTCATTCCATAAAGGCAAGATTGCCGCTTGCAGAATAAATACAGAACATACTGAAAACAGAAGAGAAACCGAAGAGGTAAAAAGGATATATATTTTTAAAGTTGACGTATTTAAAATCTCTCCAGAATGTTTCCCCATGGCTGTTGGTTGGACAATCAACATTGTCTGTTCTGTAGCTCAGAGAGGCTGGTCAATGTGGGTCACCAAACTCCCTGCTGCTACTCTGACACCTTGAGTTATGTGCAGTTCAAACTTGCCATGTGGATATAAGTGGAGATCAGACCGCAGTTACAGACACCATTCAAATTATTAGTTAGCTTGGTGGCAAGGAGTGGCCTGGACAAGGTGCCAGCTCTCCCGGGCTGTGATCAAATTATTAGTTAGCTTGGTGGCAAGGAGTGGCCTGGACAAGGTGCCAGCTCTCCCGGGCTGTGATCAAATTATTAGTTAGCTTGGTGGCAAGGGGTGGCCTGGACAAGGTGCCAGCTCTCCCGGGCTGTGATCAAATTATTAGTTAGCTTGGTGGCAAGGGGTGGCCTGGACAAGGTGCCAGCTCTCCCGGGCTGTGATCAAATTATTAGTTAGCTTGGTGGCAAGGAGTGGCCTGGACAAGGTGCCAGCTCTCCCGGGCTGTGATCAAATTATTAGTTAGCTTGGTGGCAAGGGGTGGCCTGGACAAGGTGCCAGCTCTCCCGGGCTGTGATCAAATTATTAGTTAGCTTGGTGGCAAGGAGTGGCCTGGACAAGGTGCCAGCTCTCCCGGGCTGTGATCAAATTATTAGTTAGCTTGGTGGCAAGGAGTGGCCTGGACAAGGTGCCAGCTCTCCCGGGCTGTGATCAAATTATTAGTTAGCTTGGTGGCAAGGAGTGGCCTGGACAAGGTGCCAGCTCTCCCGGGCTGTGATCAAATTATTAGTTAGCTTGGTGGCAAGGGGTGGCCTGGACAAGGTGCCAGCTCTCCCGGGCTGTGATCAAATTATTAGTTAGCTTGGTGGCAAGGAGTGGCCTGGACAAGGTGCCAGCTCTCCCGGGCTGTGATTAAATTATTAGTTAGCTTGGTGGCAAGGAGTGGCCTGGACAAGGTGCCAGCTCTCCCGGGCTGTGATCAAATTATTAGTTAGCTTGGTGGCAAGGAGTGGCCTGGACAAGGTGCCAGCTCTCCCGGGCTGTGATCAAATTATTAGTTAGCTTGGTGGCAAGGGGTGGCCTGGACAAGGTGCCAGCTCTCCCGGGCTGTGATCAAATTATTAGTTAGCTTGGTGGCAAGGGGTGGCCTGGACAAGGTGCCAGCTCTCCCGGGCTGTGATCAAATTATTAGTTAGCTTGGTGGCAAGGAGTGGCTTGGACAAGGTGCCAGCTCTCCCGGGCTGTGATCAAATTATTAGTTAGCTTGGTGGCAAGGAGTGGCCTGGACAAGGTGCCAGCTCTCCCGGGCTGTGATCAAATTATTAGTTAGCTTGGTGGCAAGGAGTGGCCTGGACAAGGTGCCAGCTCTCCCGGGCTGTGATCAAATTATTAGTTAGCTTGGTGGCAAGGAGTGGCCTGGACAAGGTGCCAGCTCTCCCGGGCTGTGATCAAATTATTAGTTAGCTTGGTGGCAAGGGGTGGCCTGGACAAGGTGCCAGCTCTCCCGGGCTGTGATCAAATTATTAGTTAGCTTGGTGGCAAGGAGTGGCCTGGACAAGGTGCCAGCTCTCCCGGGCTGTGATCAAATTATTAGTTAGCTTGGTGGCAAGGAGTGGCCTGGACAAGGTGCCAGCTCTCCCGGGCTGTGATCAAATTATTAGTTAGCTTGGTGGCAAGGAGTGGCCTGGACAAGGTGCCAGCTCTCCCGGGCTGTGATCAAATTATTAGTTAGCTTGGTGGCAAGGAGTGGCCTGGACAAGGTGCCAGCTCTCCCGGGCTGTGATCAAATTATTAGTTAGCTTGGTGGCAAGGAGTGGCCTGGACAAGGTGCCAGCTCTCCCGGGCTGTGATCAAATTATTAGTTAGCTTGGTGGCAAGGGGTGGCCTGGACAAGGTGCCAGCTCTCCCGGGCTGTGATCAAATTATTAGTTAGCTTGGTGGCAAGGAGTGGCCTGGACAAGGTGCCAGCTCTCCCGGGCTGTGATCAAATTATTAGTTAGCTTGGTGGCAAGGAGTGGCCTGGACAAGGTGCCTGCTCTCCCGGGCTGTGATCAAATTATTAGTTAGCTTGGTGGCAAGGAGTGGCCTGGACAAGGTGCCAGCTCTCCCGGGCTGTGATCAAATTATTAGTTAGCTTGGTGGCAAGGGGTGGCCTGGACAAGGTGCCAGCTCTCCCGGGCTGTGATCAAATTATTAGTTAGCTTTGTGGCAAGGAGTGGCCTGGACAAGGTGCCAGCTCTCCCGGGCTGTGATCAAATTATTAGTTAGCTTGGTGGCAAGGAGTGGCCTGGACAAGGTGCCAGCTCTCCCGGGCTGTGATCAAATTATTAGTTAGCTTGGTGGCAAGGAGTGGCCTGGACAAGGTGCCAGCTCTCCCGGGCTGTGATCAAATTATTAGTTAGCTTGGTGGCAAGGAGTGGCCTGGACAAGGTGCCAGCTCTCCCGGGCTGTGATCAAATTATTAGTTAGCTTGGTGGCAAGGAGTGGCCTGGACAAGGTGCCAGCTCTCCCGGGCTGTGATCAAATTATTAGTTAGCTTGGTGGCAAGGGGTGGCCTGGACAAGGTGCCAGCTCTCCCGGGCTGTGATCAAATTATTAGTTAGCTTGGTGGCAAGGAGTGGCCTGGACAAGGTGCCAGCTCTCCCGGGCTGTGATCAAATTATTAGTTAGCTTGGTGGCAAGGAGTGGCCTGGACAAGGTGCCAGCTCTCCCGGGCTGTGATCAAATTATTAGTTAGCTTGGTGGCAAGGGGTGGCCTGGACAAGGTGCCAGCTCTCCCGGGCTGTGATCAAATTATTAGTTAGCTTTGTGGCAAGGAGTGGCCTGGACAAGGTGCCAGCTCTCCCGGGCTGTGATCAAATTATTAGTTAGCTTGGTGGCAAGGAGTGGCCTGGACAAGGTGCCAGCTCTCCCGGGCTGTGATCAAATTATTAGTTAGCTTGGTGGCAAGGAGTGGCCTGGACAAGGTGCCAGCTCTCCCGGGCTGTGATCAAATTATTAGTTAGCTTGGTGGCAAGGAGTGGCCTGGACAAGGTGCCAGCTCTCCCGGGCTGTGATCAAATTATTAGTTAGCTTGGTGGCAAGGGGTGGCCTGGACAAGGTTCCAGCTCTCCCGGGCTGTGATCAAATTATTAGTTAGCTTGGTGGCAAGGGGTGGCCTGGACAAGGTGCCAGCTCTCCCGGGCTGTGATCAAATTATTAGTTAGCTTGGTGGCAAGGAGTGGCCTGGACAAGGTGCCAGCTCTCCCGGGCTGTGATCAAATTATTAGTTAGCTTGGTGGCAAGGAGTGGCCTGGACAAGGTGCCAGCTCTCCCGGGCTGTGATCAAATTATTAGTTAGCTTGGTGGCAAGGAGTGGCCTGGACAAGGTGCCAGCTCTCCCGGGCTGTGATCAAATTATTAGTTAGCTTGGTGGCAAGGGGTGGCCTGGACAAGGTGCCAGCTCTCCCGGGCTGTGATCAAATTATTAGTTAGCTTGGTGGCAAGGGGTGGCCTGGACAAGGTGCCAGCTCTCCCGGGCTGTGATCAAATTATTAGTTAGCTTGGTGGCAAGGGGTGGCCTGGACAAGGTGCCAGCTCTCCCGGGCTGTGATCAAATTATTAGTTAGCTTGGTGGCAAGGGGTGGCCTGGACAAGGTGCCAGCTCTCCCGGGCTGTGATCAAATTATTAGTTAGCTTGGTGGCAAGGAGTGGCCTGGACAAGGTGCCAGCTCTCCCGGGCTGTGATCAAATTATTAGTTAGCTTTGTGGCAAGGAGTGGCCTGGACAAGGTGCCAGCTCTCCCGGGCTGTGATCAAATTATTAGTTAGCTTGGTGGCAAGGGGTGGCCTGGACAAGGTGCCAGCTCTCCCGGGCTGTGATCAAATTATTAGTTAGCTTGGTGGCAAGGAGTGGCCTGGACAAGGTGCCAGCTCTCCCGGGCTGTGATCAAATTATTAGTTAGCTTGGTGGCAAGGAGTGGCCTGGACAAGGTGCCAGCTCTCCCGGGCTGTGATCAAATTATTAGTTAGCTTGGTGGCAAGGAGTGGCCTGGACAAGGTGCCAGCTCTCCCGGGCTGTGATCAAATTATTAGTTAGCTTGGTGGCAAGGGGTGGCCTGGACAAGGTGCCAGCTCTCCCGGGCTGTGATCAAATTATTAGTTAGCTTGGTGGCAAGGAGTGGCCTGGACAAGGTGCCAGCTCTCCCGGGCTGTGATCAAATTATTAGTTAGCTTGGTGGCAAGGAGTGGCCTGGACAAGGTGCCAGCTCTCCCGGGCTGTGATCAAATTATTAGTTAGCTTGGTGGCAAGGGGTGGCCTGGACAAGGTGCCAGCTCTCCCGGGCTGTGATCAAATTATTAGTTAGCTTGGTGGCAAGGGGTGGCCTGGACAAGGTGCCAGCTCTCCCGGGCTGTGATCAAATTATTAGTTAGCTTGGTGGCAAGGGGTGGCCTGGACAAGGTGCCAGCTCTCCCGGGCTGTGATCAAATTATTAGTTAGCTTGGTGGCAAGGGGTGGCCTGGACAAGGTGCCAGCTCTCCCGGGCTGTGATCAAATTATTAGTTAGCTTGGTGGCAAGGGGTGGCCTGGACAAGGTGCCAGCTCTCCCGGGCTGTGATCAAATTATTAGTTAGCTTGGTGGCAAGGGGTGGCCTGGACAAGGTGCCAGCTCTCCCGGGCTGTGATCAAATTATTAGTTAGCTTGGTGGCAAGGGGTGGCCTGGACAAGGTGCCAGCTCTCCCGGGCTGTGATCAAATTATTAGTTAGCTTGGTGGCAAGGAGTGGCCTGGACAAGGTGCCAGCTCTCCCGGGCTGTGATCAAATTATTAGTTAGCTTGGTGGCAAGGAGTGGCCTGGACAAGGTGCCAGCTCTCCCGGGCTGTGATTAAATTATTAGTTAGCTTGGTGGCAAGGAGTGGCCTGGACAAGGTGCCAGCTCTCCCGGGCTGTGATCAAATTATTAGTTAGCTTGGTGGCAAGGAGTGGCCTGGACAAGGTGCCAGCTCTCCCGGGCTGTGATCAAATTATTAGTTAGCTTGGTGGCAAGGGGTGGCCTGGACAAGGTGCCAGCTCTCCCGGGCTGTGATCAAATTATTAGTTAGCTTGGTGGCAAGGGGTGGCCTGGACAAGGTGCCAGCTCTCCCGGGCTGTGATCAAATTATTAGTTAGCTTGGTGGCAAGGGGTGGCCTGGACAAGGTGCCAGCTCTCCCGGGCTGTGATCAAATTATTAGTTAGCTTGGTGGCAAGGGGTGGCCTGGACAAGGTGCCAGCTCTCCCGGGCTGTGATCAAATTATTAGTTAGCTTGGTGGCAAGGGGTGGCCTGGACAAGGTGCCAGCTCTCCCGGGCTGTGATCAAATTATTAGTTAGCTTGGTGGCAAGGGGTGGCCTGGACAAGGTGCCAGCTCTCCCGGGCTGTGATCAAATTATTAGTTAGCTTGGTGGCAAGGAGTGGCCTGGACAAGGTGCCAGCTCTCCCGGGCTGTGATCAAATTATTAGTTAGCTTGGTGGCAAGGGGTGGCCTGGACAAGGTGCCAGCTCTCCCGGGCTGTGATCAAATTATTAGTTAGCTTGGTGGCAAGGGGTGGCCTGGACAAGGTGCCAGCTCTCCCGGGCTGTGATCAAATTATTAGTTAGCTTGGTGGCAAGGGGTGGCCTGGACAAGGTGCCAGCTCTCCCGGGCTGTGATCAAATTATTAGTTAGCTTGGTGGCAAGGGGTGGCCTGGACAAGGTGCCAGCTCTCCCGGGCTGTGATCAAATTATTAGTTAGCTTGGTGGCAAGGGGTGGCCTGGACAAGGTGCCAGCTCTCCCGGGCTGTGATGATTCACAGCTTGAGGCACCAGATTATTTTGAAAGATTTCCAAATTCTCAACGTGGCGCCATGTTCTCATCTAAAGCACCATTTCTGAACCAGCTAGGGAGTGAAGAAGGTTTGCCTGGATGGATCATTAGCACAGTATTTAATTAGCCATAACTGAGAAGATTACAATCCACCTGGGCAGCAGATCCCTAATAATGTTCACTTGTGTGAACACTCAATCATCGTGCACAATCGCGGACACATAACAACTGTGTCTGGAGACATGGAACTCCCAGAATAGGAAACCATTCAATAAAGACAGATTTCCACTTGCAAGAAAAATGCAAACTGTACTGGAAACATTCAGCAGATCTGCCAGCGTTTGTGGATTAATGCTAATGTCTAACATCTCAAAAGAACTGTTGGAAGGAGCTCTCTTCTTGCTGCTGCCATCAGGAAGAAGGTAAAGAGCCTCATAATCCCCATCACCAGGTTCAGGAACTGTTATTACCTTACAGCCATCAGTCTCCTGAAGCGGAAGTAGAACTGTTCCCACAAGCTATCGACTCATTTTCAAGGACTCTCCAGCTCATTTTCTCGATACTTATTGTTTATGTGTTAACTATTATTATTATTTTGCGCTTTTTCTCATTTTGTATTTGCACTGTTTGTTGTCTTTTGCACAGTGCTTGTTTGTCCATTCTATTGGAAGTGGCCTTTCATTGATTCTATCGTGTTTCTTGTATTTATTGTGAAAGTCTGCAAGACAATCCATCTCATTATTGTATATGGTGGCCTATGTGTACTTTAGAAACACAGAAAACCTACAGCACAATACAGGCCCTTCGGCCCACAAAGTTGTGCTGAACATGTCCCTACCTTAGAAATTACTAGGGTTACCTATAGCCTTCTAGTTTTCTACGCTCCATGTACCTATCCAAAAGTCTCTTAAAAGACCTTATCATATCCGCCTCCATCACCATTACCGGCAGCCCATTCCACGCACTCACCACTCTCTGCATAAAAAACTTACCCCTGACATCTCCTCTGTACTTACTCCCAAGCACCTTAAGCCTGTGTCCTTTTGTGGCAGCCATTTCAGCCCTGGGAAAAAGCCTCTGACTGTGCACACGATCAATGCCTCTCATCATCTTATACACCTCTATCAGGTCACCTCTCATACTCCGTTGCTCCAAGGAGAAAAGGCCAAGTTCACTCCATAAGGCATGCTCCCAAATCCAGGCAACATCCTTGTAAATCTCCTCTGCACCCTTTCTATGGTTTCCACATCCTTCTTGTAGTGAGGCGACCAGAACTGAGCACAGTACTCCAAGTGGGGTCTGACCAGCGTCCTATATAGCTGCAACATTAACTCTTGGCTCCTAAATTCAATTCCATGATTGCTGAAGGCCAATGCACCCTGTGCCTTCTTAACCACAGAGTCAACCTGCGCAGCCGCTTTGAGCGTCCTATGGACACAGAACCCAAGATCCCTCTGATCCTCCAAACTGCCAAGAGATTTACCATTAATACTCTCCATTAATACGTTATATTCTGCCATCATATTTGACCTACCAAAATGAACCAGTTCACACTTATCTGGGTTGAACTCCATCTGCCACTTCTCAGCCCAGTTTTGCATCCTGTCAATGTCCCGCTGTAACCTCTGACAGCCCTCCACACCATCTACAACACCCCCAACCTTTGTGTCATCAGTAAACATACCAATCCATCCCTCCACTTCCTCATCCGGGTCATTTATAAAAATCACCAAGAGTAAGGGTCCCAGAACAGATCCCTGAGGCACACCACTGGTCACCGACCTCCATGCAGAATATGACCTGTCTACAAACACTCTTTGCCTTCTGTGGGCAAGCCAGTTCTGGATCCTCAAAGCAATGTCCCCTTGGTTCCCATGCCTCCTTACTTTCTCAATAAGCCTTGCATCGGGTACCTTATCAAATGCTTAGCTGAAATCCATATACACTACATCTACTGCTGTTCCTTCATTAATGTGTTTAGTCACATCCTCAAAAAATTCAGAGGCTCGTAAGGCATGACCTGCCTTTGACAAAGTCAAATCATATTATACCTCTCCAAATGTTTATAAACCCTGCTTCTCAGGATCTTCTCCATCAACTTACCAACCACTGATGTAAGACTTACAGGTCTATAATTTTCTCGGCTATCTCTACTCCCTTTCTTGAATAAGGGGACAACATCCGCAACCCTCCAATCCTCCGGAACCTCTTCCTGTCCTCATTGATGATGCAAAGATCATCGCCAAAGGCTCAGCAATCTCCTCCCTTGCCTCCCATAATAGCCTGGGGTACATCTCATCCTGTCCCAGTGACTTATCCAACTTGATGCTTTCCAAAAGCTCCAGCACATCCTCTTTCTTAATATCTACATGCTCAAGCTTTTCAGTCTGCTGCAAGTCATCACTACAATCACCAAGATCCTTTTCCATAGTGAATACTGAAGTAAAGTATTCATTAAGTACTTCTGCTATTTCCTCCGGTTCTGTATACACTTCCCCACTGTCACACTTGATAGGTCCTACTCTGTCACGTCTTATCCTCTTGCTCTTCACATACTTGTAGAATGCCTTGAGGTTTTCATTAATCCTGCTGACCAAGACTTTCTCATGGCCCCTTCTGGCTCTCCTAATCTCCTTCTTAAGCTCCTTCCTGTTAGCCTTATAATCTTCTGGATCTCTAACATTACCTAGCTCTCTTTTGTAAGCTTTTCTTTTCTTCTTAACTAGGTTTACCACAACTGTTGTACACCACGGTTCCTGTACCCTACCATAACTTCCCTGTCTCATTGGAATGTACCTATGCAGAACTCCACACAAATATTGCCTGAACATTTGCCACATTTCTTCCGTACTTTTCCCTGAGGACATCTGTTCCCAATTTAAGCTTCCAAGTCCCTGCCTGAGAGCCTCATAATTCCCCTTACTCCAATTAAAACTTCTCTAACTTGTCAGTTCCTATCTCTCTCCAATGCTATTGTAAAGGAGATAGAATTGTGATCACTATCTCCAAAATGCTCTCCTACTGAGAGATCTGACACCTGACCAGGGTCATTTCCCAAAACCAAATCAAGTACAGTCTCTCCTCTTGCAAGCTTATCTACATATTGTGTCAAGAAACCTTCCTGAACACACCTAACAAACTCCACCCCATCTAAACCCCTCGCTCTAGGAAGATGCCAGTCGATATTTGGGAAATTAAAATCTCCCACCACAACAACTCTGTTATTATTACACCTTTCCGGGATCTGATTCCCTATCTGCTCCTCAATATCCCTGTTACTTTTGAGCGGCCTATAAAAAACACCCAGTAAAGTTATTGACCCCTTCCTGCTCCTCATCTCCACCCACAGAGACTCCGTAGACAATCCCTCCATGGCGTCCACCTTTTCTGCAGCTGTGACACTATCTTTGATCAGCAGTGCCACACCCCCACCTCTTTTGCCTTCGTCCCTGTCCTTTCTGAAGCATCTAAAACCCAGCACTTGAAGTAACCATTCCTGTCCCTGAGCCATGCAAGTCTCTGCCATTGCCACAACATCATAGCTCCAAGTACTGATCCATGCTGTAAGCTCATCCGCTTTGTTCACAATACTCCTTGCATTAAAATAGACACACCTCAAACCGTTGGTCTGAGCGCGTCCATTCTCTATCACCTGCCTCTCCTTCCACACACACTGTCTCCAGGCTTTCTCTATTTGTGAGCCAACCGCCTCTTCCCCAGTCTTTTCAGTTCCGTTCCCACCCCCCAACAATTCTAGTTTAAACTCTCCCCAGTAGGTCTAGCAAACTTCCCTGCCAGGATATTGGTCCCCCTGGGATTCAAGTGCAACCTGTCCTTTTTGTACAGGTCACACCTGCCCCAAAAGAGGTCCCGATGATCCTGAAATCTGAATCCTTGCCCACTGCTCCAATCTCTCAGACATGCATTTATCCTCCACCTCATTCTATTCCTATACTCACTGTCGCGTGGCACAGGCAGTAATCCTGAGATTACTACCTTTGCAGTCCTGCTTCTCAACTTCCTCCCTAACTCCTTGTAGTCTGTTTTCAGAACCTCTTCCCTTTTTCTAACTATGTCATTGGTACCAATATGTACCACGACCTCTGGCTGTTCTCCCTCCCATTGCAGAATATCGTGGACGCAATTTGAAACATCCCAGACCCTGGCACTTGGGAGGCAAGCTACCATCAGAGTTTCTTTCTTGCGTCCACAGAATCGCCTGTCTGACCCCCTAACTATAGAGCCCCCTGTCACTACTGCCTTTCTCTTCCTTTCCCTCCCCTTCTGAGCCATAGGACCAGACTCTGTGCCAGAGGCATGGCCACTGTTGCTTCCCCAAGGTAGGCTGTCCCCCCCCAACAGTACTCAAACAGGAGTACTTATTGTTAAGGGGTACAGCCACAGGGGTACTCTCTAGTACCTGACTCCTCCCCTTCCCTCTCCTGACTGTGACACACTTATCTGTCTCCCATGGCCCCGGTGTGACTACTTGCCTATAACTCCTTTCTATCACCTCCTCGCTCTTCCTGACCAGACGAAGGTCATCGAGCTGCATCTCCAGTTCCCTAACTTGGTCCCTTAGGAGCTGCAGCTCGACACACCGGGTGCAGATATGGCCATCCAGGAGGCTGGGCGACTCCAGGGCTTCCCACATCTGACACCGAGCACAGAACACCAGCCTCACACACATTCTTCTTTTCCACAATTAACACCGGTAGACCTACCTTGCCTCGTCCCAATAGCACCTCAGCCCGTTGAGCCAAAGCTCTATCACTCTACTACCCTCTCACTCTGCTACCCACTCCGAACGCTGCCCGCTGGATATGGCGGTCTTCTTTTTAAACTTTTCCCACTCTACTGGATGACGTCACGTGCCTGCGCAGTCTTGCCTTTTACCCCGAGTAGTAAAATGCCTTCTCGCCGAAAATCCTTAGCCGATTTTAATAATACATTAACTTTGATCTTTGAATATTGAGCTTTAAAGCAGAAGAGAATGGGAAGCTCCTGGCCACTTCTGTGGACTGAACACAGGTGCTCCACAAAACAATCTGCACTTGGTTTCTCAGAAGTAGTGGAGATCACATTATAAACACTGAAGGTATAAATACTAGATTAGAAAAAGATTACTTTAGTGGGTTGCTTGAGTGGTAAGTTAAACTTTGCTCAGAACTGCAAGTGGAATTCAGTGGGTCAGGCAGATCCTAGGAAGAGAAATGGACAGTCAATGTTTTGGGTCAAGACTCTTCATCTGGAGTAGGTTCTGCCTGATTCCCTGAGCTCTTCTAGCAGTGTGCATCTTGCTGGAGGTTACACCACCTGCAGTCTCTGTGTCTCCGCTGTCCAGAACTTTGCCATCATTGAAAGGAGCTTCTTTTAGCTGGGCATTCAGCTTAGTCCCAATGAAAAGGCAGCATATATAGTCAAAGTCATACTTTATTGATCCCGGGGGAAATTGGTTTTCTTTACAGTTGCACCATAAATAATAAATAGTAATAAAACCATAAATAGTTAAATAGTAATATGTAAATTGTGCCAGGAAGTAAGTCCAGGACCAGCCTATTGTCTCAGGGTGTCCGACCCTCCAAGGGAGGAGTTGTAAAGTTTGGTGGCCACAGGAGCAATGACTTTCTATGACGCTCTGTGTTGCATCTCGGTGGAATGAGTCTCTGGCTGAATGTACTCCTGTGCCCACCAGTACATTATGTAGTGGATGGGAGACATTGTCCAAGATGGCATGCAACTCAGACAGTAACCTCTTTTCAGACACCACCGTGAGAGAGTCCAGTTCCATCCCCACAACATCACTGGCCTTACGAATGAGTTTGTTGATTCTGTTGGTGTCTGCTACCCTCAGCCTGCTGCCCCATATGACCACGCCATGCTCCCTCAGTAACTCAGAATCAGAATCACGTTTAATATCACCAGCGTATCTTGTGAAATTTGTTAACTTTGTGGCAGCAGTACAATGCAATACATGATAAATATAGAAAAAATGGATTACATTAAGTATATATATTTTTTATTTCTTTTTTTGTAAAAAATATTAGAAATTAAAAAGTAGTGAGGTAGTGTTCATGGGTTGAATGTCCATTCAGAAATCAGATGGGGGAGGGGAAGGAGCTGCTCCTGAATCACTGAGTATGTGCCTCCTTCCTGATGGTAACAGTGAGAAGAGAGCATGTCCTAGGTGATGGGGTTCCTTAATGATGGACACCGCCTTTTTTAAGCACTGCTCCGTGAAGACATCTTGGACACCATGGAGGCTAGTGCCCATGATGGAGATGTCTAACTTTACAACTCTCTGCAGCTTACTTTGAACCTGTGCAGTGGGCCCCTCCACCCCCCAACCCACTACCAGACATATAGCATCCAGTTAGAATGCCCTCCATGGTGCACCTGTAGAAAATTGTGAGTGTTTTTGGTGACATACCAAATCTCCTCAAACTCCTAATGAAATATAGGCACTGTCTTGACTTCTTTATGGCTGTATCGATATGTTGGGTCCATACCCTTCTGCTTATCCACCTAATATGACAAATGCTGTCTTTCAGTTTAAACCATTTCAAAAAGGGTTGATAGCTATAATCTACAAACGGTTAATGAATTCACGAATGATATTTAATGATAAAATTAAGCGTGCTTGGGAATCGGAATTTCTTGAGTCATTTTCAGATAATCAATGGAGTAAAATTTTTCATTTGGTTAATAACTCATCTACTTGTGCCTGTCATTCCTTGATACAGTTCAAGGTAGTGCATCGGGCCCATATGTTAAAGAATAAACTAGCGTGTATTTTTTCCGATATTAATCCTATTTGTGACAGATGTAATATTGAGGTGGCCACTTTAACTCATATGTTTTGGTCTTGTATAAAGCTAGATAACTTCTGGAGATATGTCTTTAAAATGCTATCAAAAGTCTTGTATCTGGATATACAACCTAATTTACTTAGGGCAATCTTTGGGATTATCCTATCGGAAGCAGTAAACATTCCTGTTTCCGCTCAACGTATGATAGCCTTTTCGACTTTATTGGCTAGAAGAGCCATTTTATTGAAGTGGAAGGATTCTAATCCACCTACTGTTTTTTTTTTGGCTTTCCTCCATTATGTCCTGTGTAACTTTAGAGAAAATAAGAAGTCGGACATTTGAATCCTTTAAATCTGAGGAAGTATGACGACCTTTTATCCTATATTTTCATTTGATTTGATTTGTTACTCTTCCAATTATTTTTTTTTGAAGTTTCAATTTGATCAGAAAGTCTTCCCTTTTTTCTTAGTTGTATCCTCCGAATAGACTGCCCAGTCCCCTTTTTTTTTAGCATAGTAGGTTTTCTCCCCTTTCATTTTAAATTTAAAGCTTTTCTCGCTCTCTTTATGAGTTGATAACAGGAAAATTAGTTGTCCTTTTTTATTATATATTGTATATTTGCTTATTACTATGTATGATTATGATAATATCTATTTCTTCTTTTGTTTATATTGTTGCTGATATATATATTTGAGATAATTCTCCCCTTGTCTGTATATATGTTTTCTCTAAATCAATAAAAAGATTAATAAAGAAAAGATATGTTGGGTCCAGGTTAGGTTCTCAGCGATACTAACACCTAGGAACTTGAAATTGCTCACTCTCTCCACTTCTGATCCCTCTATGAGGACTGGTGTGCATTTCTTCATCTTACCCTTTCTGGAATCCACAGTGTTGTAGCGTGGATGAAATTACCGGAGAGACAGAGTCACTGGTAGATACAAAGCAGCTTCTTTATTTGACACAACAAGGTACAACAGGCATCTTACGGACGGAGACGCTTTCCATAGAAAGGTCTGCTAGCTAAATGTGGGCTCGATATTTATATGCTAAACGCAAAGGCAATCACTACATAAAAAGTTATAGGCAATGCATAGACAACGCTTTCTTTTGAAGCTACATACAAAATATCATACCATCCTTTCCTTCCGACGCCAATATGTCTGGGTTGGTATCCACAGCCTTTAGGATTTACTTGGCATTTTACGTGCTAACATAGAAGACAATTAATATTTATAATGTATAGATAATACTGTCTTTGAAACTACAGCATTAGGTCAAACTACGGCGCCAGAAGCATCTGATATTCACACCGTTTTAGGAAGCCCATTGTGGTGGACTCAATCCACAGTATTTTGACAAATAGAAGTCTGGTGGCCAAAGTCATTTAAGTATAAACAAATCATCTACCCAAGAAAACTCACTCTGACAGTCCCTCCTCTTGGCCTTCCTGGACAAAAATTAAATTTGTATCAGGAAAGGCCAACCTAGGAGAATCTGCTCAAATAGGGCCGCAAAAATGCCCTGTCTCAAAATTCCCCCCCAATTATGTATCTCGATATCTATCCTAGCATTACCTAATCGCTACCTACCAAATGATAAGCAGAGAGGCTATTCCAAGTCTGTAGGAATGCAGCTCCTTTCGTGTGCCTGCAGGCTGACTGCATCTTAATCACATTCCTTTGTCATCAGCCCTTTGTCCTCTGGTCGCTGAAACTCTCCTTCCAGGAGCACCCACAGACTCTCTCATCGAAGTACAGGAAGGGGTTGGGGTGGCCTCTATGTAAATGTCTACAAGGCCCTCTCCCCGGTGGCACTCCCTTCTGAACTGTCTGGTCGATCACTAGCTCAGCTGCTGAAAGGGCCCAGCTCCTCAGACTGGGGGTGACTGCTTTCAGGTGTCGTGTGCAGTCTGAAGTGCCATCAAAGTGGTGGAACTTGCCGTCTCTGCTTTAACTCAAAGATCCCTCGCCATCTATTTCCCAATCAATTTGCTATAAAATTAATCATCTACCTTGAACAACCAGCTTTCTTTACAGAGTACCATCAACATCACACTTCAGCAGGCTATTCATGGTTTTCCAACACGTTCTCAGTGTCTTCTGCCACGCTCTCGGCGTTTTCTGCCTTTGCTTTTTCTCCGGGTATGTTTTCATCAGCTGTGATCAGGTCTGGCACGGCCGGCTGGTGTTCCTCTCTTAGGTTCTCTGTAATTACATGGTTACTGGGTACACTTGGTCCCTCGCTCTGTCTGTGGGAGCAACAAGAGGGTGAGTCATATGCTTTAATCTGGGTCCAGTGTTTCCACTGGCTGTCCTGCCGAGTCTATACACAGACACATGTATCATTCGTTAAGAATACCGTCTGTGGTCCTATCCACCTGGGGGCAAATCCTGGCCTTTCCGGCAGCACCCTCACCATAACTTGGTCACCGGGCTGTGGAAGGACTATCCCCTTTCCCTCTGGCTCTCTCTATCAGTGATTCGCTGTTGTTTCGCTCGGTCCTTTAATATTTTAAGTTGGTTACAAAGGTCTTTCACATATTGTGTCATTCTATCCCTGTAGGCCCCAGGCTCCCCGCAACCCGTAATTACCCCATAAGGAAGTCGCATTGCTCGCCCCATCAAAACTTCTTAGGGGCTGAGACCCAAAGTGCGGTTCGGGGTTGTGCGCAATCTCATCAGGATTCCTGGTAATACATCAACCCATGTCTTTCCTGTCTCAGCTATAGATTTGGTTAACGCATTCTTGATTGTTCGGTTCATTCTTTCTACCATCCCTGAACTCTGGGGGTAGTAGGGTACACGGAACCGTTGTCGAATTCCTAGCAGTTGGCACATTTCCTTCATCACTTTCCCTGTGAAATGTTCTCCCTGATCTGAATCCACCTGAACTGGGGTTCCCCATCTTGGGAGGATTTCCTGAACTAGGATCCATGCAGCAGTGCGGGCGGTGCAGTCCCTTGTTGGGAAAGCATCCACCCACCCGGTAAAGTGATCCATAATTACTAGACAGTAACTTTTCCCCCTGCTTTTTGGCAGGGGCCCTGTGAAGTCTATCTGGATGTTTTCCCAGGGCCCCCTCGGCTGAGGCTGATTTGCCAGCTGTAGCTTTCTGCCTTTACCAGGGTTATGCTGGGCACAAGTGATACAACGGCGACAGAATTTCTCAACATCCCCGCCCATCCCTGGTCACCACCAGTCCTGCCGGAGGGTTGTGATCATGCTCTGCCTTCCCTGATGCATCACCCCATGATATAACTTTAGTAGTATCGGTCTAATACAGGGTGGGGCCACCGTGACTCTTTCCTCCCCATATGTCCAGCACCCATCTGGTCCCTCCTTTGTTCCTTTTCTCCTTCATTTTTCCTTCCCTTCTGCCTCTACCTCTTCATATAATTTTACTAAACTGGTTCCTGTCGTTTCCTCCTGTACACTTGCAATTTCAGTTGCCTCTTGTTCCCCTGCTTCCTTATTCACAGTAATGTTTGCTCTCGGAGGAACTGGGAAAACTTTATGTTCTGGAGTGGCCGCAGTCTCTCTGAGTATCCCCTGGTGTTTTTGTTCCTTCGCTATACCCTGAACAGCGGTCAGTGTGTCAGTATGTACAGGGTCCTGCTTCGGGGGGTTATGCAGACTCTCCTCTATTTTAACTGGATCTATCTTTACTCAACAACAATCTTGCTTGTCTCTAGCCCACACTGCTGGGAACTGCTGACAAGGTAACCCATGGACCCCATCCGGGCTGCAGTCTCTGATGATCGGGGTGGCTGCAACTGTACTAGGCAGGTTGTGTATTCTGTTGGTTGTGTGCGTTCACTGCACCTGACTTGTCCATATTATTTCTTCCTTTCCCGAATCTATAATAGCTCCTGCTTCCCTTAGGATGTCTAGTCCAAGGATCATGCCCTCATTATTTGGACATACCCAAAAATACTCTGGAAGCTGCACTCCCCCAATTTCTAGTATTTGCTGCTCGCTTCTTTCTGCTTTTACTGTTTTCCCTCCTACACCCCTGATATAACTGGCCTGTCCGGTTGTTGGTAAGGGCAAGTCCGTTATCGATACTGATTCCCCTGTGTCCACTAACATATTGCTTTGCTGTCCCCCTAACAATGCCGTTGTGTACATCTGTGAGTCACCAGCGCTGCCAGTGGGGCCCGCAGCCACATCTTTTTCTGCCTTAAGAGGCGCCGTTACTAACTCTTTGATCTGATCCACGTCAGACTGGTTGATGATGGGGTGAGTGACTGGGTGTCTGCCGTGACCATCGCCTGGGTATTCGCCCTCCCTTTTGGACACTGTCTCCAGCCATGTCCTGATAGGCCACAGCTGTAGCATATCAACTCCTTCACTGTCTTATACCTGGTCCGGCAGTCCTTTGCTAGGTGCCCTGGCTGCCGGCAAGTAAAACAAACTCTCCGAGACATCACAGCAGCTGCATCCACTATACCCAGTTTACAATTTCTCTATTTTTATTTATATACACACTTTCTTTCTCTCTCTCTCCTTTTTCTCCCTCTGTCGCTCTGACTATACCCCTTGCCCATCCTCTGGGGTTCCCCCCCCGCCCTTTTCCTTCTCCCTGGGCCCCCTGTCCCATGATCCTCTCATATCCTTTTTGCCAATCACCTATCCTGCTCTTGGCTCCATCCCTCCCTCTCCTGTCTTCTCCTATCATTTTGGATCTCTCCCTCCCCCTCCCCCTCCCACTTTCAAATCTCTTACTAGCTCTTCCTTCAGTTAGTCCTGACGAAGGGTCTCGGCCTGAAACTTCAACTGTACCTCTTCCTGGAGATGCTGCCTGGCCTGCTGCGTTCACCAGCAACTTTGATGTGTGTTGCTTTACAATTTCTCTTGCCTTTTCTTTGGTCTATCTCACTGACCCACAAAACTATCGCAGAGTAGATGGACCCGACCATTATGCCTAAATCTAAAACGTCCTGGTGGGCTCTCAGGCCTTCCTTCAGCATTTTTAGGAAGACTTGGTCATCCCTCCCTGGGTTATCCAACCCGGAATACTCCTCGTACACTCGATATTTACGCTCTGCATAATCCATGGCTGTCTCGTCAGCTTTTTGAATCATTGCCATTATTGTTCCCCAGCTACTCTTGCCTCCCCCCAGCCGCTGCCTCACTTCCCCTTTAAAAGAGCGATTACCTTTCTTAATTACTGGCGTTCCCGGTAGTTGCTCATGTACCATCCTGCCCTCCCTGGGCCATACTGTCCCACATATTCCTCGGGCACTTGGCTTTCACTAACACATAGACGGGTGGCAGTTAAACAGTACATACTTAAAACCACAGAGTATGTATTCCACAATCTGCCTTTCCTTTGAGTACCCGAACTCATGATGGCTGCCATATTCCTCTGCATCACACTTGCACACGCATACACTAAAATGCAGCTCCCCGAACGAGTATACACGCCCCCACACTGACGTCTCGAACCGTCCCGTTGGTTACCACCTTTCGCAACTGGTGGTCCAAGTCTCACCAAGTTAACTAAGTTAACATGCAAAGATTCCTCACTTACATAAACACACATGCACACACTACTTTTATATCTACCAGTTCAGCTCTCCATGTTCGTGATACCTCGTGTTCCCGTGTGTTTTAGAAAAATACACACCAACTTAAGACTGCTAGGAACACTGGCCACAAGATGGGTCACGAAGGTATCCCACTCCTGACACCAAATGTTGTAGTGTAGTTGAAAATACCGGAGCGACAGAGTCACTGGTAGATACAAAGCAGCTTCTTTATTCGACACAACAAGGTATAGTAGGCATCATACGGACGGAGACGCTTTCCACAGAAAGGTCTGCTAGCTCAATGTAGGCTCGATATTTATATGCTAAACACAAAGGCAATCACTACATAAAAAGTTATAGACAATGCATAGACAACGCTTCCTTTTGAAGCTACATACAAAATATCACACCATCCTTTCCTTCCGACGCCAACATGTCTGGGTTGGTATCCACAGCCTTTAGGATTTACTTGGCATTTTATGTGCTAACACAAAAGACAATTAATATTTATAATGTATAGATAATACTGTCTTTGAAACTACAGCATTAGGTCAAACTACGGCGCCAGAAGCATCTGATATTCACACCTTTTTAGGAAGCCCATTGTGGTGGACTCAATCCACAGTACTTGGTCAAATTGAAGTCTGGTGGCCAAAGTCATTTAAGTGTAAACAAATCATCTACCCAAAAAAACTCACTCGAACACACAGTAACATCTTTGATCTTACTGTCGTTGAGTGCAAGGTTGTTGCTGCGATACCACTCGACCAATTGGTACATCTCGCTTTTGTACGCCCTCTCATTACCATCTGAGATTCTGCCAAAAATAGTTGCATCATCAGCAAATTTATAGATGGTATTTGAGCTGTGCCTCGCCACACAGTTACGGGTGTAGAGAGAGTAGAGCAGTGGGCTAAGCACACACCCCTGAGGTGCACCAGTGTTGATCGTCAGTGAGGAGGACATGTTATATCTAATCCACACAGATTGCGATCTTCCAGTTAGAAAGTCAATGATCTATTTACAGAGGGAGGTGCAGAGGCTCAGATTGTGGAACCTTTCGATCAGAAATGTAGGAATGATTGTGTTAAACGCTGAGCTGTAGAGAGTTAACAGAATCCTGAAATAGGAATTTGTATTGTTTAGGTGAGCCAAGGCCACATGGAGAACCAATGACATTGCATCCACCATAGATCTTTTGTGGCCTTAGGCAAATTGCAGTAGCTCTAGTTCCTTGCTGAGACATGAGTTGGTTCTAGCCATAACCAACCTCTCAAAGCATTTCATCACCATAGATGTGATTGCTACCGGATGATTGTCATTAAGGCAGCTCTCTCTGCTCTTCTTGAACACTGGAATAATTGAACTTCTGACCTGTAGCAATGAGAGATTGAAAATGCTTTTGAACACCCCCAATTTGGAGTGTTGGCTTAAATGATGCATCGTGAGTGCTGCTTGGGCCCAGATGCTCTGCCACAGAAGTGAATGTACCACGAGTTGACCCATGGCTAGTCAGGATCTGGGTCAAGGCGAGACTTTCTCTGCAGCACTTAAGTGTTAGTTTTGGGCATCGCCAGAACTCAGGTCATGGAATTCATTGTCTTTATTACAGAGGCTGTGTCGTGTAATGAAGAATCTACCATGTGTTCTTACCCGGATATTGTGCTGATTTCCCCAGCTGTAGCAGAAAATTTATTCACTGCTTATTTCTGTGAATTAAATCGCTGACTTGAAACTTGGTAAAAACTTGCTGAGGAAGCTTATGCCTCTTTCTGTTAACTTCAGCACAATCCCTGCAGATTCACTCATTTGCTTCTCCTTATCTCAGCTATTCAGTCCGATTCTCCTTTTCCCTGCTCAACAAGGTTGGAGCCTGTGGTTGAATCTGTCTCTTCCATTGCCTCTCAACTGATGACAGCTTATGCGGTGCTCAGTACATCCTAGCCCACAGATAAAAGGGGAATGTTGTAAGCCTACAATATTTTACGGCTCAGAAGGAACTCAGGCAAAATAATGGACCTCTGCCTGTGGTGTACATGACGGGTTACTCTTCTTGAGATGCATCAGTGATTAGTAGAGCTTTTATTTGGTCTGAATGTTCAGTGATCTAGAGTCATTGTCACAGAATCACATGATCCTTCTGCCCATCAAGTCTGTGCTACCCATCAACCACACACCTACACTAATCCAACATTGATCCTGTTTTATTCTACCTACACTTCTGATGTGGGAGGAAAGCAGAGCAACTGAGGGAAATCCACAAGGCTGCAGGGATAACGATCTTCTTATTAAGAATAACAATAGACGGAGAGTGGCTCAGGCAGATCAGGTGATACGGTGTGCTGATAGTTGCTTGGCCACTCCACACGTGTTCGATGGGTTCAGTGGGTACATTTAATGTCAGAGAAATGTATACAATATACATCCTGAAATTCTTTTTCTTTACGAACATCCATGAAAACAGAGGAGTGCCCCAAAGAATGAATGCCACTTAGAATCCCAAAGTCCTCCACATCTCCCCGCGTCCATGCACAAGCAGCAGCAAAGCAACAATGCCCCCTACTCCCCCATCAGCACCTTCCACCAAGCAGTGAAGCGTGCAGCAAAAGATCAATAAAGACACAGACTTGCAGTACCCCAAAGACTACTTGTTCACCTGGTAATTCAACATAACGCAGGCATTCCCTCTCCCTAATAAGGGAAAAAGAGCTGTCCCCATTTCACAGCGAGAGGATAGACATAACAAACAACTCGCTGATTTATGATGGTAAAAGTCTCTTGCGCCGCTTTTTCCGAGCTCTGTTCCCAGAAAGGCTCAGGTCTCTGGATATACAGCTCCCGGTGTTCCGTGTTCTCCCGTGACACATCAGTCAGAGGCACCGGCCTTGAATCAGCCCGTCTCCAGAGCCACGAAAATCCAGCACCCCGAAGGCAAATTAGTCTTCCAGGCCACATACTTGGGATATCGAAAAGCGGCCGGTTGTGAGGCCCTGAAAGCGGGTCCCATTCCCACGAAGAACTGAAGTCAGAGTGTAACTCCAGGTCAGGGTCTTCAAAAGAACCTTGAAAAGGGAAAAAGAGATATCAAAGATAGAAATAGAGCTGTTTCTGAAGATGCAAACAAAGGAGTTACCGTTTAACACCATCTTAACTTTGCTCCACCCTCCAGGTCATCCAAATACATTTTATGTTTTCTCTGCTTAATGCTATAGCTCTTTTAATGTGCAGCCGTAGGACATACAAAACTGGCAACAACAATTTCTTTCAAACAGTATTACTTCTACCTAGCAATGCCAAAGTCTGAGCTGGGTTTACAGTCATATTAAGAATCAGATGCCCACAGAAAATTAATGTGGTGAATTAGGGAATTCTGATTGTGGTTTCAGATTTGCGGCCTTCGTAGCCTGAGAGTTATGGGTTAGGTGACAGGTCATTTGAAATCTTAGGAGGATAATGAATTGGAACAAAGCAGCGGTGCAGGAGAAGGAGCAATTTGCAGGATGGGGTGTTGGGAACACAAGAACAAGGCTGGAATGATCTGTGAGAGAGATGGTAGAGCAAAGATAGGAAAATAATGACCCAATGAACAGCAAATCTAGAGAAAAATTACAATTGGACGTGATTGCTAAAAAAAAGATTAGGATAGTTAATCCTCTGTGGATGGCTGAATACGTGTGATTTTGAAACTCTTGATGGAGAAAGTCGAACAGCTCTAATCATTTATGATAAAGGAAAAGTTAAAAGTATGTGGAGCATAATGATTAATGTTTTGAAATGATTAGTTCCTGGAAAGGTCACCACTATTTATTGGTGGTGTTGTACATTTCCAGCCGGACGTTGCTTTGAAGCAGTTGATCCTATAGAGATACTATAAGAGATTGACTGCAATGTAATAAAACAGATTGTGTTCTTAATTCTGACAGTTGTCAGTGACTGATAACCAGACTGGTATCTAATTGAGTCTTGTAAGTGCTCTGCATACAAATGAGAAAAGTGCTGAGCTCATTTCTGAACAAAGCAATCTGCTGGGGAAACTTAGCAGACTGAGTAGGGAAAGGAATTGTTGACCTTTTGGGACAGATGCTAATGCAGGGTCCCAATCCAAAAGTTCAACCATTCTGATCCCCACCCTCCAATAGACATTGTTTGAATGAGTGAGTTCCCTCAGCAATTTGTTTGTTGCTCTGGATTGCACTCCTGCCGTCTCTTGGTGTCTCCAGCCCAGTTCTGCTCCATACAGTTGAGAATTCACCAGTAGGGCATGTGCAGCCACCCTGATCTAGAGAGCCGAAAGGTAGAGCAAGGGCAGCCTGTGGACATGTTGTGCTGGTGCTGCTGTGATGGTGCAAGTGTTAGAAGAGTATGCACTCAGCGCCTTCCCCTTTGCCAAGTACACCCACGACTACAAGTGATGAACCTCTCTGAGAAAAATTAATATCTGCTTTGCTTTTAGTTAGTTGCACGGTGGGTTTTTTTTTGGGGTTTTTTTTTTCTTTTTTTCTATTGATATATATAAAATTTAGTATACTATTATGTTATCTTGGTTTCTTATGTTTAAATTACATTGTTTGTAGTATTTTTTTTTGGTATTGATACCTTCTGGAATTTTATTATATTTTAACATTGTATTAATGTTTATATGGCTTACCTTTTTGTATACTTATTCAATAAAAAGATTTAAAAAGGAAAAATTAATATCAAGTTCCCCAGTGACAGTCTACTCGAGTGACCAAAATTTGATTGAGAGCAAAGTAAACTTAAAGGCATGAAGAGACGCGTAATAAATCAAAGGACAAAGAATATCTTGAAAATTCCACCAGCTGACACAATGAAGGTAAATACGCCAATCATCAGGCAGTGCTTGAAGCAGCAATTCAAGTCAGAATCAGAACTGAGGTCTGTCTGCTTTTGGTTCTTTTCAAGATGAAGTTGGTTTTGAGAATGAAGGGCAGCAGAAGGGTTTGAAATGTGACAGTCAGATGCCAGGGGGGCCATTTCTCTTTATCCTCAGAGGGAACCCTGGGGTCTTTAACATTCATGCAAGCTGGCTGAGGAGCCACTGATTAACCTCACATGAGAGACAGCATGATCAGGTCATCCTGAAGCTTGTGTTCAAAACTCATGAACTTCTAACAAAGGCACAAGCCACTCTCAACAACAAAGCAAAAAATTGCCTCTGGTTACACTGCTGTAGCAGATAATACTCCAAGGTACATAGCGATAACTTACACGAAGCAATGAAAGTTTTAAGCTGGATGTGGCTGGCAACCAAAAACTTGCTCATGTCAGTAGGTTTTTAAGGAGCTTTAGAACATAGCATTGGGAGATGTAGGGAAGGAATTCTAGAGCTTTGGGACTGAGGAGAATCGGGACAAGAAGTGGAGGGTGAGAATGTCATCGTCAATATGGAAGTGGGGAGACATCACATTGATTGTGATGACCGGAAGAGGAGAGGCAGAGCTAACGATCTGAACATCAGAACAAGGTTCTTTCAATCCAATCATGGGCAGAGTGAGAGCTAGTAGAGGATGTCAATGGAACCAGTGATTAAATAGATCTTGGTGCAGGATTAGGGGAAAGCACCAACATAGAGTCCTAGAGTCTTACAGTAGAGCCTATCTTCTGGTCCCTTCAGTGGCGCCTGGTGGATATGGCAGTCTCTTCACTCATCACATCCAGTCTCTTCATCCATCACATCCAGTCTCTTCACTCACCATATCCAGTCGCTTCATCCATCACATCCAGTCTCTTCACTCACCACATCCGGTCTTTTCACTCACCACATCCAGTCTCTTAACTCACCATATCCATTCCCTTCACTCACCACATCCAGTCTCTTCACTCACCATATCCATTCCCTTCACTCATCACATCCAGTCTCGTCATCCACCACATCCAGTCTCTTCACTCACCATATCCAGTCTCTTCACCCAGCACATCCAATCTCTTCAGCCCATATATCTATACCAACTTTTTCCCCTTTGATGTGAATCTCTTTTGCCTGCATTAAGACTATATTCTCTCTGCCTTCAAGTCTCTGTCTACTGTAAGTGCCTCAGTGACTGCATTTGGTTCCATTGCCGCTGCTAACAGCATGTTTAACCACCTCTTTGTAAAAGAGATTCCCCTCATATGTTCTTTAAAACTGTTCCTTCTCACCAGAAACCATGCCCTACTCATCTTCTGGGTTTTCATACTCCTTAACATGGAAACAGACTGACTATCTACCCTGTCTGTGCCTCACATTATTTTATATACCTCAGTCTGGTTACTGCTTGGCCTGTGACTCTCCAGCCTTGACCAAAATAAAACAAGTGATAAGAATGGTGTCATGAAACCACTACTCTCAGTTTCACTCAGTTGGTAGAGTGTCTGTGTTTAAGGGGTTAGGGTGTACGTAAATGGAAGACCAGGCAACTCAAATGTTTTGTTTTAGTAGGTCACTGGTGGGAGGATTTGGGCTCTAACACACAGTTAGGGGCATCAGTGAAGATCTCAATTGTAGGATTATGATTCTTCAGGGGATGGTCAAATTCTGAAGTTACAATTTAAACTGAGATTCAAACCCACTGTGATTAGCTCACCTTTCTTTATCTTCTAATAGATTAGTACACTATGAATCAACATTCCTACCACATGGAAAACTTTATAGAGCGAGTGAATGCTAATTATTGAAACTTGTCTGTATCAAACTGTGACGCTTTCACACAGTGCCAAAAACCTGGGTTCAATTCTGACCTCGGGTGTTGTCTGAGTAGAGTATGCACATTCTCCCTGTGACTGCCTGGGTTATCACTCTGTGACTGTGACCATGGCAGAATCAGAAGCATGGGATATCATTGAGGATTTGACAAGTTCAGATGAGTGATCCCCTGATGAGCTGAGCTGAGCATGTACCATTCTTACAGAAGAGTGAAAAGAGAGGCCCCATGAGCTACTGGGTAACCAGAAGCCAAACAAAGACTGGGACACAGCCATGGATTAATGTCACTGCTGAGTAAATTTCAATGTCAAATCAAGTATTATTAATGATTTCATCCACCACACACAAATTCCACCCCCCGTGGATTTGTTCTTCCTTCCATTTCCCAACCCATTTCCTTCCTGCCAACTTCCTGCATCTCTGGTTTCCTCATTTTCACCTCATCTACGAGATTCAGATCAGGAGTGTAATGGAATACTCAGCACTCACCTAGATGAGACTCAACACTCCAGGAGCTTGACAGCATCCAGTAAAAGGCAGCCCACTTGATTGGTACCCCTTCCACAAGCATCGAATCCCTCCGCCATCGATGAACAGTTGCAGTAGTGTGTACTGTCTACAAGATGCACTTCGACAACACACCAAAGTTGAAAGGTAGAAAGATGACACGGGTACCTGGTGACTTTGCGCGTGCTCTCCCGAGCAAACTGCCCTCTCCACTATCCTATAGCCGAGAAACCCTTCTAAACCTCCAATCTAACAAGATCAAGATCAACAACACCCTGGCGAAGCTACTGACCCAGCTGGAGACCACTGCGCCAGAATTGCTTCTTAAACTCTGGACCACACCTGGACTCGACCAGCGAGGCCCACCACGTTCCCAGAGACCTGCGGTCTGCTACCATGCTGGAGCGCTTGGAGACACGGCCCATTCCGACAGCACCTCTCCGGAGCAGACGACCACACAGAAGTGACGGCGGAGACCTCAAGGTGCCCCAGACGTTTCCCTGGAGCGACCACCATAAAGCCCCGTTGGTTGCAATCCACAGCTGCCGGAAGTGAGGCCTCTGCCGCCGACTTCAGAAATCGAGCCCGAGGCTCGGCTGGAGTGGAGGCCTCCACAACCGTGACTCGGCTTAAGGACTTGTTTCAGCCAGGAGCCCAGCCATCCGGGATTAAGTGTCGGCTTCGGGGCCTGACCCAATCAACAGACCGGGTGCCCGGCAGCTGGAAGTGGCAGCGGAGCCTCCCCCGTCACTCAGCCCAACCTGGAGAGCCCGATGACACGACCCACCGATCGATCCCCATGGGACGCGTCCACCAACATCAAAGAGCTGACAACAACACACTGCATCGATGGAAACCTGGAAAGATGCACTATTTACCGAGGAAGCGTGGGAGAAGAGCTGGGCTGCTGGTCAGATTGAAGCTGAGGGGCTTCAGGGTCCCTATGCCCACCATCCTACTAGCGAATGTGCAAGCCATAGAGAACAAGGTGGATGATATTAAAGGGAGACTCACCTACTGCAGGGAGATGCAGAACTGCTGTGTATTCTGTTTCACTGAGACCTGGCTCTCCCTTGCCACCCCCGACTGTGCCATCTGACCGGAGGGATTTTCGATCCATCGGATGGAGCGCACGGCGTGTTCGGGCAAGACGAGGGGACGTGGTGTCTGCCTACTGATCAACACTGCGTGGTGCTCGGACACAGTGGCACTGACAAACTCCTGCACCCGGACCTGGAACACCTGTTGGTGAAATGTCATCCCTACTATCTGCCACGGGAATTCACCTCGGTCATACTGACAGCGGTCTACATTCCCCCCTAGGCAGATGTGGAGTGTGCTCTGAACATACTGTATGCCAACATCAGTGAACTTGAGACCAGGTATCCAGAGGCTTTGCTCATTACAGCCGGGGACTTTAACCAGGCCAACCTCAGAAAGACACTGCCAAAGTTATACCACCATGTCTCCTGCCCCACTAGAGGCCCGAATATACTTGACCACTGCTACACAGCAGTCAAGGATGCCTACCGTCTGTCCCAAGACCTCACTTTGGAAAATCGGACCATCAGGCTGTACTCCTCCTCCCGGCTTACAAACAGAAACTGAAGCGGGAGGTCATGGTGTCAAAAGTAGTGTCGCGTTGGACGGAGGAAATGGATGAGGTTCTCCGTAACTGCTTTGAATCGGTGGACTGGTTAGTATTCAAGGATTCGGCAGCTAACCTCGATGAGTATGCCTCAGCTGTCACGGACTTTCTTTGGAAATGCACAGAGGACTATGTGTCTCGCCAGATGATCCGGGTATTCCCTAACCGACAACCTTGGATGAATTATGAGGTCAAGTCCCTTTTAAAGGCTAGAGCTGTGGCTTTTAGGTCCGGGGATACCAGTCGCAACACAGAATCCAGGCGTGAACTCCAGAAAGCCATTAAGGGCACCAAGAGGCAATATTGAGCCAAATTGGAAGCCCAGGCTAACTAGAGGGATGCCAGTAGACTATGGCAGGGTCTAAATGAGATCACTGAGTGCGAAGAAAAGGCTGGGAATATCAATAACTGTGGCGCTTCTCTTCCTGACGAACTTAACGTATTCTACGCAAGATTTGAACAGAAGAGGAGCGTCCCACTCCTTCCGGGTTAACCGGACCTGGTGGCATCGAGATTCATCGTCACCGAGGAGGACGTTAGAAGGGCCTTCCTGAAGATAAATCCAAGGAAGGCGACGGGCCCAGATAGCGTCCCAGGACGGGTTCTCCGAGCCTGTGCAAGCGAGCTAGCTGGAGTGTTTGCTGACATCTTCAACTGCTCCTTGCTTCAGTCTAAGATCCCCTCATGTTTTAAGAAGGCAACGATAATCCCAGTGCCGAAGAAGAGCAAGGTGGCATGCCTGAATGACTATTGACCTGTGGCTCTGACATCAATTGCTATGAAGTGCTTCGAGAGATTGGTTATGGCACACATCAACCACAGCCGAACGGTCAACCTCGACGCTTTGCAATTCGCCTACCGGAGCAACAGGTCAACGGCAGATGCCATCTCTCTGGCCCTACATTCCTCTTTAGAACACCTGGAGAATAAAGATGCATACGTAAGGCTCCTTTTCATTGACTACAGCTCTGCCTTTAATACCATCATTCCAAATAATCTGATTCGTAAGCTCCGGAACCTGGGCCTTAGCACTCAGATCTGCAGCTGGATCTTCAACTTCCTCACAGACAGGACCCAGGCTGTAAAAATAGGGGACAAGCTCTCCTCTACAATCACTCTGAGCACCGGTGCCCCACAAGGCTGTGTACTCAGCCCCCTGCTGTACTCACTGTACACCCATGATTGTGTAGCCAAGTTTCCATCAAACTCAATATATAAGTTTGCTGATGGCTCAACAATTGTAGGTCATATCTCAGGTAATGATGAGTTTAAGTACAGAGAGGAAATTAAGAACCTGGTGGCATGGTGTGAAGACAATAACCTATCTGTCAACGTCAGCAAGACGAAGGAATTGGTTGTTGACTCAGAAGGAGTAGCAGACCGCATGACCCCATTTACATCGGTGGTCTGCAAGTGGAACAGGTCAAAAGCTTTAAGTTCCTCAGGGTCAATATCACAAATGACCTGACTTGGTCCAACCAAGCAGAGTTCACTGCCAAGAAGGCCCACCAGCACCTTTACTTCCTGAGAAAACTAAAGAAATTTAGCCTGTCCCCTTAAACCCTCACTAATTTTTATAGATGCACCGTAGAAAGCATTCTTCAAGGGTGCATCACAAGCTGGTATGGAAGTTGTCCTGTCCAAGACCAGAAGAAGCTGCAGAAGATCGTGAACACGGTGCAGCACATCACACAAACCAATCTTCCGTCCTTGGACTCACTTTACACTGCACGCTGTCGGAGCAGTGCTGCCAGGATAATCAAGGACACAACCCACCCAGCCAATACACTTTTTGTCCCTCTTCCCTTCGGGAGAAGGCTCAGGAGCTTGAAGACTCATACAGCCAGATTTGGGAACAGCTTCTTTCCAACTGTGATAAGACTGCTGAACAGATCCTGACCCGGATCTGGGCCGTACCCTCCAAATATCCGGACCTGCCTCTCGGTTTTTTTGCACTACCTTACTTCCCATTTTTCTATTTTCTATTTATGACTTACAATTTAAATTATTAATATTTACTAATTTTTAATATTTTTATTATTTGATATTTGTAATCCAGGGAGTGGGAAGCGCAGAATCAAATATCACTGTGATGATTGTATGTTCTGGTATCAATTGTTTGGCGACAATAAAGTATAAAATATAAGAGTAAGTGAAGTTCCTAAGGCAGCGCCTTCCAGACCCACAACCACTACTATCTAGAAGGATGAGGCCAGCAGATACCTGGGAACACAACCACTTGGAAATTCCCCCTTCAAGCCACCCACCATCCTGACTTGGAAGCATTTCGCCATTCCTTCATTGTCGCTGGGTCAAAATCATGGAATTTCCTTTCTAACTGCACTGTGGGGGTACCTACACCTCAGGGACTGCAGCGATTCAGGAGGGCAGCTCAGCACCACCTTCTCAAGGGCAACTAGGGATGGGCAATAAATGCTGGCTTAGCTGGTGATGCCCACATCCCATAAATGAATAAATTAAAAAATACTCCCGCAATGCATTAACCCTCCCCAGATTTTACCACTTACGCACGGGGCAACATGCCACAACCAATTAACCCACCAATCTGCACATTGTTAGGATGTGACAGGAAATAAGAACAGCTATCTCATTACTGATGTCATGCGGAAGACACAGTCCGCAGAAAGGGAGGTCTGCTTTCAATTCACAATACATTTTGGAGCTTGTCACTTCTTATTGGCAAAGGTCCATTTGCAGCCAGGTGATGTTGAATATTTAAATTCAGTTTCACAGTATACAGTACCAGTGGAATATTTAGACTGATGTCCAGTCTACTTAGCTGGAAGGTCAGTAGATTTGATTATTAGGCCCCAGTCATCATTAATACTGAAGTCCTGCATTCAACATCTTATTTTCAGGAAGCTAGATAAAACATGAAGTTCTTAGGAAGACAGAGTTTTGTTAAATTGCCTCTGAGTGATTAATAGCGGTAGCAGAGAGGTAATGGATTATTCAAAAATGATTTGCACAAATTTAATTTCAATCAACCAAAACTGCGGTTTTCCCCTCAGGATTTGGCAGTACTGAAGATTTTTAAACAAGAATTCCCCTAATCCTAAAACAAAGCCTTTTTAGGGATTCACACCATGGAAACAGATTATTCATCCAAGCAGGTCCCACAGTGATGTCATTTCAATTTCCCTTCCCTTTCCCATGGTGTCCTGTCCATCCTCTGCCAGGGTGAGACTGAGCACAAATTAAACTAACAGCACCTCATATTCTGCCTGAGTAGTGTACAACCCAATTGTATTGATGGTGAGTTTTCCGGTTTCAGATAACCTTCCCCTCTGGTGGGCTTTCCCCTTCCTCACTACTGATCCTCCTCCAGTCCTTTCAATCCTGCCCCTTTTTCACCCCACCACATCATCCATATTTGTTTCTCTCACTACCCTTCCCCCTCTGGTTCCATCCATAGAAACATAGAAAATCTACAGCACAATACAGGTCCTTCGGCCCACAAAGCTGTGCCGAACATGTCCCGACCTTAGAACTACCTAGGCTTTACCCATAGCCCTCTATTTTTATAAGCTCAATGTAGCCATTCAGGAGTCCCTTAAAAGACCCTATCGTTTCCATCTCCACCACCACCGCCGGCAGCCCATTCCACGCACTCACCACTCTCTGCGTAAAAAACTTACCCCTGACATCTCCTCTGTACCTACTTCTAAGCACCATAAAATCATGCCCTTTTGTGCTAGCCATTTCAGCCCTGGAAAAAAACCTCTGACTATCCATATGATCAATTCCTCTCATGATCTTGTACACCTTTATCAGGTCACCTCTCACCCTCCGTCACTCCAAGGAGAAAAGGCCGAGTTCACTCAACCTATTCACATAAGGCATGCTCCCCAATCCAGGCAACATTCTTGTAAATCTCCTCTGCACCCTTTCTGTGGTTTCCACGTCCTTCCTGTAGTGAGGCGACCAGAATTGAGCACAGTACTCCAAGTGGGGTCTGACCAGGGTCCTATTGCACTGCAACATTACCTCTCAGCTCTTAAACTCAATCCCACGATTGATGAAGGCCAATGCACCGTATGCCTTCTTAACCACAGAGTCAACCTGCGTAGCAGCTTTGAGTGTCCTATGGACTCAGACCCCAAAATCCCTCTGATCCTCCACACTGCCTAGAGTCTTACCATTAATACTATATTATGCCATCATATTTGACCTACCAAAATGAACCACATCACACTTATCTGGGTTGAACTCCATCTGCCACTTCTCAGCCCAGTTTTGTATCCTATCGATGTCCCGTTGTAACCTCTGACAGCCCACCACACTACCCACAACACCCCCAACCTTTGTGCCATCAGCAAATTTACTAACCCATCCTTCCACTTCCTCATCCACCCACTACATAGATTGTTCCTCCACAGGTTTCATGCTTTCCTCCTCCCCTATCTGATCTGGTCCCATCACCTCTCTCTTCATTGTTCCCATTTCATCTCCTTTACTTAACAGAGTCCAACACGGGAATTCCTTGATGTTCCTGCTTATATCGCCCTAGCAGTTGTCTCCAGCCTTCACACCCCACTATGCCACCACACTCCATTTGCTTATTTCTTTTCTCTTTGCCTGCCTCTGTCTGCCATTCACATACCAACTTCATTCCTTCACTCCTCTACCTGGCACAGCCTGCCTGTCTTTCACTCCTCCTCGCTTAACCGATCCTGTCAGACTCCTGTCTCACCGCCCTCTGCCTCCACTGTACGCTCACCAGCTCACCCGTCCACTCTCAGTCCAGATGTAGGGTTTCGACCAAACACATTAACAATTCCTTTCGAAGCTGCTCAACTTGATGAGCTCCTTCAGCAGATTATTTGTTGCTATGGATTGCAGCATCTGCAGTCGTTGTGACTCCACAAGTATGCTAGTGCTCGAACTCTCCTTGTCTGTCTCTGCCAGCCAACTTTCCCTCATTTCCCTCAACACAGCTATAGTCTGCATCTCAGTGTGAGGGAATGAAGATGTGACTGGGGGAGAGGGGAGTGGAGAAAGAGTGAGGCTACATTCTATCATTCTATACTCTGCTTACTTCTGGCTTGCCCTCAATCCCTTTTTGATTATGAATCAGATTTTTATTCAAC
This sequence comes from Mobula hypostoma, assembly GCF_963921235.1. NCBI lineage: Eukaryota > Metazoa > Chordata > Chondrichthyes > Myliobatiformes > Myliobatidae > Mobula > Mobula hypostoma. Next base: position 58,267,146 of record NC_086106.1, on the reverse strand, counting down.
TGAACTTCTGTTTTACTTCCCACCACACCACACCTACCTCTGAATAACAGAACAATCTTCAGCCTAGTTTAACCGGGTGTGTGGGGGGACTGAAAAAGTTCTCCTCCCCTGGCGCTTCTTGCATTGATATTCAGGAAAAGAGAATTTTATGTCTGGAAACGTAGAGGAGGTTTTATCCCAGAAGCAGAGCAGCGGAGACAATTTAGTGGTAAATGATATTTTACTGATTAATTGCAAAATAATAAGCCAAGTGGGGTGACAAAACAAAAGAGAACATATACCTAACATGACAAGGAAACAAGGAAACTGAATGTTAGGAGCAATTGGTTGAGCCTGACTGGTTTGTATGAGTGAACAGAGGGCTGTGGCTTAGAGCTGGGTTTAAATAGGTTGCAAGTGATGAGTTCGAAACAAGAGGCAGTTGCCTCATGTTAGCTGGGTGGAGACTAGGAGATACCTGCCACTGCAGGCCTGACAGGAGCCCTTTACCTCTCCACCCACCCCCCACACCTGATAATCAGCACCTGAATAATATGGATTCTCCGGAGTTCTGGTGGAACTCCTCAATGCGCACTGGATAGAAGATGAAACTGGGGAGCACCCAAGATCTCCCTTCCTGGCCATACCCTTCCCAGTCGACTACATAGTGCGCACCCTATCGACGATGACATGAATCCCTCACCCAGTGAACCCTGTTCACTGGACCATCTTCTGCCATCACCGGTTCTGGAGGTGCAGACTCAGATGGGTTGGGTGACCCATAGACAGTCGTCTTGAGGGAGGACAGGTGGCAGGCAGGTGTGACCCTGCAGTTCGCTGACAGCTGGAGATGGTAAGTGACTGGATTGATGCGTTGGGTATTCTGGAAGGGACCATAAAATGGGGAAAAAGCTTGTGGGAGTTGATGTGCAGGGGCAGATTTCTGGTGGACAACCAGGCACAGTCTGCAGGCTGGAGTAGTCTGGCTGGGCACTGATCGTGGTTAGCATGGTGGCAGCAGGCACAGTTGGCAGCTAAGAAGGACCCCCTGCCCCCATTCCCTCTTCCAAGCACTCTGGCATCAACAAAGCAGGCCCCTGATGGACGGGACCTCCACCATTTGTTCCTCCGTGGGAACAGCGCAGGTTGGTAGCCGTAGAACACTTCAAAGGCTGACATATCTGTGGCAGAGAAGGTGTGTAGATTGTGGGACAGTTCATTCCAGAGCAGATACTTCTTCCAAGTGGAAGGTTTAGAGTTGGTGAAGCATTGCAAAAACTTCTCCACTTGCAGATTGGCTCTTTCTGATTGACCATTGGTCTGCGAATGATAGCCAGAGGACAAACTCGCTGAGCTGCGGAGGAGAGAGCAGAAGGCAGGGGACAAATTGTGGGCTCCGATTTGACACAATGTCCTGAAGGAAACCGTGGAGGTGAACTTCATGTTGGAGAACTAGGTCAAATGAGGTTGCAGGTGGGTGTTGTGGCTCAGCAGTGAACTGGATGACCAGGCAAGGTGAGGGTCGTGAGTGAACAGCCAGGGGTAACCCAAGATGAGGGGAGTGTTGGGTGAGTATATCAGGAGGAATTGAGTAGACTCATGATGCTCTCCGTTGCTCATGTGCACAGGCCGTGTGAATGCTCGGACCATCCCAGACCCCAAGGGACGTCAGTCAATAGCTGTGACGCAGAAAGGGTGAGAGATAGACTAGGTAGGGAGTCCAAACTGCACACACACAGTTATGTCCAAAAAGTTGCCTGCTGCACTGGAATCCACCAAAGCCTCCTGTATGTGTAGAGTCATCGAGGTGTGGGGGAGGACAGAGAGAGTGAGGCAGGCTATGATGCTGGAACAAGAGACTGGGGGGAGCCTACCAGACAGAAGGCCCATCGTCTCTAACTGATGGTACTGTTTTCCTGGAAGCAGTGGGCACTTGATGTGTGGGTGATCAGCAACTCTGCAATAAGGGCACAAGTTTTTCCTCCCCTGACACTCCTGCTCCTGAGCTGTTAATGCAACCCATCTCGGACTGCGTGGGTTCCGGAGGCATTGCTGATGAGGGTTCTGCAGGTTGGCGTGGTTCTGGGAATTAATCTGGGCCTCTGGCTGCTGATATGGAGGGTCATTCCATCAGAGGGCCAGAGCGATGAGGATTTCAAAGTCAGTGGGATTCCCCCGGGAAGACAACTCATTTTTCTAGCACTCTGAGAGGCCAGGATGTTAACGGGCCAGTAGTGCTTCCACATTACCGCCACACTCCATTGTGAGGGTCATGAATTCCAGGGTGTAAATCAGCTCCGAGCATGAGCCTTGATGTAGGCGAAGTATCCAATCTGCTGACCTCTCTTCCACTGCTCAGATGGTCGAATACGCAGCACATCTCAACGGCCCATTCCTCGCACTTATTGCAAATGGTGGTCTTATTGTCCCAGTTAGTGGTGGCCCAGGTCAGAGCTCGTCCAGTTAGGAGAAAGATGACAAAGGCAATTTTGGTCTGGCCTGTGGAATGTAGAATACAGAGATGGCTGAAGCTCAAATTGCAAGAAGCTCTGGGATAGGAAATTGCAGCAGTGGGTTGGGGATCCTTTGACGTGTAACGGCACTGGAATCCGGGGCACCAAGTGAGGAGGTTGATAGGCACATTGTTATATCTGGCAACATATATGTACTTTGATTATAAAGTTAATTTGAACTTTGGTAAAATTTAGGGATTTCTGCATCAAAGGGAAAGCAGTCTAATGGCTGGAATCATACTTGGAAGAACAGATAGGATTGTATTTGCTAACAGTCACAACCTGGCCTCAGGACATCACTGTAGGAGTTCGCCATGGAATTTCAACTGGACACCAATGCGATGACTACAGAACAGGTTAGACATGGACTCACTTAGCTTTTTCTCTAAGAATATGTGGCTGGTACTGTGGAGGGAGTCATTACTTAACTCGTAAATTTGACTGTCTGTGCTTTTTCTGTGAACGAAAACAATGGAAAGGAAAGGTACATCTCATCCGGGGTTTCTCCGGTTAACGGACGATTTCCCTCCACGCCTCTCCGACATAGTGGGGAATCGCATACGAGGCAAGTTACAGCAGTGGTTTGCCATTGCCTTCTGCCAGGTGAGTTTCCAAAGAGATCACCAGCTCGTAACCCGGCACGGATAGAAAGTGTGCAGGGGAGCCGGCTGGCTGGATTCAAACTCGGGACCTTTCATCCTGAAGTCCGACGCTGATGCCACTACACCGCCAGCCAGGTCTAGAAAAACAATAATGTATTTAAACTTAGCACAGCTGAGGGAGGGGCTGTAGATAAAACACACACAAAGCCAAACACTGGGCAGAGTAGGCATTTGTGGTGTCCAAGATGGAAGTGGATACACTGTCTCAGTGATGGATAATGAGGCAAAACCTCATAGGACCTACCAAAGAAGAGAACGTTGTGGATCAGTAGGCTGAATGGGAAGAGATGAAGGGGTAGGTGTTACAATGAAACTCTCCGGCTTCAGCTACAGACTCTTCCTCCCTGTATCACAGCCAGCCATATCTGTCTGTGTCACCATTTGGACTTAGTTTTTCTTTCCCTAATTGTCTAATTCAGCCTGTAAGTTAACCCACAGCCTGGCAATAGAGTGTACATTACACAGACAAGGAAGCTTAAATCTTCTATTCTAACAGGCACATCCGCTCATTTGGACTCACCCTATCAGAGATACTTACTCTCTCCTACCCATTTCTCCCCTTCTCTGCCCCTGAAAAACTATCTTTTTCTCTGTTCTGACAAAGGGTCCCAACCTGAAATATTAACAGTTCTTCTCTCCACAGATGCTGTCTGATACACTGAGTGTTTTCCAGCAGTTCCTCTTGTTATTTCAGATTACCAGCACCTGATTCAGAGTTTAATGCTGAGCTGGATGGGAACAAGACTTTACCATTGCAAGCACGACGGAAGTCAGTCATTTGTGACAGACATTAACATCGCTGGCAGAATAAAAGAAGTGTGTAACTCCCTTGGGGGCTTGATGCCAGATTGCAACATGTCATTTTCTTAATTGAAAGAAGATAATATGCAAATAATCAGCAGTAACTACGCAACAGCTCCCACCATGTTCTGTTTTTCATTCCCTTCCTCCCTTTCATCCTCACTCTCCCTGCTCTTTTCATCCTTGCTCCTTTTCCATTTATGTGCCTCTCCATTTCTTCTTTTTTTCTGTGCCCTCTTTTCCCATTCCCCCTTTCCCCTTCTTTCCTCCTGCTCTAATGCAGGAACATATATGAGGTTTTTCACCCTTGAATCCTGTCAATGTGGCAGGATGGGCCATTATCCAGGGTTCAAGAGAACCTGTAAGGAAATTTTCTCTTTCTCCATCTCACTCTTTCTTGCTCTCTTTCTCCCTCTTCCCCTCCCCCTCTATCCCTCTCTCCACCTCTTTATTCTTCCCCCTTCTCCTTTCCTTGCTCCTTCCATCTCTGTCCCCGTTACTCTATTTATCTATCTCTTCCTCTCTTTCCCCCTCTTGTATTTCTCTTTCTCTCTCCCTCTCTGTCTTCTTTCTCTCTAGTTATCTATCTCTCTCCTCTCTCTCTCCCTCTCAATTTCTCGCTCCCTCTTTCTCTTCCCTGCTTTCTCTTTCTTGCATTCCTCCTCTTCCTGTCTGTAATCTCTTCTTGTCTTCCTTTCGCTCTTCCCTTGCCCTCTCTTCCAGAGTCTCTCCCTCCCTTACCTGTAACCCCAGCCTACCACATCCCGTCTCTATCTTGTCAGTTCATTGACAGTTGTGGCTTCTTCCCTCTCACTTCGCTCCCCTGTCCCCACCCATCTCACATACGCTTCTTGCACTGAACTCCTAAACTCAACTCCAAGCCACTTTAACCCATGTGTCTGAAGATTTCCTTCGGCTCCCTCCACTTTAGCAGTTCCAGTAGCCCAGGCACTCAATTACCTCTTGTTTGTCACTCTTTTCCCCATCAGGTGAAGTAGAATGTTAAATCAAAACCTTAGCCTCTCAATCACCTTTGCACAGTTGTGAAAACTGATCAGAGATCACCTCCCAGGAGGCCAGTAAAACCATATCCTATTTGAAAATTATTAACGGTATTGCTGGATTTAATTATTTCCTCAAATTTTGAGTAAAATGTGATTAAGGCATTTTGCTATCATAGCAAAGTGTAGTTATGAAACCACATGAGACATAATGACACTTGTCACTGTTTCAATGAAGAGCAAGCATGGTTCAGTAGATATTAGCATGGTGGTGTGTCTTATGAAGAATTCAACCAGAATTAATCCAGCATAGGGGTCAGTTTCACTGTATGTGTCCAGTGCTCTTGATATCTTAGATTACAGCGTGAGTCCCGTGTAAATAAGAGCTCACACGATATCCAAGATCAGAGGTGAGTGTCATGTTGGCAGAGCTGCAAATGTGCAAGATCAACTGTCTCATCAGAACTTGCAATTGTAATGTCACACTCTGTGGCATTAGATGTCACGCTGTTCCTTGTGCTTGTTCCTAGTCCAGAGAAATACTGTCTGACATATCGTCTCTATAATTAACGACTGCCAGTGCGCTTTGTTCTCCCCTTGTTCCTTCTGGACTCTATAATCTCCCTTCCTCCCTACCTCATCTAACTTCATTGTATTGGCACTGTTTCATTTGTTTCCAGTTCTCTACATGGGGCTCCTCCTCTCTCTCACTCTGGTCTTTCTCCCACAGTCCCCTGGCTCTTAAATAGAGTCAAAGAGAGATACCATGTGGAAACAGCCCTTCAGTCCACTGAGTAATGTCAACTATCAACCACTTATTTGCACTAATCATTCATTTCATGTTTTGATTCTCCCCACATTTCCACCTGGGAGAACACTGGAGTATCCAGGGAAAACCCACATGGTAACACACGCAAGATGCTGCAATAACTCAGGCAGCGTCTATGGAAGAGAGTAGAGTCGATATTTCAGGCCGAAACCTTTCAGCAGGATTGCGGAGTAGAGTTACAAGGTGGGGAGAAGGGAAAGGGAAACACAAGGTGTCGGGTGAAACCTGAAGGGGGAGGGATGAAGTAAAGAGCTGAGAGGTAAATTGGTGAAATAGACAGAAGGCCATGGAAGAAAGAAAAGAGGAGAGGAGCACCAGAGGGAGGCGATGGGCAGGCAAGGTGATAAGATGAGACAGGGAAAAGGGGATGAGAAATGGTGAAGGAGAGGGAAAGTGGGGGCATTACCGGAAGTTCGAGAAATCGATGTTCATGCCGTCAGGTTGGAGGCTACCAAAATGGAATATGAGTGTGGCTTTATCATGGCAGTGGAGGAGGCCATGGATAGACATACTGTATCAGAATGGGAATGGGAAGTGGAATTAAAATGGGTGGCCACTGGGAGTTCCCACTTCTTCTGGCAGGCAGAGAGTAGGTGCTTAGCGAAGCAGTTTCCCAATCTACACACACACAGATTATGCAGACAACACCTGAGATCAGGATCAAACCTGGGTCTCTACTCACTGCATCAAATTCCGGCTGTTAGCTCTGGCTCATGTGTTCTGCCACTCTCTACCACTGAGTTGCGATCTGCACAGCTGGCCGTCACCCCCTCACTTACAATTCACAGGCTCAGGATGTAGACAAACACCTCACAGCTGATCAATCCCTCTTGAGCAGTCGTTGTAACGTTAGCAGCCAATTCTGTACATAGCAAGATCCCGCTAACCAACAATGTGACAATGGGATTGTCATTTCAGTTGAGTACTCTACATTTTCCCTAAGGGTTTACAATGAGTGGACTACACAGTGAGTTTAATGAAGCTAAAGTACTGCCTGCTGGTCATACTCACTGATGGTGGCCACTTTCATTGATTATATGCCACTTGGGAGGGATTGATATCAAGGTACTAGACTTGAACAACTCTGAAAGTAGAATCAGGTCAAGGTAAAACAGACTGCAATGGAATGTGTTAGCCAGAGAAGACAATAGATTAAGGATTATCTGTCTATTCATTGGACAATCCAGATCATTACCCTGTGAGGTAAAAGGTATGTATCTGCATTTTTCCCGATCACACATGTGATTTGGCATCAAATGTATTTACGCATATTCAGTTAACAGCTCCTTTGGCTCATGCTTTACTGACTGACCCTGTGAAAATTCACCAGAGGCAGGAGGCAGGAGGGAGCTCAAGCTAAAATTGAATCAACCTCAATCTAATTAAGTGGTGGGACAGGCTCGGGTAGCTAAGTGGCCTGTTCCTGCTCTCTGACACAGAAGGTGTGTTCCTGTTTCCACTATCCCCCCCCAGGACTGTACACTTTAGTTCAGTTACAACTGGTCCTAGTCACCCCTCAGTGTATGAAAGTAGGCACACATTCATTTTTTTTCTGTCTGATTTATTAAAAGCATTACTTCTGTCACGCTTTCTGTCTCACCTCTTCTGTCACATTCCCTGTACTATATTTTCCTGTTAGGTTTCTGTCACATTTAATCAGTGCTAAAATTATCCCATGCGAATTCTTCCATGCAAATTTTCTCACTGAATTGACATGTATCAGTAGATCCCCTAACAAAATGTTCCAGTGTAATTGAATACATTATAACACCCTATAATCCTTGTGAAGATGACCTGATGAGTGTGTTTTTAATTAGCGTTATTTGAGGGAGTTATACATTTTTAATGCATTACCTCCTGTTGCAATAGTTTGCAAGTTAATCCTTCCAATGATGAGATGCTTTGGCAATGCACAGCATCCCCTGTGATTGGTCCCATTCTTGCCCTTTTCCTGTCCATTTCATTCTTCCTCTGGGAATGCTGCAGAGAGGTAGGGTGTTTGGGAAACAATAAATAAAAAATGATTTTAATATATGGATCTATTTCTTTTAGAGCACTGACCTTCCCCCACCTTAGCACTACATATTGATCTGTTATCTAAGCATGTCCATTGTTCTCTCTCTCTCTTTGCAATGTAAATACTCCAGTTAAAGCCATCTCCCATGTGCATGCTTTTATTTAGTAGTTTTGTACAGACACAACAAATTGGTGATGAGAACAAAGCTGAATGTTAGAGAATTTCTCAAGCTGCACTGACAGTTACGGGACAAAACAGCAAGAGTTAACCCATATGAGAGAGCCGTCAAGGATGCTAATGAAAGGATGAGTAAAGTGCATAGTACACAGTGAAAGATGCGCTAAATTTAAAGTAAAAATAACATGTTGATGGCTTCAGCTGGGAGAGTTGATGAATTTCATAGTTCTAATGAAGGCTGGGAGTCATTTATCGAGAGGGTTGAACTATTATAATGCGAACAATGTGGAGGAACGAAAGAAAGCCCCTACACTTCTTAGCTTAATGGACCCAAGAATGTACAGTTTCTTATGCAATTTAGTAACCCCTGCAAACCCAGCAAGCAAGACGTTCAATCAAATTGATACAATCTTACAAAATCACTTGAGGCCAAAATCACTGGTAATAGCTGAGAGATTTAGATTTTACAACAGGAACCAGTCAAAGGATGAAAGCATTTCAAAATATATATTGCAGAGGTGCACAAACTTGTCCAGCACTTTAGAGACTTTCTGATGCATTAAGGGACAGGCTTGAATGTGGCATGCATAGTCAAAGCACTCTGAAGTGGCTACTGTCTGAAAGAGACCTAACCTTAAAACAGTCATTGAACATTGCAATATCATTAGAGACTGCAGCAAAGGATGAAGCAGAACTACAGAAAAGGAGGTTTGAATGTGAAATACGCAAAGTGTCCCCGAATGAAGTAAAAAGCCAAAGATATTATCAATGTGGCAAATCCTCCCATGATGCAAATGACTGTTGGTTTAAAGAAAAAGCCTGCAGAAATTGTCACAGACAAGGTCACAGAGAGAGAATGTGCAAGGGAGATTTAAAACACAACCAAGTGAAAAGTCTCAAACACAAATCTAAGCAAATGCATTGAGTTACCGAATATAAAACAGAATCAGACAACATAGAGTCTGACAAAAGTGAACTGTCATGCCTAGAACTGCATAGTATAACTGAAGCAAATCACAAAATCATCTGGGTCACAATAGATGTGCCTGGTGTAAAACTGACAATGAACCTGGATACTGGGTCAACTTTGTCTATAATTTAAGAGGCTGACTACAACAGACAGTTTTCTAAGATACAGTTAGACAAGACCTTAGTGAAGCTAAAGACCAACACAGGCAAAATAGTGTCTCCCAAAGGCAAACTGAAGATAAATGTGACATATGGAGGCCAAACACAGCAGTTAGCGCTTTATGTATTGAAAAGTGGAGGGCCAGCACTTCTCAGGTGTGGGCGGTTGAGAAAAATCCAACTAGACTGGCACTCAATCAAAGCTCTCAGTGTGGCATCAACAGGCAACTGCAACCCAAATGGTAGCACTAACCAGAGGCTGTCGCAGCTGCTTAATGCTAATAAGAAGGTGTTTGAAAAGGGAATAGATAAACTGATCAAAGGCTTGGCCAAAAGCTGTTTGGAGTGCCAAAAAATCCTGTGGGAATGGCTGTTTTCACCATGTCAAAGAGAACATATTGACTTTTCTGGGCCATTCATGGTCTCTGTGTTTCTTTTTGCTGTGGATGCTCATTCAAAGTGGCCGAAGGTTATACCAATGAAGTCAACTACCTCAGCAAAGACTGTCTCTGCTCTGAGGAATATCTTCACCAGGAATGGCTTACCTGAACAGATTGTGGGTGACAACCGACCACAATGCACTTCAGAAGAATTCCAACTGTTCATGAAGAAAAATGGCATCAGGCATTTCAAGTCAGCTCCTCACCACCCAGCAATGAATGGATTAGCTTAAAGGTTTATCCAAAAGCTTCAAGAACTCAATTAAAGTGATGGACAAGGTCAACATTTAGCTACGTCACAAAGTGGACAACTTCCTTTTTGTGTATCGGAACTCTGTTCATGTGATGGCAAATGAAACACCTGCAATGCTGTTCATGAGCAGGAATCTGAGATCTCGCATAGACCTCCTGAATCCAGACCTCTGGAGGGAAGTGCAGAATAAACAGTTCAGCCAGTTGCCAAATGAAGCAGCAAGGAGTTTTGAGTTTTGAGGAGGTCCCAGCACATGGTTACCGAGAAGACAAATGGACACCCGGTAGGATAGCTACTAGAACTGGACAACTGATGTACACAGAGGATGTTGGAAATCAAACATGGAAACATCATGTGGACCAGATACTGGATGCTCAACCAAAGAACACATCTGAGTTGATTACATTCAAGAAGACAGACACATTACGGTCACTATACTTACCTCTCAGTGATGATCATGTCACTGACAGCAACATGACACCGGCAACTGAGAGCACTTTGACAAGACACCTACCAAACCTGATGCCACTCCACAGGTCCAGAGACACTGTCCTGAAGGAAAAAAGTGCACCCAAAAGACTGAACCTTTAGAACTGTGAGGTTAGTTATAGACTGTTTTTGTGAAAGCATGTTTATTTGGAATATGGGTTTATGAAAGGGAAATGTTTTGTACACACACGGTTTTATGTTTCCTTAATCTAAAGAGGGAGGAAGTGTAATGTATGGATCTATTTGTTTAGAACAATGTCCCCCCTTAGCGCTACGTATTGATCTGTTATCTGTGCATGCACTGTTGTCTACATGTGTGCACTGTTCTCTCACTCCCTCTCACTGCAATGTCAATACACCAGTTAAAGCCATCGCCCAACTGCGTGCCTTTATTTGATATATATGTAGTTGTGCACAGACACAGCAGTGATGTGTTCCTCTCTATAGCTTGTGGTGCATTGGACGGCAGTTGCCATTTCTGCAGCATTTGTCTGTTTTTTTTTCATGAGGCCAAGTTGCTGGCTCGACGCTCAGCCCAGCATGGATGGAAAGTGTGTAAGCAGGCGACCGGATTCAACTCCGGCACCTCATGCCTCGAAGTCTGGTGCGGATGCTTCTACACCATCGGCCGGCTATAATTGATACTGGTGAGGGGATGTAGGAACGTGTGGACATTTGAGGTTAGGTTACTTCATGAGGGTGAGGACAATGTTGGACTGGGAGATGAGTAGGTAGGTCATGAAGATCTCTGTATTCAGGATCGATGTAACTCACAGAACTCTGCAGTAGTGATCATTTCCAGCTGAAGCTGTGCCTATTGTGAAGCTGGACCACACACGGGGTCAGGGATGTGCCATCATGCTTCCCCAGTACGAGGCACAGACCTAGTGACATCAACTGTTATAGAAACCCTCCCAAAATAAACCTAAGCTTGGAGATCTGGAAACACTGTCATCGGTCATGGAGAATAAGGAGCCAAACTTTCACATTCTCCATAAGGACTTCAGTTATAGAGAGAGGTTGGGTGCATAAGGACTTTATTCCTATAGGAGGGTAACTTAATATAAAACCATGGGGGTGAATTCACAGGGAAAAGGAAGTAAAAACTAGAGAGCATAAGTTTGAGGTGAGAGATGAAAAATTTAAAAGGGATGTTATGATGAGGTTGTATAAGGCATGGAATGTTATGATGAGGTTGTATAAGGCATTGGTGAGGCCGAATCTGGAGTATTGTGTTCAGTTTTGGTCACCAAATTACAGGAAGGATATAAATAAGGTTGAAAGAGTGGTAGAGAAGGTTTACAAGGATGTTGCCGGGACTTGAGAAACTCAGTTACAGAGAAAGGTTGAATAGGTTAGGACTTTATTCCCTGGAGTGTAGAAGAATGAGGGGAGATTTGATAGAGGTATATAAAATTATGATGGGTATTGATAGAGTGAATGCAAGCAGGCTTTTTCCACTGAGGCAAGGGGAGAAAAAAACCAGAGGACATGGGTTAAGGGTGAGGGGGGAAAGGTTTAAAGGGCACATTAGGAGGGGCTTCTTCACACAGAGAGTGGTGGGAGTATGGAATGAGCTGCCAGAGGAGGTGGTAAATGCGGGTTCTTTTTTACCATTTAAGAACAAATTGGACAGATACATGGATGGGAGGTGTATGGAGGGATATGGTCCGTGTGCAGGTCAGTGGGACTAGGCAGAAAATGGTTCGGCACAGCCAAGAAGGGCCAAAAGGCCTGTTTCTGTGCTGTAGTTTCTATGGTTCTATGGTTCTATGGATCTGAGGTGCAACTTATTCACGCAAGGGGAGGTACATTTATGAAGTGATTTGCAGTTTACATTTTAAAAATATCTGGATAAGTATATGGATAGGAGAGGTTTAAGAGGTATAGGAACAAATTGTGGACAATTGGGACTAGTTTGGATGGTTTGAACAAGTTGGAATATAGAATCTGTTTCTATGTTGTTTTGTAGGGTAGCGTAATTGGGAGAAATGTACAGAATTCAAAACCTCCAGCGTTGAGTTGGGGTTTCACTTTAAGAGGCTAGTCTGACGTGATGATGTTGCTACGTAGAGATTTTTAGTGCGCTTTTGTGTATAGGTTTTGGAGTTTAATAAAATGTGTTATGGGTTTCACTGAGCATAAAAACACCTCACTTCATTTTAGTTGTGAAAACCTACATCCCCAATGCTCTAGGACGATTCCAGAGTTATTGAACATGTCAGCCAATGCAGTCGCTTTGAAACTGCTGGAGATTTGGGAGCAAAATGCTGTTGTTTGGCTCGTACAAACTGAGGCCCAGTTTATCCTGCCAGAAATTGCCACTGTCAGCACCAAAATCTACTACGTGGTAGCGTCGCTCGGCAGCTCCACGGCTGCGAGAATGGTGAGTCTGCTTGAACACCCATCTGACCACAATAAATACTGATCACTGAAAACTCACCTTTTACAGATTTTTGGACTATTGGAGTCTTCTTTGTTGTTCACTACACCCCCAATCTTGTGTCATCTGCCAATTAGCTGCTGCAGTTTACCACATTCTCATCGAAATTATTAATAGGGATGATAGACATCATCGGAAACAGCACTGATCCCTGTGGCACACCACTATTCACAGGTCTACAGTGAGAGATATAATCATCTACTACCTCTCTCTGGCTTATCCTGTGAAGCCAATGTTGAATCCAAATGACTTTGTCATCCTGAATGCCAAGCAACTTTCCACGTGGGACTTTGTGAAAGGCCTTGATGAACTCCACGGAGTTGCCGTTCCTTCATCAACCTTCTTGGTAAACTCAATGACATTGGCAGGATCATAATCAGATTTAATATCACTGGTATATGGCATGAAATTTGTTGTTTTTCAGCAGAAGTACATTACAATAAATAATAATAAGTATAAATTGCAAAAAAGAAGAAAATATTTTAAAAGATTAAGCAGTGCAAAAAGAGAGCAAAAATAATGAGGTGTTCATGGGTTCACTGGCTTTTCAGAAATCTGACGGTGGAGGGGAAGAAGCTGTTCCTGAAACATTGACTGTGTGTTTTCAGGCTCCTGTATCCTTCCTTGATGGTAGCAATGAGAGGAGGGCATCTTCTGGGTAGATGGGGTGTCCTTAAATTTGTATGCTGCCTTTTTGAGGCATCATCTTTTGGAGGTTTCCTCGGTACTGGAGAGGCTGGTGCCCATGGTGGATCTGACTGAGTTTACAAGTTTCTGCAGCTTTCCCCAATCCTGTGCTGTGGCCCTTCCACACCAAATGGGGATACAACCAATTAGAACACTTTCCACAGTATATCTGTAGAAATTTGTGACAGTCTTTGGTAATGTACCAAGCCTCCTGAAACTCCTAATGAAATATAGCCACTGTCACTCCTTCTTTGTAATTGCATCTATATGTTGGGCGATAGATGTTCAGAGCTGTTGACACCCAGGAACTTGATACTGCTCACACTTTCCACTGCTGATCCCTTGATGAGGACTGTTCTGTGATCTCTTAACCTCCCTTTCCTGAAGTGCACAATCAATTCCTTGGTCTTACTGATGTTGAGTGCAAGGTTGTTGTTGTGACTCAACTCAATGAGCTGATCCATCTCAGTCTTGTGCTCCTCCTCATCACCATCTGAAATTCTGCCAACAATAGTTTTGTTATCTGCAAATTTGTAGATGGCATTTGAACTGTGCCTAGCCACACGATGTAGAGAGAGTAGAGCAGTGGGCTAAGCACGCATCCAGCAAAGAGATGCTATTTCCAGTCCGCTCCAGTTGCAGAGAGAGGTACAGAGGGCCAGATTTTGGAGCTTGTTGATTAGTACTGAGGTACGATTGTGTTGAACACTGAACTGTAATCAATAGACAGCAGCCTGATGTAGGTATTGCTGTTGTCCAGATGATCCAAGGCCGAGTGGAGAGCCAGTGAGACTACATCTGCTGTAGGCCTATTGTGGCGATAGGCAAATTGCTGCGGGTCCATGTCCTTGCTTAAGCAGGAGTTGATTCTGGCCATGACAACCTCTCAAAGCACTTCATCACAGTAGATGTGATTGCGACTAGACAATAGTTGTTGAGACAGCTCACCCTGCTCTTTATGGGCACTTGTATGATTGTCACCCTTTTGAAGCAGATGGGAACCTCCTACTCTCGCAGTGAGGGATTACAGATGTCCTTGAACACTGCTGCCAATTGGTTGGCACATATTTTCAGCACCCTGCCAGCTACACCATCAAAGCTTGATGCCTTGCAAGGGTTCAGTCTCTTGAAAGATGTCTGCCATCGAGACAGAGATCACAGGGTCACCAGATGCTGCAGGATTCTCACAGGTATATATGTATTCTCCCTTTCATACTGTACATAAAAGGCATTGAGCTCACCTGGGAGCAAAGTGTCAAAGTCATTCATGATGATGGGTTTCGATTTGTGGGAAGTAATGGCCTGCAAACCTTGCCAGAGCTGATGTGCATCCAATTCTGTCCTTAACTTCAATATGAATTTTTGTTTGCTCTAAAATAGCCTTCTATTGGCCATACCTAGACTTCTTGTATGGTTCTGGATTACCAGTCTTGAATGCCTCAGATCTATCCCTCAGCAGATTACGAATCTCTTGGTTCATCCAAAGCTTTAAGTTTGAGCATGTCAGTATATTTTCGAGCAAGCTGTGGTGACAATCCCTAATCATGCCCCGTCCATAATTTACCCGTGACTGACATCAGGTTCACCAGCCTATAATTTCCCAGCTTTTTCTTAGTGCCCTTCTTGAACAATGGGACAATAGTAACTATTCTCCAGTCCTTCAGCACCTCACCTCTGTCTAAGGACATTATAAATATTTCAGCCATGACCACTGCAGTTTCTGCTTTAGCCTCCCATAAGGTCCAAGGGGGCACCGCATCAGGCTCAAGGAATTTATCCAACCTAATTTGGCTCAAGGCAGTCAGTGGGATTTTCTTTCATGTCTGCCACAGCAGCCTCATAATCCCTTATAGACCCCCCTCACTGTCTGTCCAGTATAAATCTCTTACGGAGGGCATCAACAATGGAACAGTAAGCAGGCCCCAGGGGAATTGGGGTGTTCGTTTGTTTACAATGTATCTGGCTCTTCCTAACTCCATTCCAAAGACCAACACGCTGCCATTTCTTTCCACCTCACCAACACCCTTATGTGTGGCCTACCCACAGAGGTCACTCTCAGCTTCCTAACTTCCAGAGCGTTCCAGGTTTTGACCATCTCTGCCAGATCTCATAGTTTGATGCTCACTGCTACATTGGAAGGTGACCTGATCCCACAGTCGAGGAGAAGAAACTTCGTCCCCTGGGAGCACGGAACTCTGCAAGTGGCTACCACGAGTAGGCTGTCCTGCACTTTCTGCCTGCAGGCTGCATCACCCCACCCCACCCCATGCTGGGCAGATGATTCCGACAGTCACGATTCTCCCCTCGAGCTGGCTGCATAGATCACACCTGTGAGACTAACCACTGACATCTGCAAGAACTTGCAGTAGATAAACATTCAAGTATAAAAATTAGGACCAGGTGTGGGCTACTCAGTCCCTCAGCCAGCCCCTGCCATTCAGTTGGAACCTTACCGATGTTTTTGCTCACTCCTCAGTAACTCCCAGCTTACTAAAAATTGGCTTCCCTCTGCTTGGCAATATTCAGACTCCAATTCTTCTCCCCTTTTAGGGAGAGAGTTACAGAGACCCAGCCCCCTTTGAGAGCAAAAATAATACACTGTGTGTCTCTCTCAGATGGGACAACCAGCTAGTTTGAAATAGCAACCTCTAATTCTAGGTGCACCACATCCACCCTGTTGAGACTCCTCGGGATCAAATGTCTTCACTCTTCTGAACTACAAGCTGATAGTATTCACTCTTTAAGTGATGCCCACACACAATGGTAGGGTGAGAGCAGTTTTTCCTCTCTTGCCACACTGGGTTCTTGTCATGTTTCCAGCATAGGACTGCACCTTGGCAGGCAAGTATAATAATTTCACGGGAAAGTGTTTGTTACATCTCCCTGTATTGTGAACATTATCATTATCATTAACAGTCACAAATCTACAACTTAGTGAGGAAAACAATGAGTGGTTTGCAGATCATTTTCCCAATGACATAAATTGCCCAATTACAGTAATTCACTTGCTGGATGAATTAAAGCAGCTTGCTGAGAGCTGTGTATGTACCTGTGAACACGCTGGATTGGGTGGTGAAACCAACAGTTCACTTCCACACTCGCCTTATTAGAAAACCAGTTAGGTTTTACATCAGAGTCTTTATTTTAATTTCCCTTTTGAGGGCTGTTTGCTTTGGAGTATTGAATCCGAATGATGAGAGCTAGACTCTATGAACAAAGGTCCAATTCAATGTCAGAGAAATGTATACAATATACATCCTGAAATACTTTTTCTTCGCAAACATCCACGAAAGCAGAGAAGTGCCCCAAAGAATGAACGACAGTTAAACATTAGAACCCCAAAGTGCCCCCCCACTTCCCCCTACCGCACGTAAGTGGCAGCGAGCAACAATTCCCCCTCCCCCCACTGGCAAAAAAAAGCAAGCATCAACAGGAGGGACTCTCAACAGAGAACAATAACAAGGGAGAAGAGTGGAAGGAATACTGGGGAGATAAGTGATATGTTTTTATTCAGGGGAGAAGGGGTATGGACTTCACTGCCTGAGAGGGTGGTAGAAGCAGAACCAGCACATGGATTTGATGTATGGAATAGTTTTCTTCGTATTTTTGGCCAGAAAGAATGATAGTGAACAGAAATGTAAGTGGCTATTCTGTGAGACTGTCCCTGCAGCCACCATCTTGTGAACTGTTTGAAGAACTGATTCTTGCTCTGGGATAACTTAATCAAAGCACTTGAATGTAGACACAAGGAGTGTCAGATAGTGACCTGCTAAATCTGAGACCTTTCTCAGACAAATAGCTATTTATCATGTAAAATGGCAGGCTTGCAGGAAGAGCAGTCTATAATCTCATGAGACACAGTGTCTGGGTCACCTGGTTTGACTGGTTTGAATCAGTCAGAGTTGAAAAGGTCAAAGGCATAAGGTTGAGGACAGAGACCATAGAACAATGTGGGTTGTAGCTCTGGACCAGAGCCCATAAGAAGATGACCCAGGTAGGTCAAGTGATCTTGAGCCAATGAGGGAAATGCAACATTTGAACTGATAATAAGTGTTTAAAGGTAAGGAGCTTCAAATGCAAGGAAGCGACAACTCTTCAGAGACCAACCATCACAGATGTTGAGTATCCCACAGACATGTGAAGATTAGATCAGTAACATCAGGAATGCCTGGCCAAAATAGACTCCTTTCCTGGGTAAACAGGAATTCTGCAGATACTGGAAATTCAAGCAACACACATCAAAGTTGCTGGTGAATGCAGCAGGCCAGGCAGCATCTCTAGGAGGAGGTACAGTCGACGTTTCAGGCCGAGACCCTTCGTCCTGAAACGTCGACTGTACCTCTTCCTTTCCTGGGTATTACTTTTTCTATTCCATGGTGGATCAGGGAACATAAGTGTTCAGTTCTGTAAATTCATGTGCTTTTTATTTGAGACAATAAATGTACTTGTCAGTAAATACAGATACTCTCTGTGCCTGACTAATCATTATTACTAAGGGATAAATCCTTGTAACAGAATCTTTCCCTCCTCTTGATGCAAAGATATTAATCTTAGGATCATTATCCTCCTCTCATTCTGTTGACTGCCCAGAGGAATGCCATGGAATCCCAGAAGGTGGGCAACACTTACATTATATAAATAATGCTAACATTTACTTAGTGAATTCAGACATCTTATATCAACAATCATCTCTGCTTTTTTATAAGAGTGTCATCCTTTAATTTTTTCATTGTTTCAGCCTTCCACTTTCTAAGTTGATATACATTAAGCATCACAATTATCAGGGTACATAAAATTAGTATCACACCAGCATGTGATAATCTTCTCACCTACTTGAATATTTGTTCCCCAATTCCAAAACTTACTTCAAAAGCCTGTGTCACTCAAGGTTTCATTTCCCTTATCAGTATGTGTTTTAATTACTTTAGTGTGTTTAGTCCATTCATGGATTATCTCCCTTGGCTCCTCCACAACATGTGCCCAGCCCACAGTCAAGTGAGGAATGGGTCACAACTCAGTAACAACATAGTCCCACAGATGTTGATCAGTCAACACACAAAAGAAATGCTGGTGAATGCAGCAGGCCAGGCAACATCTATAGGAAGAGGTACAGTCGACATTTCGGGCCTGACGAAGGGTCTCAGCCTGAAACGTCAACTGTACCTCTTCCTATAGATGCTTCCTGGCCTGCTGAGTTCACCAGCATTTCTTGTGTGTGTTGCTTGAATTTCCAGTATCTGCAGATTTCCTTGTGTTTGCGATCTTGATCAGTATCAGTTTGTTTGATTGTGAGGTTCCCCTCTGTTACTGCGTTTACTTCTGGCTCAATGTTCATCCTTCAATATCCAGTTCTAAAGTCACATTCCCAATTGTGAAATTATGACTTTCCAAAGGGCATTGTTTCCATCCCTTGATATAACTTGTGGCCCCTGTTCCTATATAACATGTCTGTCCCACAGATGCATATTGCAAAAATTGACTGATTAGTCACAGGCAAAATAGACAGCAAACTTTTTTAATAAGTTTCTACTTTGTTATTTCTTCCGGGCAAAACTGCTGGTCTCCCTGTTGATGGCATCTTGATAGTCCTATCCCTTTCCCAGTACCATTCATAACAATAGCCTGTGTTGGTGGGTTATTTAAGAATCTCCAAGTATACTCATGATATTTGCTCATATTGTGAACCTTTTATCTCTGCTATCCCCTGTATAACATTCTCCTGTGTACAGTTAATAACAAACGAAGCATCCTTTGGAAAATACTTGGCTGTAACCACCCAAACAGATATATCTCGAGTGAGTCACTGCCCCACTCACATTCACATGAGTGTGATCCCACAGAACTGTAATCTTACCTTGGCCATTGTTACCCGAGGGCTGCTCAGTAACTGGACCTAAAATCTGACTATTATTCCCTCTGGGATGCTTGATATGAGTTTTCATCTTTATGACTGTGTTCTTTTATCCTCACATACAGTGGCATGCAAAAGTTTGGGCACCCCGTCAAAATTTCTGTTACTGTGAATAGTTAAGTGAGTAGAACTTGAACTGATCACCAAAAGTCATAAGGATAAAGATGAAAACAACAGGAATTCTGCAGATGCTGGAAATTCAAGCAACATACATCAAAGTTGCTGGTGAACGCAGCAGGCCAAGCAGCATCTATAGGAAGAGACGCAGTCGACGTTTCAGGCCGAGACCCTTCGTCAGGACTAACTGAAGGAAGAGTGAGTAAGGGATTTGAAAGCTGGAGGGGGAGGGGGAGATGCAAAATGATAGGAGAAGACAGGAGGGGGAGGGATAGAGCCGAGAGCTGGACAGGTGATAGGCAAAAGGGGATACGAGAGGATCATGGGACAGGAGGCCTAGGGAGAAAGACGGGGGGGGGGTGACCCAGAGGATGGGCAAGAGGTATATTCAGAGGGACAGAGGGAGAAAAAGGAGAGTGAGAGAAAGAATGTGTGCATAAAAATGAGTAACAGCTGGGGTACGAGGGGGAGGTGGGGCCTAGCGGAAGTTAGAGAAGTCAATGTTCATGCCATCAGGTTGGAGGCTACCCAGACGGAATATAAGGTGTTGTTCCTCCAACCTGAGTGTGGCTTCATCTTTACAGTAGAGGAGGCCGTGGATAGACATGTCAGAATGGGAATGGGATGTGGAATTAAAATGTGTGGCCACTGGGAGATCCTGCTTTCTCTGGCGGACAGAGCGTAGATGTTCAGCAAAGCGGTCTCCCAGTCTGCGTCGGGTCTCACCAATATATAAAAGGCCACATCGGGAGCACCGGACGCAGTATATCACCCCAGTCGACTCACAGGTGAAGTGATGCCTCACCTGGAAGGACTGTTTGGGGCCCTGAATGGTGGTAAGGGAGGAAGTGTAAGGGCATGTGTAGCACTTGTTCCGCTTACACGGATAAGTGCCAGGAGGGAGATCAGTGGGGAGGGATGGGGGGGACGAATGGACAAGGGAGTTGTGTAGGGAGCGATCCCTGCGGAATGCAGAGAGAGGGGGGGAGGGAAAGATGTGCTTAGTGGTGGGATCCCGTTAGAGGTGGCGGAAGTTATGGAGAATAATATGTTGGACCCGGAGGCTGGTGGGGTGGTAGGTGAGGACCAGGGGAACCCTATTCCTAGTGGGGTGGTGGGAGGATGGAGTGAGAGCAGATGTACGTGAAATGGAGGAGATGCGTTTAAGAGCAGAGTTGATAGTGGAGGAAGGGAAGCCCCCTTTCTTTAAAAAATGAAGACATCTCACCGCTTTATTTTCACCATGGATGTCCAGTCCTTATATACTTCCATCCCCCATCAGGAAGGTCTCAAAGCTCTACGCTTCTTTTTGGATTCCAGACCTAATCAGTTCCCCTCTACCACCACTCTGCTCCGTCTAGCGGAATTAGTCCTTACTCTTAATAATTTCTCCTTTTGCTCCTCCCATTTCCTCCAAACCAAAGGTGTAGCTATGGGCACCCGTATGGGTCCTAGCTATGCCTGCCTTTTTGTTGGGTTTGTGGAACAATCTATGTTCCGTGCCTATTCTGGTATCTGTCCCCCACTTTTCATTCGCTATATCGACGACTGCATTGGCGCTGCTTCCTGCACGCATGCAGAACTCGTTGACTTTATTAACTTTGCCTCCAACTTTCAACCTGCCCTCAAGTTTACCTGGTCTATTTCCGACACCTCCCTCCCCTTTCTAGATCTTTCTGTCTCTGTCTCTGGAGACAGCTTATCCACTGATATCTACTATAAGCCTACTGACTCTCACAGCTATCTGGACTATTCCTCTTCTCACCCTGTCTCTTGCAAAAACGCCATCCCCTTCTCGCAATTCCTCCGTCTCCGCCGCATCTGCTCTCAGGATGAGGCTTTTCATTCTAGGACGAGGGAGATGTCTTCATTTTTTAAAGAAAGGGGCTTCCCTTCCTCCACTATCAACTCTGCTCTTAAACGCATCTCCTCCATTTCACGTACATCTGCTCTCACTCCATCCTCCCACCACCCCACTAGGAATAGGGTTCCCCTGGTCCTCACCTACCACCCCACCAGCCTCCGGGTCCAACATATTATTCTCCGTAACTTCCGCCACCTCCAACGGGATCCCACCACTAAGCACATCTTTCCCTTCCCCCCTCTCTCTGCATTCCGCAGGGATCGCTCCCTACACAACTCCCTTGTCCATTCGTCCCCCCCATCCCTCCCCACTGATCTCCCTCCTGGCACTTATCCGTGTAAGCGGAACAAGTGCTACACATGCCCTTACACTTCCTCCCTTACCACCATTCAGGGCCCCAAACAGTCCTTCCAGGTGAGGCATCACTTCACCTGTGAGTCGACTGGGGTGATATACTGCGTCCGGTGCTCCCGATGTGGCCTTTTATATATTGGTGAGACCCGACGCAGACTGGGAGACCGCTTTGCTGAACATCTACGCTCTGTCCGCCAGAGAAAGCAGGATCTCCCAGTGGCCACACATTTTAATTCCACATCCCATTCCCATTCTGACATGTCTATCCACGGCCTCCTCTACTGTAAAGATGAAGCCACACTCAGGTTGGAGGAACAACACCTTATATTCCGTCTGGGTAGCCTCCAACCTGATGGCATGAACATTGACTTCTCTAACTTCCGCTAGGCCCCACCTCCCCCTCGTACCCCAGCTGTTACTCATTTTTATGCACACATTCTTTCTCTCACTCTCCTTTTTCTCCCTCTGTCCCTCTGAATATACCTCTTGCCCATCCTCTGGGTCACCCCCCCCCCCGTCTTTCTCCCTAGGCCTCCTGTCCCATGATCCTCTCGTATCCCCTTTTGCCTATCACCTGTCCAGCTCTCGGCTCTACCCCTCCCCCTCCTGTCTTCTCCTATCATTTTGCATCTCCCCCTCCCCCTCCAGCTTTCAAATCCCTTACTCACTCTTCCTTCAGTTAGTCCTGACGAAGGGTCTCGGCCTGAAACGTCGACTGCGCCTCTTCCTATAGATGCTGCTTGGCCTGCTGCGTTCACCAGCAACTTTGATGTATGTAGGATAAAGATGAAACATTCTTTTCAATATTTTAAGCAAGATTGGTGTATTATTTTTGTTTAGTACAATTTTAGAGTGGAACAAAAGGAAGGGAGCACCATGCAAAAGTTTGGGCACCCCAACAGATTGGAGCTCTCAAGTAACTTTTACCAAGGTCTCAGACCTTAATTAGGGCTATGGCTTGTTCACAGTCATCGTTAGGAAAGGCTAGGTGATACAAATTTCAAAGCTTCATAAATACCCTGACTCCTCAAACCTCGTCCCAACAATCAGCAGCCATGGGCTCCTCTAAGCAGCTGCTTAGCACTCTAAAAATTAAAATAAATGATGTCCATAAAGCTGGAGAAGGCTATAAGAAGATAGCAAAGCGTTTTCAGGTAGCCGTTTCCTCAGTTCGTAATGTAATTAAGAAATGGCAGTTAACAGGAACGGTGGAGGTCAAGTTGAGGTCTGGAAGACCAAGAAAACTTTCCGAGAGGACTGCTCATGGGATTGCTAGAAGACAAATCAAAACCCCCATTTGACTGCAAAAGACATTCAGGAAGAATTAGCAGACTCTGGAGTGGTGGTGCGCTGTTCCACTGTGCAGCGACACTTGTACAAATATGACCTTCATGGAAGCGTCTTCAGAAGAAAATCTTTCCTGCGTCCTCACCACAAAATTCAGCATCAGAAGTTTGCAAATGAACATCTAAACAAGCCTGGTACATTTTGGAAACAAGTCCTGTGGACTGATGAGTTTAAAACAGAACTTTTTAGCCGCAATAAGCAAAGGTATGTTTGGAGAAAAAAGGGTACAGAATTTCATGAAAAGAACACCTCTCCGACTGTTAAGCACGGGGCGGGGGGGCACGGGTGGATCGATCATGCTTTGGGCTTGTGCTGCAGCCAGTGGCACGGGGAACATTTCACTGGTAGAGGGAAGAACAAATTCAATTAAATAGCAGCAAATTCTGGAAGCAAACATCACACCGTCTGTAAAAAAGCCGAAGATGAAAAGAGGATGGCTTCTACAACAGGATAATGACCCTAAACACACCTCAAAATCCACAATGGACTACCTCAAGAGGCGCAAGCTGAAGATTTTGCCATGGCCCTCACAGTCCCCCGACCTAAACATCATCAAAAATCTGTGGATAGACCTCAAAAGAGCAGTGCATGCAAGACGGCCCAAGAATCTCACAGAACTAGAAGCCTTTTGCAAGGAAGAATGGGCGAAAATCCTCCAAACAAGAATTGAAAGACTCCTATCTGATTACAGAAAGAGTTTACAAGCTGTGATACTTGCCAAAGGGGGTGTTACTAAGTACTGACCATGCAGGGTGTCCAAACTTTTGTTTCGGGCCCTTTTCCTTTTTTGTTATTTTGAAACGTAAAAGATGGAAATAAAAAAGTAATCTTGCTTAAAATATTGAAGAAATGTATCATCTTTAACTTTATGCCTTTTGGAAATAAGGTCATCTTTTACTCGCTTAGCTATTCACAGTAACAGAAACTTTGACTGGGGTGCCCAAACTTTTGCATGTCACTGTATATCCCATAGTTGGCTCTCCTCTCACCATGTACGGGTGAGGAAACTTCTACAAAAAAATTAAATAGAGGTTTTCCATTGTTTATGTTTTCACTTGTGGGTATTACTTTCTGATCTTCTTCTACCTCCTCCCCCCCCACCCCTTTTATTATTCTGATACAAATGGTTCCTTGTGATCATCTCCTGCAGTTCTCCAGTACAATGAAGATTATCTGCAAGGAAGGTAGGAACTTTAATACTCTTTACAACTGCATTTCAACCCTGCAGTGTCTTGCTGACTGACCATGCCATTTTGATTGGAACATCCAGCAGCAGCTGATGAACGTCTGCTTTCAAATAGTGAGGACTGTTGCCTGAGCCAGTCTAATACAGTATTTAAAATGAGATTTCATTTGTAATTTACATGACAAACACAGCAATTATATCAGAACTATTTTCCAAAGGCATCTCAAACTTAAGATCAATTTGTCAAAAGTCTATGTTCTGTAAAAAGAAAACAGTCTTGTTAACAAAAGCAAATTTTAGGATGTTTCCTAAATGTTCTAATCTTCCAAAATGCTAATTTCAAATTCCCAACATAATTTTCCACCAATGAGCAATTTTTCCTAATGCCCATCTCCCTCTGAAATATGGCACATCTCATATCTGGAATAACGATGCATAGATTCCATCTGCTTAACATGGATTCCACAAGGCCAGTGTGGAATCAGGGTCTCTCTCTAAAACCAGTTCCACGGAAAACAGATAAAGGAATGACCTGAAAACATAAAAGACAAACCAAAATCTATGCTTGTACTTTTCTTCCGTCAGAATAGCAAGACTTAGAATAAACAGTTAATTCTCACCATGAAAAGCTTTCACGCATTTTTCAAAGAATCAAGGAAGAGAAAATAACTGCTGGGTGGGGGCTTCCGACACCTTAACACATTGATGTCACCTTTTTTTGTGTGAAGCACGGAATTAGTTCAAACTTCCTCCCAATATTGATTGAGCTAACATTTGAGAGTGCTTTTGCACTCTCTCTTTCTCTCACACATGCTCTCCCTCATGTGAACTCTCAATTAACCATACTTCTGACAATTGATACATTCAAACCATTCACACTTTAAACCACTTTTTTAAAAAAATCTCTTGTTCCTAAGGATTAAACCATCACCAAATTATTCAGTTACAATCATAAAAAATTGAGGAAATAAGTTATTTTAAGACTCTAAAACAAAGAAATGGTGAACGTCATTCATCATGCACAAATAAACATTCAACAAGTGACATTCTTACAAGTAAGCATGACATCCTTACATCAACCAAAATTTCAACATATTCTGCCTTTTCAGAAACTCCAATCTCTGATCTATGTTAGGATTCAGATTAAATGAATTGTTTGCTGTACAGTTCCAGGCATGATGATCCATATAACCACAGCTGAAGGAGCAGATTTGAGCATGGAGCACTGTACTGGGATGTTTGTCCCTGACAACAACTTCCATGATTAGGTGAAGTTGTACTCCAGACCTGCTACTTCTCTTCCACAATCTCTCTGCTGGCTTCTACCCTGACTTACATTTCTCCACATGATACCCTGTGTATTTTCTTGAAAGGAAAATAGCTGCCTCAGAAGTATCCCTAAACTTAAAATCAAACTTTCCTAAGTATCCATGCTTTAGTAAGTGTAGGGTCACTGGGATCAAGCAGTTCCAAGAGCTTTCTAGATTCATCAGTGCATGGGATAGTAATGTTTTTAGCCATCTATTTGCGGGTTCTGGTTCTAAATTATCTCAATCTAACACTATCAATATATGCCTTGAAACACCATACGCAGATGGGATGCAAATGCAGCAGTGTTCTCCTTTGCTCTGGTAACATGAACTTAATTCATCCATTGAGACTCCACTGTTATTACCCATAACAGTCAGTATTGAATTCTTTAAATCTCCATTTGTCGCAATATTCCAACATCCTTAGCAATATCCCACAGCTGGTTTACCCCGAATGAGGCAGTACATGTTATACTCTGGTTTGATTTCCTGCCCCAGCTCCTCCGTCTCTGATACTGGGAGGGTCAGTCGTGCCAACGGTAGCACAGGCTCTTTTTGGGTGTATGTCACCAGGGAATCCTGGAGAGGAGGCTCCTCATTATAACCATCTCTGGTCACCTTTTCTGCTAAATCATTCCAATCCATATCACCAAATTCATCTTCCTCCCCGCTTTCAGATCCAAAAGTACATATTATTCCTCTCTGCGCAGCAAGTTGGCTCTGTAGCTTTTGTATCTGCTTTAAACACTTTGTATAACCCCCCAATTCTTTTTATGTCCTGCTTTCTGTATCACATTCACTGCACTGTATCCTCAGTCCCTCCAGTTTGTTCTTCGCTATTATTATTATTAGCTACTTAACCTTATTTTTCTTCTTTCACTCTTTCCTTTAACTAGCTATTCACACTGTGACTGAAACTGGTACATACATGTCAAATCCATACCCCTCTGTCCCTGTAAGTCAGTAAGCTTCTCTTTAGGGTTTTCTACTTCCTCTTGGAGCTTTCGCTTTTCCTCTTCTAATCTATCCTGCTCGACTTGAGCTTTTTGCCGATATTCCACGTTTTTCACTTTTTGAGTCTGTTTCACTCCATTTTGGCTTTCTCCTGACATTCTAGGTTTTTCTTTTCTAGACCATCCCACTCAGCTTTAGTTTTCTGTCAATATTTGACAATTTTCTCTTTCTGATCTTTCTTGCTCTATGTTAACTTTCTGCTGGCATTCTATCCAATCCTCAATTAGTCAGCCAACTGCTACTAGCTTCCATAATTGTTCAAATTCCATGTCTGGCAATTTCTCTTGAGCAAACTTCCAAAGAAATTTGCCAGTCAGTGTGACCAGCATACTCCCTGTATTGTGGCCATTTTTACAATAGGTATTTCTGGAGGAGTCCCCTCCAATCAAAACAATCCAGACTTGGACGATTCCCCAAATTTTCAATCCTGGGTTAGTAATTGCTAACTACCTAGCCCCAGGTATCCCTGTAGCTCACCCACGTGGTCCAATTTGAGTCTCCCATCGACTCAACAAAGAGATTTATCCTTGATGCCAATTCTATTGCAAGGATTTGCCTCTTGGTAATAATGATCAGTTAGGCACAGATAGAACCTATATTTTCCAACAAGTACATTTATGGTCTCAACTAAAAAGAAGATGAATTTACACAATCTACTGAGTTTCCTTGATGCTCCATGTACAGTCAAAGAATAGAAAAGGTAATACCTGGGAAAGAAGGCTATGTTGGCCAGCATGTTCCTCATATTCCTGATCCAATCTCCATGGGGTACTCCACGGCCACAATGGTTGGCCTCCTTACTTTTAACACTTCCTATCAGTTCAAATGTTGCATTTCCCTTATTTTCAAGGTCACCTGACCTACCTGGGTCACATTCTTATTGGCTTTTGCCAGGGCTACAACCAGTATTGTTCTATGGCCTTTGCCTGACTGGTTCAAACCAGTTGACCCAGATACTGTGCCTCACGAGATTACAGATTGCTCCACAAACATAAGAAAATCTTCAGATGCTAGAAATCCAAAGCAACACACACAAAATGCTGGATGAACTCAGCAGGCCAGTCAGTATGGAAATAAGTAAACAGTCGACGTTTTGAGCCGAAGAAGGGTCTCAGCCTGAAATATCAACTGTTTACTTTTACATCCATAGATGCTGCTGAGTTTCTTCAGCATTGTGTGTGTGTGTTGCTTACAGATTGCAGGTCTGCCACTTTACATTGTAAATAGTTACTTGTCTGAGAATGGCCTCAGAGTTAGCAGGTCATTAGCTGAACCTCCTTATCTCCAATCTCAATTACACTGATTGAAGTATCCCAGAGTAAGAATCAATTGGTCAAACAGTTCACAAAATGACAGCTGTGAGGACAATTTCACAAAGTGTCCATGTCTATTCCTGCTCTCTGATTGTCATTCTTTCTGGCCAACAGTATCACGGATTTGTGTGGCTTGCACTGCTGGCCCACCACCTCGAGGGAGTCTTGATCATAAGTGGGCCGAAACTCCTGAAGACAGGTGGCAGATCAACTGATGATCCCACTGGTGATAGCACAGGACAGTTAACATCTTAGTCCATGTGTATTTTGTAACTCTCTTGTTCTGGACACCAATGACTACCAGGAATAGTCTGGTTGGCAACCGGGAATAGTCCGGTGACAGCGTGGAGAGACAGCGGACAGCCAGGAAAGACTGGCACCGGGGGTGTCGGGATTGGCAGTCCGGGCACCAGCTCAGAAGAGCACCCACCCCTTGAAGTTTCTAGTTTACATGGAGATACATACCCTCGGGGTCCTCCGAGAGGGAGGGAGAATGATGGACCCAATCGGACGGATACAGTTAATTACAGGGAACGACTACGACCAACAGCTAGGATAAGAGGCTCTGAGTGTCCAGTGTGTTGGTGTGGGAGAGCATTTTCCAGCATTAAAGGTTTACGAGTCCACCAAGCAAAGTTGAAGTACTATTCCATCCCAGTGGATGAAGATGAGATTTCTTCATCAAGCACAGATGATGTGGTCTTTTCAACCACTGATTCACAAGCCACAGCAATTTGCTCTAGAGAGAGTCATCATACTCCAGGTCAGATGAGAGATAACCCAGGTCAGGTTTCAGACCACAGTACCCAGGTAGATTCTTCACATGATGGCGGTGGTGAGGAGGTAGAGAAGAAGAGGAAGGTCAAGTGGCCAGCAATGGCAGATGAGAAGGCTTGGCGTATATTTGATGAGGATATCAGTATGATGTTGGAGAACACTCTCAGGGGAACATCAAAGAGAAAGTTGGAAGTGATGGGCAATATGATTTACGATGTTGGAAAGTAAGACAACATCGATGAAGCCCATGAGCGCAAGTTAACCAAGTATGCAGGGTTAAAATCAGAGTGCAAAGACAGAGGGTGGAAGGTCTCATACTATCCATTTGAAGTAGGCTGCCGTGGGTTTATTGCGTTCACTCTCCAGAAGTGGCTGCGTGACCTTAGCTTCACTATAAGAGAGATCAAGTCAACCAGCAGGGCTGTAGCTGAGGCAGCAGAGAAAGGATCAGCATGGGCATGGACCAAGTATGTCCAGAGGGGCAGATAGTCAAACAGTGTATACATATCTTGCAAACCCTTCAGCAGTTGCATAGACACCTGAAAAGCAGACTATCTGTTGGATGGAAGTGACCAACAACTCTGATAGAGGCAGATGCCAAGTTTTTAAGCTCACCGGTGGGAGGTGGTGCTTTAGCACTGCTGGCCCACCACCTCGAGGGAGCCTTGATCATAAGCGGGTTGAAACTCCTGAAGACAGGTGACAGATCAACTGATGATCCCACTGGTGATAGCACAGGACAGTTAACATCTTAGTCCACGTGTATTTTGTAACTCTGATACAAATTTAGCCTATTCATGTTTGTATGTGTGTTTTATATCCCATATTGCAGTATGGCATTCACAGTTGGGTAGAGTCTGAAATGAGCAGTGTGATTGATGAGCTCGAGGTGGAATCCTTCTTCAAGATTATTCTGGAATGTATTCCCAACTCTTTCTACATCTATGGCTGTGTTAGTGCAGTTTCCTGCACTGGTGCCAAACTCATCACCTTCTCCAAAATCCTCCAGCTTCCCCAGAAATAAAGGTGGCTCGGTAGCATTGCAGTTAGTGCAGTCACTTTACATTGCCAATGATCATTGAATGGGATCCATTCCCACTGCAGTCTGTAAATGTTCTCCCCACGGCCATGTGGCTTTCCTCTGGGTGCTCCAATTTCATCCCATATTCCAGAGATGTACATTTAGGGCTAGTGAGTTGTGGGAATGCTCTGTTGGCACCAGAAGTGTGGAAACCCTTGGGGCTTGTCCCCAGCACAATCCTCTGACTACAATGGTTGGTGATGCCAAACAAAGCATTTCACTGTGTGTTTTGATGTAACTGTGACAAATAAAGGTAATCTTTCTTTTATCTTTTTATAAAATCACTTGGACTATCTCTTACATTTCTTCATCTTGGGAAACAAACGACCCACTGAAATCCACTATAAACCTAAATACTCCCACAGGTACCTCGTCCCACCCTATCTCCTATCCCTTTCTCCCAGTTTCTCATTCTTATTGTATTTGTTCTCAAGATGCTCTCGGACTTCTGAAATGTCCTCCTTCTTCTGGAAGCATTGCTTCCCCTCTGCTATTCTTGATGAAGCCCTCAGGCACATCCTCCCCTCCCCAGATAGGTAGAGATAGAGTACCCCAGCTCCTCACCTTTCACCCCATCAGCCTTTGTATCCAAGGCAACATCCTCTGCCAGCTCCCCCGGGATCTCACCACCAGACCGTCTGTGCGCTGATCTTATCGAATCATTCGGGGAACTTGGCAAGGAATATGATCCCTTTCTGCTCGAATGAGTAGAAGTGGGGAGCAGAGTATCAAGGCGTGGTTTTGGCTATTTGAGAAGAGAATGATTAGGTCTTTCACAAGTCACAGTCCCAGGAATGCTGTGTGAATGAAAACTTCACAGCTAAGAGAGATTTTTGTACTTTGGGTTAACCCAAAGCCATGGAAAGCATACAGAAAAGGGATACTGGAACAAGGACAGATCAACCACCATGTTATAGAGTGCTAGGACAGTTTCAAAGGGTTCAGTCGCCTCCTTCTGTTTTCCTTCCTAATTGCCATTAAGAAAAGAATGGTGATGACTCATGTTTCTGCATAAATTAATTTGTGAAGTCACAAATATATAATATTTCATTGCTTAATTAACAGCCTAACTTTAAATTTCAATGTCATTGTGTTACAAGAGCTTTCATACCTGTGGGCACAATGAGTCTATTAGCATTTTAAAGTGTCTAGCTTCCCATCTCTCAGTAACCCTGTTGAAGTAACTAGGTAAAGCCATGATGTAGAATAACAAACTCTACCCAGTCTCTTTGTAAATTCCATATAACAACCTTTAAATCATGCTATAGCACCTCATAAGAAGCTTTGTGAAGGAGGATTATGGAAGAGTCACAAATGGGCACAATTAAGGCTGTGTGCTTAACCCCCTGCTCTACTCGGTTTACACTTATGACTGTGTGGCTAAGCACAGCTCCAATGCCATATTCAAGTTTGCTGACAACACCACTGTCATAGGCCGAATCAGAGGTGGTGATGGATCTGCAAATAGGCAGGAGATTTAAATACAACCCTTACTGAATGTCAGCAAGACCAAGGAGCTGATTAAAGACTTCAGGGAAAGGAAACCAGAGGTCTGTGAGCCAGTCCTCATCGGAGGATCAGAGATGGAGAGGGTCAGCAACTTTAAGTTCCTCAGGAGGACCCAGCATGTAAGTGCAATGACAAAGAAAGCATGGCAGCATCTGTGCTTCCTTAAGTGATTGCAGGGATTCAATATGCCAGCTAAAACCTTGACAAACTTCTATAGATGTGTACTGGAGTGTATATTGACTGGCTGCATCACAGCCTGGTGTGAAAACACCAAGGCCCTTGAACAGAAAATCCTACAAAAAGTAGTGGATCCGGCCCAGTCCATCATAAGTAAAGCCCTCCCATCCATTGAGCACATCTACATGAAACGCTGTTGCAGCAAATCAGCATCCAATATCAGGGACCCCCACCACCCTGGACATGTTCTCTTCTCACTGCTACCATCAGGAAGAAGGTACAGGAGCCTCAGGACCCACGTCACCAGGTTCAAGAACAATTATTATCCTTCAACAATCTGGCTCTTGAACCAAAGGGGATTACTTCTCTCAAACTCACTTGGCACATCACTGAAATGTTCCCACAACCAATGGACTCACTTTCAATGTATCTTCATCTCACGTTCTTGATAATTATTGCTTATTTATTTATTATTATAATTTCTTCTTTTTCTATTTGCACATTTATCTCCTGCACACTGGTTCAACACTTTAGTTGGGCAGTCTTTCACTGATTCTGTTATGGTTAAATTTTTCTGTAGATTTATTGGGAATGCCCACAAGAAAATTAATCTCAGGGTTGTATATGGTGGCATAGATGTTCTTTGCTAATAAATTTACTTTAAACTTTGAACTTTTGAACTTAATAGAAACTTATCCTCACTATTTCTGTCTGGGAGCTTTGCCAGTTCTATGCATTAAACCAGCTTCCATTTCAATGAATTTGGAAGCAGAAACACAATTTGTACTCTATACAAATTGTTAAAACATTTTATAGTGCCTTGGCAGATTTCATGCACTCAGATATTCCTTCATCTAAAATTATCCAGTGATTCAGCGCATCGGGGTTTAAATCTGCCCCTCATGGCTATACAGCCTCTGTAGCATATCTGTGCAAATTAACCCTTCACCAGCTCATTCTCAGAGACACTGTAACCCGTAAAACAGAAAATGCTGGAAATGCAGCAGGTCAGGCAGCATTTGTTGAGAAATGGCTAATGTCTTAGATCAAATACCTTTTATCAGAATTGGGAAAGAGAGAAAACAAGTTAGTTCTCAGTTTTAGAGAGAGTGGAATAAGTTTGCAGAGAGGAAAATAACTACCTGTGACACCAGGCTTGCCAATGTAATTCTTTGGCCGTCTGATTGATAGGTTAGTGAGAGTTAGAGAGAAAGAGAGAGAGAGGAAAAAAAACATGCAACAGGTTTCACTATTGCTAAAACATGAAACCAAATGGAGATTTGCAACATCAGAGCATGAGGTCAAATGCGTTACTGAAAAGGGAATTTTGTCTGGCAGATGTATTGTAGTATTACTGCAGTGTGTATGGAAGGGATCTGCTGCATCTGAAGGTGGAACAGGCACAGAAGTGGTGGTTGATCTGTCAGTGCCCAGTTGGGTAGAGAAGGGAGCGGATTGTGAAATCCAGGAGTATACATCTCTGGTGATTCATGCACCAGGACACGGGCTATGGAAGACATCTTTTTCCCTTTCTTTAGCTGGGTCGTCCACATCTGCCTTTGTCTAGGAATGAGTGTGAGTGAACTGGGCATTGAACCAATGTCGGGACTCACAACGAAACCTGCTGACTATCATCCAAGGACAGCAAAGATCCCATCACTGGTCACTGGGAGTCTGGAGCCTCATCCAATTACAGGAAATGACTACACCCACTGCGGGTACATGTTGTACCAGGTCTACTGGTAGTAAGAATCCTCACTTCCTTGTTTCTGGCTACATCCCATTCAGCAAAAGCACCCTGTGGGAGACTGGAATTACAAATATATCTCTCCTTTGCCAACCTTAAGATATCTTGTGCTGTGTTTTAACCTGGAAGGCATAAGCTTATTTGAGGAGTTAATAAGGTTTGATTAGAGTTCTGCTGGTTTCCTGCAGTTTATTGTGTCCATGTTCTCTGGTGCTTATCAGAGAGAGGAATTTAATCTGTTTTATGGATGCTGTTGAGCAGTACACTTTCAGGCACGTCTACTGTCTGGGAATTAAACCCAACAGCAAGACAATTAGCGTAGAAACAGGCAGCTCACGTAATACTGTTGGAAATTAATGGTGATGCATGGTTAAATCTCTGGAATTGAAAGTCTTCAAGTTGTTTAAGGTATAATCTATTTTGCAATAACTTCTTTTATCAATTTGCTTTCTTCTCGCAGCATAGATTTGTCATCCTGTGGCTACCCAGACAAATAAAATGTTAGTGGGTTATTCAACCACATTTGTATCGCAGCTGATTTCGGACCCTTTCCTGGAGTAGCTTAACAGGGGTTGGTGGCCAGAGCCCCAGATATCATATCAAATCAAATCAAATCAACTCAAATTTCATTATCGTTCAAACCATACAGAGATACAGCTGAACGAAACACTGTTCCTCGGGGCCAAGGTGCAACACATTCAAAACAGCAAGCAAACATTCAAAAATAGCAAGTAACATAATTCAAAGTATATAGCATAGAAGCATATTCACTCGAAAAAAGAAACATATATATTCCAAGACCCCGAGGGACAATGCCCAGCAATCAATGGTGTCGTCTACTGGCCACGTAGACTCACACAATCCAGTCTGTCATTCCAATGCTTGAACACAGGAGAGGCCAGGGGCCAGCTGAGCTCAACCACGCTGTAATGTTTCCGCATCTCTCACTTGGTCTACAGTAGCAGGCAAGCCTGAGGGTTGAGGCCTAGTTCTCTCTACAGCTAAGGCTACACAACTCCCATGTTTAACTGTCCCTCCACCGGACAAGGTAACAAGCCTGCCGCAACTTACATTACCACTCTCCAACAGAGTCTTGCAATTGCAAGTGAAATGTCTGAGACAATCTCCCGTGGATAAACTGCACCAACTCTGATGCTTCCGAGTAGCGGGCAGCAGCCAGATCACCTCCTCCAAGCCCAAACGGGCTTCTTGGAGATATTGGCGATCTTTTCCGATATCCTGAGCAGTTCCTTCAACTCATCAGCCAGCTCCGCTGCCAACACCAGTCCAGGTACTCCGACCAATGAGCAGCTCACTGATGGAGTAACCCTGCAGTACACAATGTTCTTGGAACAGAATTGTCTTTAGATCATAATAAACAAATTTTACAAAGAAAAATGCACCTTTGTTTGATGCCTGAGAGGCCACTGCATTCGCACGCACCACCATCTTACTGGAAATGTGTTCTCACAAATTCCAGATGTTGTCTCACTAAAGCTCCAAATGTGGTCTCACTAAACCCCTGTAACAGTACCAGCAAAGATCGTGTCTTTTATCACTTTAGAATCTTGTCATTCCATACAGTCATAAGACATAGGAGCAGAATTAGGCCATTCAACCAATCAAGTCTGCATCACCAATCCATCATGTACCTTCTCATCCTTTGATAGGTTTTGTGTATTTTCTTCAGGAGAAAACTGCCTGCAACTTTTCAATGGTATTAAGTCAATGTTGCCTGTCACTCTTGATGCCACTTTCACAAAGTCCCATAAAGGTCACAGCATCCAGAGCCATGGGGAGTACCGTGAAACAGTTGGTAGACCCACTGCCTCATTCCTGGATTCCATCCTGACTTCGGCTGCTGCCTGTGTGAAGTTGGACATTCTTCATGTGACTGCATCCAAGTGTGCTTTTTCATGGTACTAGCTGACTTGTTTACTTAAGTTAGACAATTTTTCAAGCATTTCTTCTTCAATTTCCACCTCAACCTTTACCTCCCACACTACCTCTTCCCTAGTAGAGATGGGTACACTTTACTCATTTAGACTGGCAACTCTGTCTTTTACCTCAATACAAAGATTCCCTTCTACATCTTTAATCACCCCCCCCAAGCCTCATTATACACCCACTTACTACTTAAAGCCTATTGAGGACTTCTGCATTCCCCACAGAGTTCTCCGCTTAGACTCTCTGTACCCTCTCTTTGACTATCTTATTGTCCTCCTATGGTTGATGAGATTTTTGAAGAATGGGCTCAGTGTAGATGGTCTGCATGGATTTGGTGGCATAAGGGTCTATGTACATGCTGTATCTTTCTGTAAGAATACTGGAACAATGTTGTTGGAGATCCCAGAATGCTGTTGGGTTTCCCTGTCTGTTGGTGCACTGTCTCAGTTGCTTTCTATTAACCCCTTACAACAGCTGTCCGCTGTCAGCATTGACCTCACAGCAGCCAGTGTGTGAAGAGACATTAACAACCATTATCAACAGCAATGAAACCACTACTCCTCAGTGAGCAGATTCTGCAGTGATAGGAGGAGAAGAAGGTGCTCCATGAACTTCGAAGCAAACTAGACAAACTGGTGAAAGGCAGTGGCTACAGGAAGGAGACAGGCCAAGCTCACTGCTCCTACCAGGGGTTAACTGAAAGGTCCCTGAAGGGACTGACAGAGCATCAGGGCATTCGCTGAACCTCTGCACTTTGGGGAGTCAAACGCCCCTGCCCCACTCTGCTTTCTGCTGTTGGTGAAGGAAGAGAAGGTGAAGTCTCTCCTTGAGTATGAAGCTTAGTTGGCCTCCCAATGGAGCAGTGAGCAGCAGACTGAGAAATGTGACAGAGGCAAACACTGATAGACTGATTTTTCATGGACAAGCATCAGAAATACATAATTAGCTCTATTTCAGATCAAGATTTTAATTTCTTCATCTTCTCACTTACTTCTTCCTCTCGGTATTCTTTTCCGTCTGTACGTTCCGTTTCCCATTGAGTTCACTAGAAACAACCACTCCGGATGTGCTACATTATTTCATTCCATTATAGTCATGATATGGATCATTAAGAGTTGAAAATCCCAGCCACCAACCAGTCACAGTCTGCTGACCTGAGCAAAGTCCAGCTTATTCCTTCTCTGTCAAATGTCACCTCAATTACATGGAACCTTATTTTATGTCCAGATGTTATATGTCTACAAATTGCCCTAATCCACTCTGCTAATGACATCCTCAGCAAATTTTCTATGATTTTGTAGACAAATAAACTCATGCAAAATACATTGTGATTATGTAGAGTCAACATGTCTTAATCTTATTCATAATCTTGCTGGCATCTTTGCAAAAAGGATGGCAGGCTAACATTGTTTCCGTCCTCCTTTCTGAAGCAATGGCACAACATTTGCTACTTCCATGTTGCCTGGTATTCCATTGGGTAGTGGGTAGTGGCTCCATATGTCACTACTACAGGGCGTGACGACCCTGCCTTACATGAGTTCTGGGCTCAGCTGGCTCCGGCTGACAGTACCCGGTATGGTTATTCAGGGTTACGGATCCCACTGCCTTGTGGGTATCTTCGGGACAAGAGAAGGCTAAGGAGTAAACCCTACACAAATCCGGAGTGGAGTCCCTAACTCAGTTGGCTGACGTATCACGTCACCTCCCAGCAGCTCCTGCAGCCAAGCTATTGCCAAATGTACTGCTTTGCATTCCTTTAAACCACATTCGCGAGGCCGAGAGGGGGATCTTGATGTCTGGGCAGCCCAGGATCTCCATATTCATCGCCCATGTCTGTGCCCCGGACAGGTGCATCCATTGTCTACTAGACAGACAGAGCCATGATGGTATTCCATTAACTGGTGCAGTTTAGAAGATCACCACTCATTTGTCCACTGTCTCCTTTGGAATTCTGGCAGACAGGCCCACAGTCTTGGGGTTTCCACTTTTTGACCCTATTAATTTTCTGAGTATTTTTTCTCTACTTTTATTAACGAGTGTAATTTTCTCACTATCATCAGACTCTAGCTATCCTTTCCAACTTTGCACAAATTTGGCATGTCATCTAAAACTTTGACCAACTTCTATAGAAACGCAATGGGGAAAATCCTGATTGGTTGCATGATGACTTGGTGTGGAAACACTACCCAAGGATGGAAAAGCCTTCAAAAGTAATGGATGCGACCCACAAGCAAAGCCCTTCCCACCAGTGAGTACATCTACCAAAAGAGAACATCATCCATCATCGAAGACCCCCACACCCACCCCCCACCACCCAGGCCGTGCTCTTCTCTCTCTTCTGCCATCAGGAAGGAGGTACAGGAGTCTTAGATCCCACACCACTAGGTTCAGGAACAATCATTATCTACAACCATCAGGCTTCTAAACAAGCATAGATAAATTTACTCACCTCAACACTGAACCGATTCTACAAACTATAGATCATTTTCAACTACTTTACCACTCATATGCTCAGTACTATTTATGTATTACTTGTTTTTGAATAAATTGCCTTCTTTTGCACATTGGTTGTTTAACAGCCTTTGTGTATAGTTTTATTTTTCCTTTTGATTCTATTGTATTTTATAGTTCTACTGTGAATAACCTAAAGAAAATGAATATCAGTACAGAATATTGTGACATACATGTACTTTGATAATAAATTTACTTTGAACTTTGAACCTCCTTGACACTAATACATCATTCACTGGACAGGCAGCTGTCCTAGTTTGTTTCTTTCCTTCTCATTATTCTTCTTCCAGCTTTCACCTCCAAGGGCTGCAGTTATCATGCTACTGACTTCCTATAGAATCTCTTACAATCTTTTCTGAAGTTAATTTACTCATATAATTTTTCTTTATGCATTGATTATAGAGGGCATTGATGAAATTGCTTCTGAAGCACAGCTCACAGTATTGGGCTTCACTATTTAAGGAAGAGTGTTTCTGCATTGGAAAGAGAGTACACTGCACAACACATTTTTTTCAAAAGTATTGCTTCCTCAGAATTTTTTTTGTTATGCTTGAAGCTGAACAGAACTGTAATTTCAGACTACTTACATCACTTGTATAGGAATTTAGAGAAACAAAAAAAAAAGTTTTATTGAATATAAAAACGCAAACCCAAGGAAATCTGCAGATGCTGGAATTTCAAGCAAGAAGTCCTGACGAAGGGTCGTGGCCCGAAACGTCGACTGTACCTCTTCCTATAGATGCTGCCTGGCCTGCTGCATTCACCAGCAATTTTTATGTGTGTTGCTTTTATTGAATATAATGGGTTTAATTATATAACGGTGCTGATGCTTTACAATAGTTCAACTAAGCTAAAGATGTTTTGTTGATGATTTTCATTTGTACTGAGTGTCTGAGGTTTCTCACTTAAGTGTCCAAAAATATTCAGTCAGCATTGATGGATTCCAGTTGCCCTGATACCGTTTCTCCATGACTGCAGTGCCCTGGTGAAACCTTTCACCATGCTTGTCACTGCAATGCCAAGCTTAAGTGGAAGAAGTCTAAATGGGAATAGAGAAAATGAATCTTTAGTGACATGTCGTACCTCATGGTTTGTATGCTTGAAGCATGTTGTCCACCAGCTGCATGTAGTTTGGTGCTCTGCTGTTGCCAAGAAAATTTCCAGCAACATCCTTGAAAGCCTTTGTTGTAACTCTCTCCGATCCCACTAGAAGTTTTTCGAATTACCTGTCGTTGATGACCTGTTTGATTTGTAGATCAACAAAAAATGCCTTCTTTAATCTTGGCATCAGTTATTCTGACTTAAAATAACAAATATAGGTGATTTTTTAAAAATGGTGTGTGATAAGGAAATTTCATGTTGATTTTCTTGATCAGCAGCCCAAATTCCATAAGATGCACCCAAAAGTATTGAGAGAGCACTATCTTTATTGTCCAGTGTTATTGAAGGCTTGCAAAACTTTTTCTGGAGTGGATGGATTGTTTTATGAGAAAAGGCTGTGCAGATTAGGCTTCAGTTTAGAAGCACAAGAGAAACCTTGATTGTAACGTTTAATACCCTGAGGGGTCTCAACAGAGTGAAGGTCGAGAGGACATTTCCTCATATGGGAATGACCCTCTTCCCTGGGAGTACTCATTTAACTAACTCATTGTGCAAGATAAAACCACCTTTTGTCTTACTGGTTCCATTGTGCTTTGCTCCAGAAAGTTCTTCTAAATGGACTCTGTAAAGTAGACCTCTGAATCACCTTGGCCAACGTGGCTTTGATGAGAAGATTATAGTCTCTGACGATATGAAGACTTTGTATTTTTGATTAACTCTCTCTACAGCCGCGTAGTGTAAGATGCTTGTTGCTGAAAGGTGACCCCAAGAAGAATATTCTCTTGTAAGTGGGAGGAAGGAAGTTGGAAGCGATGCATATGACTCATGCTTTTAGTGAGCTTTCAATGGAATACATTTCAATGTGACTGGAGATGCAGCAAATGAAAGATTGGACCTAATTTTCCCTCACGGTTTCTCCTCATTAATCACTCAGTGTGATTCCAGGATGTAAAAGTGTAGGTCAAAACCATGATGATTTCAATGTCAAAGCTCCCAGCTTCTATTCCCAAACAACAACCCGACGCAATTATTTACACTGTCAGTTTGTCTTTGATTTCAGCACTGAATTCCTTCTCCTGTCGCATGTTTGTTGTCAGCTGGCAGTTAAGACTGCCGCGGATGTGGCAAATGTGCACTTCCAGCATTGCCAGCCCACGCTGAGGCACCAGACTTGACAGCTAACATGTAATGAACACATTCACCCAATACAACCTTCCGAGAGACTGATGAAGCCAGTGAGGGGAAAAAAAAAGCTGTGGCAGATGGAGATGAGTGCAGGGGTGGTTGGAGAGTGAAATCGTTCTTTACTAACACAGAGGTTAACAGAGAGATTTGTGGCCAAAATGATAAATCAATTGGAGCAAGTGCAACTGCAGTAAAACCAATTGCAAAAGGTGGTTTGGACATTGGCTTTCAGCAATTTGGCTTCATACCCTTGAGTTTGGAAGGAGGAGGGGTATCTGCCTGAGGCATTCAACATATTGGAAAGATAATTGGTGGCGAACAGCAAGTAAAGAGACAATGGTTAAAAACTGAAATGAAGCAAATTTTAGCCAGAGTGTTTATCATCCCTTGCTATTGAAAGAGGACTGGACCTTACCTGGGGCTTCACTCTACCTTTGAGCCTAAAGGATCCATATCTTCCAGGTTGGTTTTCCATGCTTTAACGGATCTCTGTCTCCTGCCACCTACCTTCTCCCAAACCATAGGTTTGGTATTCTAGGGTCAATCCATGATGCTTCTCCCCTAACCGCCAACATTTCCATAACAGTCCCCAGTGCTGCACTCTATTAGATCAAACGTGACATCACTCCCCCCCCCCCCGCATTCTTGTGGCTGCCCTGTGTGTGCTCCTGACCTTGTGGTTATGATGGGGAACCAATCCGTAGGAGGGGGTTAGGGTGCAGAGGCTGTAGCAGAGGTAGGGGTGTTGGGAAGAGCCAGGTGGGGAAATGTGATAAACAGAGCTGTGCCAGGGAAAATGAAGCGGAGGTATCAGTGAGAACAAACTTCAGAAGCTGCTGCCACCCTGAACACAAGCAAGCGGCTGGCTGCCTTTATTGTGCCTTGGGAGGATGGAGATAGTCCTGTGTAATCATTGTAGGGGGAGACTCTCCTGGACAACAATCAAGCAGCCTGAACTCTCACTCTCCACCACTGTGTCTACAATGCGTATGCTACAAAATCCACTGCAATTACTTATCCCAGCTACTTTGACAGCTCCTGCCAGCTGCATGACCTCCCCCGTAAGGCAGCGTGCAAATGAGAATACCGCTATATATCGTTTCCCTCTATTAATTGATTGAATTTTTTGGTGAGATCTGGTGCATGCAGCATCATAAGGTAGCAGTTAGCATAACACTAATATACGTACAAAAACCTGGGTTCTTTTCTCGCCGTAAGGAGTTTGTATGTTCTGCCCAAGACCAAGTGGGTTTCCTTCTGGTGCTTCGGTGTCCTCCCATACTCCACAAAGACACTCAGGTTAATTGGGCACATGGAGGTAATTGGGCACACGGAGGTAATTTGGTCGAAAGGGCCTGTTACTGTTCTGCATCTCTAAATGAATAAAGTGCAGAGCAATAGATGTGGTTCACGTGGACTTCAGCAAAGCCTTTGACAAGGACTTTCATGGGATCCAGGCCAAGATGGCAAAGGGATCCAAAATTGGTTTGACATCAGGAATCAGAGAATTGTTTTGGTGATTGGATGCCTGTGATCTGTGGTGTTCCACGGGGATCAGTACTTGCTGTTTGTGATATGTGGCTGACATAAATGTGAATACAGGTGGGATGGTCAGTAAATGTGCAGGTGAAATTGCTGTAATGTGAAGAGCTGTCTTTGGCTACACGGTGATAGTTATGTGTTGGTGAAAAGCATTGAAAAGTGGCAAATGAAGTTTAATCTTGATAAGTGGGGGCTGATGTATTTGGGGTTCACTAATGAGGCTAGAGTTCCTTAAGGTTGTTACAACTGGGGTGGTAATGGGGACAAGCTCTCACTACCTATTAAATGCTCCCAGTGGCGTACGCCTCAAATAGCTGCTGACAACTAAATCCAGCTCCTGGCCTTCACGCATGGCTTAGCTACTAAGCCTGGTGGAACCAATTCCACTGTCAGGAGAAGGGGCAAACGTGGGTTATTGGAGTCTTAAAACCAGTCACTTTGGGCAGATGGAGCTCATCAGCTGTGGTTGTGAGAAGGAAGACTCTGATCTCAAACCTCTGCTGGCTTGCGGCTATACCCCCTCATGAGGAAGGCTTCGGAAGTAAACCCTAATGGGAAAGTCTGGAGCTGGTTTTCCTAAGGCAGTCCTACATTGAGTTCAATGCTGACTGGCAACTCCTGCAATGCTACTGGTGCCAAACTGTATCAGACTGTGCAGTTCCTTTGGGTTCATCAGCCATGTGAAGAGGGGGAGCTTGCTACACGGGCAACAGCTTGTTCTCCATATCATACTGCCCAGGCTTGCGTATCTAGACAGCCAGGACACAATAACGGAGGCCTCAGAGAATGA
This sequence comes from Mobula hypostoma, assembly GCF_963921235.1. Lineage (NCBI taxonomy): Eukaryota > Metazoa > Chordata > Chondrichthyes > Myliobatiformes > Myliobatidae > Mobula > Mobula hypostoma. The sequence continues at coordinate 58,224,944 of NC_086106.1, read as the reverse complement.
GACTAGGCCCCTAATGTTCCAACATTATAAAAGCAAGGTCAGGCCTCAGCTGGAATTCTGCTTGCAGTTATGGTCATCAAAAATTGGAAAGATGTGCTGGTGCTAGAGAGGGTGTAGAGTAGATTCAGCAGGATGTTGTCTTTCCACTGAGGCAAGGGGAGAAAAAAACCAGAGGACATGGGTTAAAGGTGAGGGAGGAAAAGTTTAAAGGGAACATTAGGGGGGGCTTCTTCACACAGAGAGTGGTGGGAGTATGGAATGAGCTGCCAGATGAGGTGGTAAATGCGGGTTCTTTTTTAACATTTAAGAATAAATTGGACAGATACATGGATGGGAGGTGTATGGAGGGATATGGTCCGTGTGCAGGTCAGTGCGACTAGGCAGTAAATGGTTTGGCACAGCTAAGAAGGGCCAAAAGGCCTGTTTCTGTGCTGTAATTTTTCTATGGTTTTCTAATGGAAAGACTAGAGAGGATAGGTCTGTTAGTCCTGGCGTAAATTAGGAGGGACATGACTCGGGTAAATATATTTAGGAGGGATATAGATAAATTAGACTGCAGGAGACTGCTCATCCTTTTCACTTCTGATCCCTCGATGAGGACTTCCTCTTCTTGAAGTCCACAATCAGTTCATAGGTCTTACTGATGTAGAGTGCAAGGTTGTTGCTGTGACACCACTCAACCAGCTGATCTATCTCGCTCCTGTACGTCTCGTCATCATCATTTGAACATCTGCCAATAGCTGTCTCATCAGCAGATATATAGATCCATTTGAGCCATGCCTAGCCACATAATTGTGTACGTGGAGAGAGTAGAGCAGTGGGCCAAGCATGCTTCAATGAAGTACGCCAGTGTTGGTTGCCAGCAAGGTGGAGGTGTTATTTCCAATCCGCACAGATTGTGACCTCCCGATGAGGAAGTCAAGCATTCAGTTGCAGAGAGAGGTACAGAGCCCCAGGTTTTGGAGCTGGTTGATTAGAACCGAAGGTATGATTATGAGGTCAAGGGTCCATTTCATCGTACTAGGGAACCATTCAATAATATTATAAGAGCAGGGTAAAGGCTACCCTTGAGCCTGATGGTATGTGCTTTCAGTCTTCTATATCTTCTGCCAGATCACTCAGTCAGCCCAAAATATAAATTACAGGCTCCAATTGCACACGGTTTAGTAGTAGAAGCAAATTTAAAAGAATCATTTCATGAACTGTCTGCAGGACATCACTGTTGGTTGCTTTTGGTCGCTGGCGCCATCTTAACCCAAAACATTGACTGTTTATTCCCTTCCATGAATGCCGTTTGACCTGCTGAATTTGTCCAGCATTTTGTATGCATCGTTCAAAACTTTGATCATCTGCTGTGTTCAAATCTTTCCTGAAACATCAGGACCAAAAATGTACCCAGTATTCACTCTGTTGTTTGACTAGTGTTGTACACAGTCCTTGAAAGAATCCCATGCTTTCATATCCTGTGACTTTACTTATTTAATTACTCCTGAGCTGCACCATCCAGCAACCCACTGATTTAACCCTTGCCTAATCACAGGAGAATTTACAATGACCAATTAACCTGCTAACTGGTACGTCTTTGGTTTGTGGGAGGAAACCAGAGCACCCAGAGGAAATACATGCATACGTGAAGGAACATACAAACTTGCTTACAGAGGACATTGGAATTGAACTCTGAACTCACACCCAGAGCTGTTATAGTGTCGTACTTAACACTACACTACCGTAGCAGCCAAATGTTACACCTATTTTCATTTGCTATCTTTGATCATGTTTGGGTTTGGATAGCACCAGCCTGCATTTATTGCCTTATCTTCTCATTTCAGCCTGTCAAGTTTATACCAGCTCCTAATCCACTGCTAATTCTCCCTGTAATCTCCCTCCTCCACACTCCTGTCAACTGCCTCTGAATTTTGCCACCCAGCTACACATCTGGGGTAATGTCCAGTGGCCAATTAACCTGTAAACACAAGAGATTCTGCAGATGCTGGAAATACAGAGTAGCGCGCGCGCGCGCGCACACACACACACACACACACACACACACACGCACACGCACGCACCCCTGGAGGAATTCAGCAGATCGGACAGTATCTATAGAGGGGAATAAACAGTTGACATTTAGGACCGAGGCCACTCATCAGGAAACCCAGATGGCCACAAGCACGGCACAGAAAGCACCCGAGGGCAGGGTTGAACCCAGGTCTCTAGAGCTGTGAGACAGTGACTCTACCAGCTATGCCACTGACCTGCAAAGTTTCCCCAGTGGCTTTTCAGACATCTCATTGAGCTGTCCTGCTCTCTGTAAGGATGTACATTCCAGGGTCCCTCTATTCTTTGACTTCACCCATTATCCTGCCATAGTCTGTCCTTTCCCTTGTTTCGTGTACCTACCCAAATGCATCACCTTACATTGAACTCCATCTCCAAACCGGCCAGACTGTCAATATCTTTGTGTTCTGAACCTTTCCCCCTCACTAGCCACCCCACAGCCAATTTCGGTACGTTTACAAGCTTCTTCATCTGAATTGACTCAACTGTGTTCGTGTAACATAATGTCCGACATGTGCAACTTTGTCAAAAATCTATGGCGATTACATCAAACTTCCTGTCCTTTTTGATCCGCCTTGTCAAGTTCCAAAGGAATTCAATTATGTTAGTCACAACCTTCTTCAGTAAAATCCATGGTGATTGATTAATGTGTCTTTCTAAATGAAGGTTCTCAACATTTAAAAGGCAGCTGAATAAGCATTTCAATCACCAAGGCAAAGACCATAGTCTAAATGCTAGCAAATGTCCCTGATGTACAGTGGTTAGCATGGTCATGAGGGGCCAAAGGGCTTGTTTCCATGTCATATGAATATGTTTATATTGCCCTTTGGAATGGGTTCACATTATCTCACCATCTCCTAAGTGAAATGTATGGTAATACTGTGATTAATGAGCTCTCTCTCTTTATTTTCCAGTCCATCCATTTCCCTTCACAGATACTGCCTGACCTTCTGAGTTCCTCCAGTAGTTAGGTTTTTTTTTGCTCTAGATTCCAGCGTTTTCAGCTTCTTGTGTCTCCCTCTCTTTATTTTAATTGCTCAGTTGATCCCACTCCCCACTGCAGGAGCACTCTCAGGTGCACAGGGTCTGGTCGACCAACAATTTATATCTGGATCCATCTGACGGGGTGTAACATTGAATCAGGTTCATGGGTCTGACGAGTGAGACAGAAAACACTGAATAGGTATATTAATCATTTATTTACAAACAGTAAAAATTCAACCAAACATTCATGTTCCCCAAGTTACAGACACGACAAAGCTGAATATTCAGCAAAGATACTTAGCTAAAAGCACACGCAGAGCATACCTTCCCAATAGTCATGTGCACCCCTTGCCTTAAACAAGGGGAGAAAGAGAAAGAACCTCTCACATGTGCTGTCTATATACCCAGGATATTTGAAACTGGACACCAGGCAGCTAACCAATGGGAAAAGCAGCTGCAGTTCCCAAACTAACCAATCACAACAATCAGCATAAGCCGTACTCCCACAGGACACAGGGATACTCAACACTGTGTCCTGTCATCAGGCATTGTCCAGGACCAGATTCTTGCTTCTCTCTCTGACCACTCCTCAGACCTTAATTCTCACTGATGGAGGAGATGCCCAGTAACCTCCCCATTCACTCAGGCCCCAAGTGTGACGTAGCCCTCACTGTGCTCTTGTACACTCAGCAATGTTTTGGCAGTAACTCTACCAACACAAGGACAAGCATCTACAACATTAATTTCAAACAGACCAGAATATAAAAGTAAGAATGCCCTGCTGAGGCTTTATAAAGCTTTGCTCAGACCACATTTGGAATGTTATGAGCAATTTTGGGTATCATGTCTGAAAAAGGTGTACTAACTCAGGAAAGGGTCCAGAGGAGGTTCACAAGAATGACCCCAGGAATAAAAAGTTTAACATATGAGGGGCATTTGATATCTCTACATTTGTACTCAGTGGTGTTAACAAGGGTGAGCTCGCATTGAAGCTTACTGAATACCAAAAGCCCTGCATTGAGTCGATGTGGAGAGGATGTTTCCATTAATAGAAGAGCCTATGATTTGAGGGCACAGCTCAGAATAAAGGATTTCCCACTAAAACAGAGATGAAGAGGAAGTCCTTCAGCCAAAAAGGTAGTGAATCTCTAAAATTTATTGCCACAGGTAACTAGGAGGTCATGTCATTGGATGCATTTAAGGCAAAAATTATAGGTTATTGATTGGTAATTGGGCTAAGGGTTATAGGGAGAAGACAGAGAATGGGGTTTAAAAATTAATCAGTCATGCTTAAATGGAGAAGCAAGCTCAATAGGGTGCACTGCCTAATTCTGCTCCTATATTTTATGTTCTGTTTGTAGCCATGCTGCCAAAAATCAGGGCAGTGAACATTCTCTCTTCATTGATGCTGTTCAATTTACTGAGCATTTCCAGGAGGCTGTAATTATTAAATCTCTAGCAAGGCCAAACCACATTTACTTTTAAAGTAGAAAGCAGCTATGACTCTTCTTATCAAATTCAGAAGACAATGAAAATTTTAAAAATGGTTCCGATGATAAGTCTTCAACTTGAAATTCTAATTCTGTTCTCTTTCCTTGGATGCTGACTAACCTGGTGAATTATCCCAACATCCTCTGTTTATATTTTGGGCAATGAATCTATTGGCAAGGATGTAGGAAGAAGCAATGGTGAAGGAGAAGAGTACAAATATGTGAGGAGGGTGAGGTGATTAATAACTGGATTAATATACAGAGTATTGCTATTGGTTTATGATTTTCATATGTACCAGGAAACAGTGAAAAGCTTTTGTTTTGTGTGCCATCTAGATGGATCATGACATACGTAATTCCACTGAGGTAGTAAAAAGAAAGCAGAATGCAGAATGTACTGTTGTAACTGCAGAGAAATTGTAGTGCAGATAGATTACTAAAGTCACAGGAGATTCTGGAGATCTGGAGATCTTGAGCAACACACGCAAAATGTTGGAGGAACTCAGCAAGTTAGGCAGCATTGATTAAAGGGAATGACCAGTCAGCATTTTGGGTCAAGAGCCTGAATTGCGAAGGAGGAGGGGAACTAGAGGGGGGTGATAGTTCATCCTTAGCTTATGAGAGTTTCTTTCAAGAGCGTATAACAGCTTGAAAGAAGATCCTCAAGTTTGGTGGCATGTGTTTTCAAGCTTTTGTATCTGCTATGTGATGGGAGAGGGAGAAGAGAGAATGACGAGTGTGGGAAGAGTCCTTATAGTGGTTGCTTTTCCAGGCTGATGAAGTGCAGACAGTGTCAAAGGAAGTATATCAATGGTGCAGAGACTTAAGTTTGAATCATAGTAATGGAAATAACTGCTCTGGAATCTGCAGCAACAATGCCTTGTCCTGGAAAATGTGACCACAAAATGACTGAATGCCACAAGAAATGATCTAGTTCTCTCCTGTTCTTCAGCAGTGAAGTTTGCTGTCCTTGCCCAGTCTAGCCTGTACGCAGCTCCAGATGTGCTCCTTGACTATTTACTCCCGTGTGGTTTAGCCAGCTGGAAGGTCTCACCACAACCTTCTCAAGGGGTAATTAGGAATGGACAACAACTGGTGACAGTGGAAATGCTTTGGTCCTGAAAATGAGCAGAGAAGGAACAGGAGTGGTCCATCAGACTCTGTACCCTTCTCTGTCACTCAGTAGGGTCTTGGTATTAAAGAAAGGGCCTGTGTTATCTTAAAGCTATCATCTTCTGTTACAGGAGTACACCATCGATATCTTCTTTGCACAGACGTGGTATGACAGGAGGCTGCGTTTTAACAGCACACTGAAAGTCCTGACCTTGAACAGTAACATGGTAGGGAGAATCTGGATTCCTGATACTATTTTCCGGAACTCCAAGCGGGCAGATTCTCACTGGATCACCACACCCAATCAGCTGCTGCGGATCTGGAATGACGGCAAGATTTTGTACACCCTGAGGTAAAGACGCCAGCTCTGGTTTAGCTTATTCCTTTTGGTGCCATGGCATCACCTCCCACCTGAAACCCAACATGGTCACGTGATTAGTCCACCCCTATGGTACTCCATTGTCCATTGTCACACAACCCTTATCCATTTCCAAAACTTCTACAAGTCACAGTATGGACAATGTAAGAAAATTCAAATCATTTCTATTACTTTCTTATGGAATTTGCTTGTGCTGGTATCTAGGAGATCAATCTCTAATCCAGGCAATTTTAGGCCGTCCTGAAAAAAAAAACCCTTCCTGAAGGTAAAGCTCCACTGAGGTAAGATTACATTGAACCAATGGATGCTGTGCATTCACATTGTCTCTACTGGAGATAGTATTGAAAGTACAGTATATACAAGACAAAGCAGCCCAATTGATAGGCGCCCCATATACAGCATTCGCTCACTCCACCAGTGACATACAAAAGTGGCAGTTAGTACCATCTGCAGAATGCACTGCAGCAACTCACCAAGTCTCCTTTGTCAGCATCTTCCAAACCCAGCACCTCTACCAGCTTGAAGGATAAGGGCAGTGAAAGCACGAGACACAGCCACCTGGACATCACCCTTCAAGGCAAACACCATCCTGATTTGGGAAATGTGCTGCTCTTTCAATGTTGCAGGGCCAGAATCCTGGAACTCTCTCCCCACACCTCAAGGACTACAGATGGTTCAAGAATGTAGCTCATCACGACCCTCTCAAGGGAAATGAGGTGGTCGAATAAATGTTGCTTTAGCCTGCAAAACCTACATCCGTTCAATGAATCAAAAACTGTGCAGGCTATTAGGTGAGTAAGTGATCCCAGAAGGGATCCTTCAGCTACTCACACTGCCCTCAACAATACTTGCCACTTTCTGGCTGTACTTTCCCCATTCTGTCTTTTGACTCACAATTCACCCCATGAACATCCTGCTGGGGGGGTTGGGGTGGGGTGGTCCAACATTTCCAAGGTGGCTTTGGATAACTCCACAGTGCTTCGTACCTGCACGGACCTACCTCCGGTGAACTGTCAGTCGTTCACTCAGTCTGGACTCCCAAATCCCACAAAGAGTCTGATCTCCAGTGAGCAAGTTCTTCAAATGCACTATGTGAAACTGTAATTATTTCCCAACAGCTTTAGCTCCATTAACAAAGTATCAGAGGATCCAGGCTGCTCTTGCTTGTGTGGACCAATACGAATGTCAGTTTGATTACTCGGTGAGTTGTGGTGTGTGTATAGTGCACTCTCTAGGGGCTCATTTGAAGGTACAATTTTCTCCACTTATGACCAATAGTATCTTTAATATTGTCTGCTCCACTTTATCTGCTGTAGCCATTCAGCATACAGCAAAAGTGCTCTCTCTCTCTCTTACTCCATACAGCGTACAAGAGCAAAACCCTCTACACCATTCAGTACCTAATACGGCTGATCACCACAGTCCTGCTCTGCCCCACTCTGTTCTCCCCCCGACCCCCATCATAGCTGAATTGGAGAGGCTGCATTGATCAGGATTAAAGGCTAAAGATTGAGGATGAAAGATTATCTTTCTTTGATCGAAACATTGAAACATACAGCGAAACGCATAGTTTGCATCAACGACCAACACAATCTGACAGCCCACAAGTGTTGCCATGCTTCCAGTGCCAATGCAGCTGGCAAAACTTACTAACCCTTTACAGCCTCAAAGGAGGCATGCAACCCGAGAGGAGAGGCAGGCCCTCTCCCAGGAACATCTCCAAATAACTAAAGGAGAGGCGAAGAGAAAAGTACACACCCATCCTGAATTTCCTCGGTCTTCAATCTTCCAGCCAATGTGATTCTATAATTAGTCAGAAATGCAGAAAGAAATCATTGATTCCTGTAATTATCACTCAGCTAGAGATAATTCAGGCCAAGGAAGTCTTTCTTAAACTTGTTTCAAGTCAATATGGTTCTAATTTTAAGGATACATCAATATCTGAAACACCACTTCCAGATTTATCACTGTCAATGCAAATTTGACTGCTCTTCAAATTCACAAGTTTAATGCCTCCCAAATGCATGCGCTGAGAAATTTTTACAATTCACACAGTCACAGTGATAGTGCTAACAAGCACTTGAAAAGAGGGAGTGAGGTGGCAGGATTCTGGGAAGAGATTCAGAGTGTAGGGCCCAGATTGTTAAAGTCACCAAGAATAAACCAATGGCCGAGCAGTTAAAAATTACGAGGGTGGGGTGGGAAACAAAGGATTCAGGGTTCAATGAATACAGGGTTGAAAATTAAATCTGCAGTGCCAAAATGAGAAATAAAAACAGGAACACTTGGAAGAACTCAGCGATCTCTGACATGATGCATTAACTCTGTTTCTCCCTCCTCGCATACTGTCTGATCTTTTAAATGTTCCCAGCATTTTCTCATCTTGTCCACTTTTATATTGGAAAAAAAAGAGAATAATCAGAACGGGAGGCATTTGAAGAGTGGATAGGTTCTAACTAAAGTTTTGGGTAGCTTAAAGGAGATGTGTAAATGGGATTTAGTGTGAGGATAAACTGAAGTCGCAGTGGGTGCAGCTGAGGACAAGGGAAGAGGTGTCCAGGTAATAAATGGCTAACAGTTAGATTTATGCTTTTCAAGGATTGTTTGTGTTAATTTAAGGAGTATGTTGAAATAAGCACAGGGGGAAGGTACATAGCAGTGGGGAGGTGGGGAGGAGGGGAGGAGATGGTTGGGATGTTGATAAGGGAAAGGGAGACTGTGCATTGAATCTATAGAAGGCAGAGGTAGGCTATGTCAAGTATTGGATCCACTTGTTTTAAAAGGGATTTGAAATTATTCGAGAGATACTGTGAAAATGTATTGAACGAAGAGTGCTTTCAGCTACAAGGTTCAAGTGGGGAAACCATTGTTTAAGAAAGGTTGAGTGGAGATACGATGGAGGTGGGCTTGATGCTGATAGGAGAGAGAGTGGAAATAGAGGCAAACTGCTTCATTATTTGGTCAAAAACCTCATAATATGGCCTCAAAGTTTTGGGCAAAATGCTCAGGGGTCGGGAGAGGAGGGAGAGGTAAACCTTGCGTAGAATGGCAATGATCTGCGATCCCAACATCTGTGGGTGCAAACAGAGCCAATCACAGCTTTGGACAGGCCTGATTGTAAATACTGCTCAAAAGGGGAACACAGAACAGATGCTCCAGAAACCACTGTAAACCAGTGAATGGCCTCGAGTGCTGTGACAGTATCTGAACTAGTACAGATGTGTTGTAGTCATCAAGCCTGCTGGGGGTCTTGTTTTGTGTCAGTGTGAGGGTGTTGTATGAGGTAACATGGTACCACTGGCAGACTGGAGGGTTGTCGGGAGCTCTTTAGCATTGTAGTGGGGGAGGGAGCGAGGGACGGAGGTCACCATGCGGGCTCTGAGAATGAATGGTGAGGTTTATGGCATGTATTATTTCTCTCCTTGCAGACTCACAATTGAGGCAGAGTGCCAGCTGTACCTGCAGAATTTCCCCATGGATGAGCAGTCCTGTCCCCTCGTCTTCTCCAGCTGTAAGTGCCACAGTTCAGTAAAACCTGGGAACCCGGGAACCCAGAGGAGCCACTAGACTCTTCCCCTCCCCCGCCCCACCAATCCACACTCAGGCTTATGATGTCACCTTGCGTCTCCCTCTCTCTCCCTCTCTCACACAAAGCGGTGAACACCCAGTGATCCATTCCCCTGAGCAACCACCAGATAGTTCAGTAGCACCCTGGTTTATGGATTGTGTCAGTAATATAGATTCCATCTGCCCAAGCAGGAATTATCTTTCAGCGAGCACTGAGCCCAAACAGACTCAAGGAAATTGGGAGGTGAACCAGACAGATGTTTCACTGGCCCCATTCCCAGTTCACAAACCTTCTCTTGTCCCCTAGTACTGGGAAAACAGCAGTTGAAAACCAGGGGTGGAGGTTATCTAACAATCCAGTGATGAAAAGCACGGTTGTAGGTTCCTACTAATATTACGCTGGCATAGTACTGTATAGAGAAATTAAATTAACTTAAACCAAATGAGCCAAAATAAAATAGCTAGTGAAAAAGACTATCACATCCTTCACTAACTTTAAAGTAGCAAACACAAAGTCAGACACCTGCTCTCAGAAACCTAGCCTCTAGAACTCACAGCTTCTGTATGGAACCGGAGAGAAACAAACCCCATAAAAAGACTGGGTCAAGTTGTCTGCTCCCTCTGGATCTGTGATGGAGAAGACATTGTCAGCCACCAGCTGCACAATCTGTTTACAGAAGAAAGGTGAAGCATGGTCCAAATTTTGGAGGATTTTGTCTCCCATATGTGCCACAGGATCTCTTGGGCTAAAGAGCACTTAGATCTTGGTCCCTTAGAGTACCCTTGCCTTTGTACACCTAAAATGGGGCTGCATCCTCAACAGCTTGACTCAGACCATATTAGGCAACCTCCTCTCAAGGTACTTGATCTTGGAGTCTCAGCTCTGTCAATGCCTTCTTGTCCTCCTGACAGAAGCGATGAGTGTGAGTTTTGTCAATACCCCACCTTAGCCTCAAGAAGGGGGAATCCTTAGACAGTTGAAAAAAGATGGAATGATCGTATGTCCTTTATTTATGAACATCCCAATGCCATTTGTAGCAGGATAAGCTCTGCTCACTGAGGACGGTGATCCAAACCCAGCACCAGATGCTAAGACACTTGAGACACTAGTATGTCTGCAAAACACATACACGGTCAATTTGAGATCCTCCTCACCCAGACTGCCATCTGAAGTCATGGAGTCAATATCGTTCCCCCAACGTCTTCCAAGCTGAAGGAGCTATTTAGTTCCTCGATTTCTCCACTAAACATTTGGTCACCTTGATGTCCAGAGTGATCCCTCACCTCAAGTGTACCCCTACCCTCTGCCACTGTGGATAATGGACTCGCCATTATTGTTTCTGAAGAGAGCAGACCTTCCCAAGAGAAGTGGACTTGCACTGTGTTGAGGGAGAGTGTGCACTTACATAAAGTGGAACGGCACACCATCCAGACTCACCGCGAGTAGGAGCAAGCATCCCAGCACAAGATTTTTGTCCCTCAAGATCTCCAGCTGAAAAGTTGGACCAACAAGATAGTTGCTGCACTGGAAATTAAACCAAGGTGGTTCACGAAGACAGCTATCCGAGCAATCCACAATGCCACCAATTTTCTAATCATGTTCAGAATTTCCGTCCCAGTTGTCACTGTAGGCAGGGGAGTAGAACCACTCCGAGTACAAAAGGTAGACATCAGGAAAGCATTACCCACTGCACACTGGAATCAATGGGCCCAGCCCATGAGGAGGGGGGGGCTCCTGCTCAGTCCACAAGAGATACTGCCTTCGTGTGCAGCTTTGAGACTGTGGCAATGGCTGCTCCCTTTGTACAGACCTCAGTGGTCACACCTGGGTGAGTGCAAATCTCCCAAAGCTATGTGGGAGCCCCCGTCACCAGAGAGGACTCGGGTCATGCACACCCGAAGTTAGAGTGAGGGGAGGGGACATAGCAATGAGTTAGCACTGATACAAGTGCTGGCTCCAGCTGAGGGTTCACCCGGGCTTGTCAAGAGCTTCCTCAAGCCTACGCTTCCTTCACTCAGGCAGCTCATCCAACCAAGGCCCGGCAGGTCAGAAGAGGAAAAGGAGGAATGGGAACTGTGTGAAAGGTGGGGCGGGGAGTGTGCAGGGAGTTATGCAAGGGACTGGGGGGATGTATGGGGTGATAGCAGAGTGTGGGGTGGTGGGGACTGTGTGGAGGATGATTGTGTGCAGGGATGTGTGGGGAGACCATTGTGACATCAGCCTTGCCTGCACTTTAGCTGCGGTTGAGTGGAGCCGTCATGTGTAGCTGTGGGTGCAGTGGGTAGTTTCACCAGAAACTATTAACGCAGTGATGCTCTGCCTGCAGATGGATACCCCAAGGATGAGATCACCTACCGGTGGAGGAAGTATTCTATCGAAGTGGCAGACCAGCGATCATGGAGACTTTACCAGTTTGATTTTGTTGGCCTGAGAAATACATCAGAAATCCTGAAAACTACAGCAGGTGCGGAGAGTCAGAGCAGTGTGCTCGGTGTTTGGATAGGACTCACTTCATAGGCTGTTCAGTGAGGGGGACACCTGCGTCAGGAATTAAGTTGGTTGGGACGTTCTGGTATTTCCACTGAGCTCAGGATTACGGAGACTTTTGTGCAATCCTATCCCTGTTAAATGGTTACCTTTATTCCACATCTACGCACCTCAGAATGTCAAAGTCTGCAGACAGAACTAAACTGCCATCACTAAAATGCAGGTTTACCCCCAACCCATGGGAAAAGAGGCAAGTGTATAGGCAAATGAAAGGAAAATTAATAATGTTGAATTGTTATAACAAAGTATAAAGTGGATGGGCAGACCTTACCTCTGACTTGGATATGTACATTCAAAGTCTGACAATCTCTATCAAGAACAAACCACCTTCTCTTGACATTGGTATTATCAAATCCCATGCCGTTAATGTCACCAGGAAACATGGATTGGTTGGATATCTGGGGACTCCACTAAGCAGAAATATCCTTACTTTTCACTGGTCTTTCATTTGTAGCAAAACACTCTGGGATATCCAAACATCACAAACAGGGTGACAAATATTTCTCCATGTTGTTGTACAATGAGTCCTAAATTCTGCCACAAATGGTAGGCAATCAGTAATCTCTGTATTTCACAATTTAACACCACTATTCCAATGTTTCATTTTGGGTTCTTGGGGACTTACTGAGCTAGAACAATCAGCCCGTGTAGACTTGATGATGTGTTTTCCTGCAAATATCTTCAAATTGAAGAAAATAAGACTTAATGTGCCAAAGGAATTTGAGCAGCTTATAAATTAACCTACTAGGGAAAATGCAATTCTAGATTGGGTGTTGTGTAATGAACCCGATTTGATAAGAGAGCTTAAGGTAAAGGAACCCTTAGGAGGCAGTGATCATAATATGAAAGAATTCACACTGCGGTTTGAGAGGAAGAAGCTGAATTCAGATGTATCAGTATTGTGGAGGCATGAGAGAGGAGTTGGCCAAAGGAGAAAGGGACACTAGCAGAGATGACAGAAGAATAGTTGGAGTTTTGGGGAGTGATTTAGAAGGTGCTAGTTAAATATATCCCAAGATTTTTCTAAAGGGAGGATAATGCAACCGTGGCTGACAAGGGAAGTCAAAGACAGCATAAAAGCAAAAGGTAGGACATGCAATATAGCAAAAAGTAGTGGGAAACTAAAGGACTAGAAAGCTTTTAGAACCCAACAGAAGGCAACTAAAAAGCAATAAGGAGAGAAAAGATGAAATATGAAGGTAAGCTAGATAATAATATAAAAGAGGATAACCAAAGGTTTTCTCAGAAACACAGACTAAAAGAAAGACAAAAGTTGATATATTGGATTGCTGGAAAATAATACTGGAGAAGCAATAATGGGAGACAAAGAAATGGCAGATGAAATTAATGTATTTTATGTCTGTCTTCACTGTGGAAGACACCAGCAGTATGCCAAAAATTTCAGAGTATCAGGGGGCAGAAGTGAGCTATTACCAATGAGAAGGTGCTTGGGGAGCTGAAAGGTCTGAAGATAGAAAAGTCAGCTGGATCAGATGGACTACATCCCAGGGTTCTGAAAGGTCTAGCTGAAGAGATTGTGGAGGCATTAGTTGTGATCACTAGATTCTGGGATGGTTGTGTAGGACTGAAAAATTGAAAATGTCACTCCACTCTTTAAGAAAGGAGGGAGGCAAAAGACAGGAAATAATAGGCCAGTTAGTCTGACTTTAATGGTTGGAAAGATGTTAGAGTCCATTCTTAAGGATGAGGTTTTGGGGACACCTGGAGGCATATGATAAAATAGACCAAAGTCAGCATGGATTCCTTAAGGGGAAATTCTTGCTTGACAACTTTGTTGAAATACTTGGAAGAAATAACAGCCAGGATAGACAAAGGAGAAACACTGGATGTTGTTTAGTTGGATTTTCAGAAGGCTTTGACAAGGTGCTGCGCATGAGGCTGCTAAACAAGATAAGAGACCATTGTATTACAGGAAAAATACTCGCATTGATATAAGATTGGCTGACTGGCAGACACAGACAGTGGGAGTACAGGGAATCTTCTGCGGTTGGCTGCTGGTGACTAGCAGTGTTCCGCGGGGCTGGTGTTGGAACCACTCTTTTCATGTGGAAAGATCAATGATTCAGAGACAGAATTGATGGCTTTGTGGCCAGTTTTGTGGAGGATACAAAGATACATGGAGAGGCAGGTAGCGTTGAGGAAGCACGAAGTCTGCAGAGGACTAAGACGGATCGGAAATATGTCAACGAAGTGGCAGATGGAATGTAACATAAGGAAGTGCATGGCCATGCACTTTGGTAAAAGGAATAAAGCCATAAACTCTTTTCTCATGGGGAACAAATTCAGAAATCAGAGGTACAAAGGGACTTGGGAGTCATACAGAATTCCCTAAAGCTTAACTTGTAGGTTGAGTCAGTGGTAAGGAAGGCAAATTATTTCATTCATTTCAGCAGTCATTTCAAGAGAACTAGAACAGAAAAACAAGGATGTAACGCTGAACTTAATAGTGCATTGATCAGACCACACTTGAAGTATTGTGAGTAGTTTTGGGCCCCCTACCTAAGAAAGATGTGCTGGCATTGGAGAGGGTCCAGAAGAGATTCATGAGAATTATTCCAGGAATGAAAGTGTTAATGTTACTGTATGAGGAGCATTTGATGGTGCTGGGCCTGTACTTGCTGGTGTTTAGATGAAAGGGGATCCCATTGAAACCTATCAATATTGAAATGCCTAGATAGAGTGGACAAGAAGAGGATGTTTCCTCTAGCATGGGAGTCTTGGACCAGAGTGCACAGCCTCAGAATAGAAGGACATCCCTTTCGAACAGAGGTGAAGAAGATTTTCTTCAGCCAGGGGGTGATGAATCTGTGCCAAAGGTTACGGAGAGAAGGCAAGAGAATGAGGTTGAGGGGGATATTAATCAGCTATGATGGAAAGGCAGAGGAGACTCAATTGGCTGAATGGTCTAACTCTGCTCCTGTATCTCATTCTTATCTGAGAATTGGTTAAAACAGAAGCAAACAAAAATGTAACATTTAAGGCTGATTTATACTTGTGTGTTAAATGTACAGCATTGCCGTGAACCCTACGCAGTATCTACGCTGAACCCTACGCCATAGCCTAACGTGAACCTCTTCCAAAATGTAACTACGCATCGCGGCCCGCAACAGCTGAGATTGGTCCGCTCGGTAGCATCGCATTTCCTCCTATGCTGCAGTAGCTTCATATTGGGCGACTGAAGGGCAGGGAAGGAACTCTGGCTGCAATGCTTTCCATAAAGCTTTACAGACCTCCGAAATTATGGAGGAGCCCGTGCTCGATGACAGTTTGTAGCTAGCTGCTACAGCCTGTTGACTTCCACCTGAAGCTAAAACTCAAATGGTGATTGCCGGTCTCTGAGTATACTGTGCGTACGCTGATGCGAAATAAATGATTGGAGACGATGAACCAAATCGTCAAATCTACCTGCCGACATCCGAAAATATTTGAAATGCATTTCCTTGTCCATGTCTCTCAGTGGCCGAACAAGCACAAAAAATTCATCCTCCTTCAGTTTCAGTCGCCATTGTTTGAAGTTTGAGTTTCTTCATGTTGAGTTTCAACACGAAGAAACTCAACACAGTGGCATAGAAACCCCACCACCAACTAGTGTTTTGGCGGTGAATTGCAGAGCAATGCAGACACACCAACGCACAAGTATGAATGCCCATAACGGCGTAGGCCACTTGCGAATGCTGCGGTGTAAGCTAGTACACACAAGTATAAATCAGCTTTAACCATGGATGTATATAAGTGCAATGAATGGTATAATAAACCATGTGAATATCGACATATTAAACTGTGTATAATTTGTGTAATAAATGAGATATGTAAATGCTGTGTTAGCTGATCCAAATTGCCTGCCCTGTCCATTTGGATGGTTCGACATTATCAGATATTGTGAATCCAATAGGGTCCCTTTATTGTGATCACCATACCCTGTCAGATTAGACGTGCTTGGGATATTTTTTCACCCGTCATTTCCTCAGTGTTCATCTCAGATTGCCTTTGCTCAGTCCCCAGCTTCCTATCATTTACCCTGTGGTCAGTTCACTCTCTGGGTGTATTCACATCCTTGTAGGTCTATTAGGATTTTGTCCTCCAACTTATTGTACTCCTATCCCAGTGTCACTATTCATGCCAGGGTTCAATGTACAGATGATAGATTCCATGAATTTGACTCATGGTCAGGTTTTCTGAGTCCACTGAAGAAGATGAATAAGGTGTCTGCGAGGTTATTTATACTAATTGCCTATATTGGTCAAGGCATTCATAAGATCAGAGAGGCTTGAGGTGAGTGAAGCATCAGTTAGGCCTCAGCTGAAGACCTGTGAACACTTCTGATCACCACTTCTGGAAAGGAAATTTACATAGACATTGCCACAGTTGGCAATATAGCCAGCTTTGATATTTATTTATTATTCTTAATAAAATACTTAAGTAGGGAAAATACTTAATTGAAAAAGTAAAATCTCAGGTGGTAGTGAATTTCTGGAGTTCTCTGTTATATTTAAGGTGGGATAGAAAAATATTTGAAAAATTGGGGTACTGAGGGTGGTGGGGAATGGGAACACAAGAGGTGCTGAGGCTGGCATGGATTAGCCACGATCATATTGAATAGTGGGGCAGTCTTGGGGGGCTGAGTGGCCTATTCTTGTTTGTATTCTCATGTGTTCTTGGGACTTGTTCCCTTTCGAGAGAAGTCACCCAGTAAGGGTATATGTTTAAGGATTGGAGGAGAATGCCCTAGGTAGAACGGGCCAGATAGCCAAGATCTTTGCCTGAGTCATCTGTGGTTTTGTCACTGCACACTCCTCAGTTTCCCTGCACCCCAGCTCTGGTTTGGAACCATTTCAAGCCAATTTAATACTGGCCCTTTTAAACATTTTCATATTTGGATGTTTCACCCTTCTGGTTATTTCATCAGCTTCAAAGCCTCCTTGTGAATTGAAGGCACATCTGGAAAACGAGATGTTGGGAATAAACGGAGGGAATGCTAAACACAGCAGCCAGTGCCCTAAACAAAGACAGTCTGCCTGGAAGCAGTGGGGGTAAATGAGGAAGTACATCTACAACACAAGCCCCGTGTTTCACAGCATGCCAAAGTAATACCATAATCCTGTAGCCAGGGATCTTGTTTAGACCATATGGCATAGGAGCAGAACTACCCCATTTGGTCCACTGAGCTAGACATTAAGGACGCGGATCCTGACCGTAGGTATGACCATGTCAATGTCAATCTGGTGTAAGTGGAAAGTTGAATGCTGACATGAACTCGGTGGGATGAAGGGCCTGTGCTGCACATGGCTGCTGTTCTAATTTGGTCAGCTTAAACAAATTTTTGGAGCAAAGGTATTTTCATCACAGTGACAGAACTGAAGAGGTAATTGGTGGACGTGCTAACAATGTAGTCAATGGTTTGGGTAAATTTAATACAGGACTGGGAATGAGCACACGTATTAATTTCATCTTCTCTTCTTGTTTTACACAGGAGACTACACAGTAATGACCGTTTACTTTGATTTAAGCAGAAGAATGGGATATTTTGCCATACAAACCTACATTCCGTGTATACTAACTGTTGTACTGTCATGGGTCTCATTTTGGATCAAGAGAGATTCTACTCCAGCCAGAACCACACTTGGTGAGAATAAGATATCGACAAGGGAATCTGAATGATAGGGAATGATCAATATGGAGATGTGGGTAGCCATCTCACCTCGAGCCTGGTCGTGAGATTGTCTATCAGCTCATCTCACTGGGCTGTGAAGATTTGGTGCATGCGCTTTTTATAGTAATGAAGAATGACAGTGACCTTGAGAGAGTATCATGTTAGAAATGCATTCCATGTTGTTGGGGCTCATTAGAAGTGATTGGTATCCTGGTTGAAGTGCAATTAGTCAGTAATTTGTCTACTGCCCTTGAGATTTGACATCACTGACTGGCCAGTTTTGAGAAGGTGATGGTGGAGATGATCTTGAGCTGCTGCTAAACAGTGATTTCATTATGTGAGAAGGGTCAGAACTTTAACCTAGTGACAGTAAAAGGGCAAAGCTCTGTATCCATTCAGGAAAGCTTACACATTGAGGGAAACCAATGGCTCAGCTCTGGGACTGATGACTTCTACAACATCTCCAGGTGCAGAGGCAGAATCTGCCAAATTTGCAGATGAATTATGAATGATCACATACAAATGGGTGAATAACATTACTTCCCAGCACCAGACACGCTCATAAAGTAAATGTTTTGAACAGAATTCTGTGACACACTGAGTGAAGCGGGGATTTTGGTCAAATGCAGCAGCCCATTACATTGCTTCATGTCCACTATCCTCCAGTACCTTCTGGAGCTGAAATCCACAGAGGCTCAGGTGCTGCTCAGTTCCCATCAATTGAAAATATTGATCAAATTCATGCTGCTTTGGCTTAAATACACCAACAGTCACACACACACTCATTGATATTCAACTTAAGTAGAATCAAATCAGCATCATGGCTCTGCTGGGCTGTGAGATGGTGAGACTGGTGCTTCCCGGTGTTCAGAGTGTTCCATTCCACTTGCACCTTTGCAGAAGGTGAAGCAGTCCTGCCTTGTACATTGAGACTCTACGGCATGCATCTTTGTACAGATAAAGACTAATGCCAGACGAGAACCATCTCACCAGCCACCACCATCGCAACGTTCCCCTACACTCAACACCTGGGCACTCACCATTACCTGAAGCTCCAGTGGACCATGCAAACATGGCATGGCGGCAAGGTCAGCTGGGAGTCTGGATATTCTGTTGCAAATGGGTAACTAGGGAAAAGTCAGGAATGTAATGGAATATCATTCAGTATCTGGGTAAGTTCAGCTGCAGCGGCCCTCAGTAGTATTCAGGGGAAAGTGGTCCATCAATTGGCACCATTCTAAACATACTAAACTTACTCTCCCTGTGATTACCACACAGTGGCTGCACTGTGCCTCATCTATGTAATACAGAGCAACCACTCATCCCAACAGCTCCCAAAGCCATAATCCGTCCAGTCTCAGATGTGCTGGTGAAGCACAGTGATGACTTGCTGGCAGCAAACAAAACTACTAACTATGTTATGGATCACACATTTTCATGAAAACGATCACCGCGATCAATAACCTGTAACTTAAAAGGCAAAAGATTTATACGATCTGAAGAGAAACCAGCCCTTTTGGAATTGAGTTTTTGAACTGCTGGTATGACCTGGTATTTTTGCGGTGTGAACTGAAATCTCAAAGGCCCGCCGTGGTGTGTACAGGCCAAACTGAGGTGGTTGGGCCCGGGGCTGAGAGCGAGGAACGAGCTAATGTAGGGCCGTTGCTGGAGGGGATTCGAAGTGGCAGAGTCGAGGCAGCAGGGCCCAGACCCAGGAGCGAGGAAGAACTGGGTGCTTGACCAATTTAAGCAACGGGCCAGATTGGAAAGGTCAGAAATAGGCTGAATCGGGAATCGGGGCGCCAGGTCCTGGGGCTGAAGAGTATCGAAGCAGCAGGGCCCAGGTCTGGGAGTGAAGAGTTACCCGCTGTTTGGTCAATTTAAGCATCGGGCCGGATTGAAAAGGTCAGGGTGTCGGAGCTGGGTGTGAAGGATGGGCCAGTGTTCAGTTCACTGCTCAACGAGGTTTACTCATCTCTGTACTGAACTGAGACTGTGGCCTGAAACTAATAGGCTCCTGGACCAGCTGTGTCTGGCTTTGTCTGAATTTCAGTTCTGAATGTTATTTGCTTACTTTTACACGAATTGTTTTTTTTCTGCACGGGGGTGTTTGTTGGTCTTTTTTAATGGGTTCTGTTGGGTTTCTTTGTTTTGTGGCTGCCTGTAAGGAGATGAATCTCAAGGTTGTAAATAGTATACATACCTTGAACTTTGAACCAGGAAGGGCAATGTGCCTCACTAGTGCTGGCATGGAGATATATCACTGTACTAGATTTAAATCCTGGACATCTTGATGAACGGCAGCACCAGGAAGGTTTTTTTTAAAGTGCCCTTTCTTTGTCACTGGGTCTAGCTTCTGGAACTCGCTCTGCAATTGCACCGTGGGAGCAGCTTCACCAAGTCTGCAGTGGTTCCAGATAGTGCCTCTCCTCACAGTTAGGGACTGATAGTAAGTGCTGGTCTTGCCAGTGACACCCAGATCCTGAAAATTAATGATAAACAAACAACAGCAAGTATGCTCTAAAGCTCTGCAGAAAGTAGCTGCTGTGCTATATAGAAAGGGTCCCTGTTCACAAAACATTACAGAAGTTACACTGGAAACCAGAAGCCTTTCTTGCGAATTGTACTTGAATTGTGATTTCTCAAGCTTCAGGATAAGGAATAGTAATCTGTCAGTGTTCCATCCAGGATGTCCAACTGGGACTGTGATCTAAGATACTTTTCAAGCTCAGCACAAACCCACTAACAGCACCAGCTGGGAATCGGGATGGGTTCTTCCCGTTCTCTGTCATTGTCTATTAACACTGGATAAACTGGAAGTGCAGTGTGTGTGCCCTTCTCTCTAAGCTTGTCTTTGCTTTGTATTTTTTGCAGGGATCACCACCGTACTGACCATGACAACACTCAGCACCATCTCACGGAAAGCCTTGCCCAAAGTCTCCTACATCACCGCCATGGACCTCTTCGTCTCTGTTTGCTTCATCTTCGTCTTCGCTGCGCTCATGGAGTATGCCACCCTCAACTACCTAGTAGGGACCA
Source organism: Mobula hypostoma (assembly GCF_963921235.1). Taxonomy (NCBI): domain Eukaryota; kingdom Metazoa; phylum Chordata; class Chondrichthyes; order Myliobatiformes; family Myliobatidae; genus Mobula; species Mobula hypostoma. The sequence goes on along the minus strand of NC_086106.1, from coordinate 58,204,098 downwards.
AGAGACTCAACCCCATAAAACGCAAACTCAAACCTGTACGTTTCTAATGACACGTCCTTCTCTTTTCTCACCCATCTCCAGCTAATTGTTGATCTTGCCTAATATCTGTGGGACAGTGGGTTGGTAGATTTATGTTTGATTTATGGTAGATTTATGTTTACCAAGTTGATTCCAAAGATGAGGGGGTTGAACTATGAGGAGGGAGTGAGTCGCTGTGAGTGAGGAGGAACTGCTTTTCCCAGAGGGTGGTGAATTTGTGGAATTCTCTGCCCAATGAAGCTGTGGAAGCTACCTCAGTAAATATATTTAAAATAAAGTTGGATCGATTTTTCACAGTAGGGAAATTAAGGGTTATGGGAGAAAAGGGAGGTAGGTGGAGATGAGTCCATGGCCAGATCAGCCATGATCTTATTGAATGGCAGAGTAGGCACAACGGGACAGATGGCCGACTCCCGCTCCTACTTCTGATGTTCGTATGAAGGACATAAACCAGTTGCGGTGGTCTGGTGGTCAGAGTGGTTGGGTCTGGAACATTTGGTGATGTGACTGCCAATTTCACATGGAGACATGTGGACAACCTCAATGTCCTTTGCTCATTCTGAGTCTGATAATGGAATATGTGAATAAACTTTATAACTGCAGACATGATCTACAATCCAATTGCACCATGTTAATGAAGCACCCAGTATCTCTAAAAGCTTTGGATGGAGTTACAAAGTAAATATTGTTTAGGGATGGCAGGGGAGAGCAGGGTATGCTGGGGCTTTGGTGAGCCCTGAGGCTGTCCTTGATTGTCACTCCCATGAATAGGTTCACTGCTTTGGCCCTTCTGTTGTGAGCTGGAGGCATGACGTGAGGGATAGCCGTTGTTTGCAGGCACAGATTCCAGATGAGAAGAGTGTTTCCCGACGCTGAGAAGGACTGCTTGAGGAGGGAAATCCCGCAAGAAACCATCGCCCCACGAGGAGAAAGAGAGAAGCGTCAGGGTGCATGGTTCCCCTAGCTGGCTCTGGAAGATCTAGGGCTGAGATGAGAAGTGTCTGCACCCAGGATGTTGGTGAATCTCTACTGCAGACGGCTGTGGAGGCTGAGACACTGAATATGTTCAAGAAGGAGAAGGTGATAGGCCATGCAGTAGGGGCAAAGAAGAATCTGATATGAACAGAGTGAAGAATTCACAAGAGCATGTACTTTATAGACAATTCCTTGTGATCTCAGGACTGCTACACATGCCATGTGGAATCATTGGGCTCTCTTGGAGGGAAGATGGAACTCACAGAAAGGACGGTTTGCACCTGAACGGGGGGGGGGGCGGGTGCTAATACCCCAGCAGGAAGATTTGTGTGTACTACACGGGGGTGGGGGAGGGGGTTTAAACTAGAGTTGCAGGGTGTTGGGAAGCAGAGTGCCGGAATAGGTAGTGAAGGGATTACGGAGGTAGATGTTGTGGATTGGAACAGGCTGTTTCCTGGTGAAAGTGTACTTGGTAAGTGGGAGACCTTCAAAAATTAAATTTTGGAATACCAGGCTACTCAGTGCCTGTCAGAATAAAAGGTAAAAATAACAGATTTAGTGAACCTTGGTTTTAAAGAGATATTAAGGTACTGGTTAAGAAAAAAAAGGAGGTGCATAGGAATAGGCAGGTAGGAACAAATGAGTTACTTATGGAGTATAAGAATGCAATATCAGGAGGTCCAAAAGAAAGCACGAGGTTGAGCAAGCAGACAAAGTGAAGTGAACTGAGGGATTCTACAGACACGTTAAAAGCAATGGGATTGCAAAGACCAAATTTGGTCCTCTGGAAGATCAGAATGGTAATCTATGCATGGAGCAAAAAAAGATGGGGAAGATCTTAAACTGATTTTTCCATCTTTATTTATTCAGGAGACAGACTCAGAGTCTACAAAAGTGAGGCAAAGCAGCATCGACTTACGGACCCTATACAGATTACAGAGAAGGAGAAGTTTTCTGTCGAGGCAAATTAGGGTGGATAAACCCCCAGGGTCTGACAAGGTATTCCCTCGGACTCTGAGGGAGACGTGCAGAAATTGCAGGGTGCAAACAAATATTTAAATCATTCTTTGTGACAGGTGAAGTACCAGAGGATTGGAGGATAATTAATGTTGTTTCGCTGTTTATGAAAGGCTCTAAAAATAAACCAAAAATTATAGACCAGTGAGCTTGACATCAGCAGTGGGAAAGTTATTGGAAGGTACTCTAAGGGACGGGATATATGAATATTTGGATAGACAGGGACTGATTAGGGATAGTCAGCTTGGCTTCATGTGTGGTAGATCATTTCTAACCACTCATATAATTTTTAGAGGGAGATACCAGGAAAGTTGAGGAAAGCAAGACCATGGATGTTGTCTACCTGGATTGTAGCAATGCATTTGACAACGTCCCACATGGGAGGCTGCTCAAGAAGGTTCAGTTCCTTGGCATTCAGGATGAGGAGGTAAATTGGATTAGACCTTGACTTTGTGGAAGAACCCAGAGAGTGGAAGTATAAGGCTGCCTCTCTGACTGGAGGCCTGTGACTAGTGGTGTGCTACAGGGATCAGTGCTGGGACTCTAGTTGTTTCTCATCTATATCAATGATCTGGATGATAATGTGGTTAACTGGATCAGCAAATTTGTGGATGACACCAAGATTGGGGTGTAGTGGACAGTGAGGAAGACTATCAGAGCTTCCAGCGAGATCTGGACCAGCTGGAAAAATGGGCAGAAAAATGCCAGATAGAATTTAATGCAGACAAGTGCGGGGTGTAGCACATTGGTAGGACCAACCAGAGTAGATCTTACACAGTGAACGGTAGGGCACTGAGGAGTGCGATAGAACAAAGGGATCTGGGAATACAGGTCCATATCATTGGAAGTAACACCACAGACAGGGTCATAAAGAAAGCTTTTGGCACATTGGCCTTCATAAATCAAAGTATTGAGTACAGGAGATGAGATGTTATGTTGAATTTATATAAGATGCTAGTGAGGCCTAATTTGAAGTATTGTGACTGTTTTGGTGACCGACCTACAGGAAAGAAATAAATAAGGTTTAGAGTAAATTTACAAGGATGTGGCCGGAACTGGAGCACCTGAGTTATGAGGAAGACTGAATAGGTTAGGATTTTATTCCTTGGAACTTAGAAGATTGAGGGTAGATTTGAGGGGTGATTTGTGAGAGGTATAGATAGGGTAAATGTAAGCAGGTTTTTTTCCACTGCAGTTGGGTGGGACTACAACTAGAGGTCATGGCTTAATGGCGAAAGGTGAAAAGTTTAAAGGGAATCTTCTTCATTTAGAGGATTATGAGAGTGTGGAACTGTTATGATCCTCTCACTCTCACACTTTTCTATGACTCTCTGACAAGGATGAGTGTTTCAGAGGGGGGCTAGGATGGTAGATTTGAAGGGGTGAATAAAGAGCCATAAGCAATATCATGGGGCTGGAGAGGCAGGTGGGCCACAGGCAGTCTGAGCTGGGTGTTGCTGCAGGGAGAGGAGAGGAAGCGTGACAAGATAGCTCGTTAGGCTGTTGTTAAGACCAGGTCTTAGCATAAAGTGCATGAGGTGTTCATGGCTCCTGAATTCATCTTCCTCCTCTCCACTAATACACTGTTGTCAATACTGAAATGACATGCCCTGCGATTAGTGGGCCTTAGGGTGGAGGTGAACTGGGCTCGCTTGTTCTGTGCCTTAGGCAGGATGCTGGTGTCTGCAGGCCCACAGATCACGACCAGGCTCTGGGGTAGAAACCCGAGCCCTTGGACATGATGTGCGGATGTTGAGGAAAAGGCTGGCTCCAACTCCAAGATGTTAGTACCCAAGGACTGCAAGGAATCCTGAGCTGCCCAGTCCAAGCCCTGCTCCATGCAAAGCAAAGTAACAGTGAGGAGGACCAGAGGCAAGTCTCCCTCAGTTAGAACGCCTGACAACTGGTCCACCAGCTTCCCAATGTGTGCACAAGAAACAGATTTCCTAAATGTTGCAGCAGATGGAAGGGAAACTGGGAGGGGTGGGACGGGTGTGTGTGTGTGTGTGTGAGAGTGTGTGTAAGGAGCAGTGATGGTGGATCCAGGGCTGAAGGTCCTGATATGTGAGGTTGTGGAAGAAGCAGAGATTCAGGGCAGTTCCATGGTTATCAACAGAACTCAGCTTCAGATCATACCGGCAACTCCTGTTTCCTGAGACTCCCACCAAGAAATTAAAACTTTGCAGGCTGCAACAGGAGATGCTGGAACCCTAGATGCCTGCATGAGGGAGAATCACTTATCGCTGAAAAAACCTCAGTGAAGGACTGTCATCCTAACATACTGCAAGGGGTTGGTGCAGTGATCTGAAAATTGGGAGTGAGGGAAAGAGGCAGGTGAGGATGAAGAGGAGTGAGGGAAAAGGTGTGGAAGAGAGACAGAGCACGTGCAGGGAGATAGGAGCATGGGGATGGGGGGTGAGAGAGAGACAGAGGACATGCAAGGAGATAGGAGCATGGGGATGGGGGGTGGGAGAGAGACAGAGCACGTGCAGGAAGATAGGAGCATGGGGATGGGGGGTGAGAGAGAGACAGAGCACGTGCAGGGAGATAGGAGCATGGGGATGGGGTATGAGAGAGAGACAGAGGACGTGCAGGGAGATAGGAGCATGAGGATGCGGGGTGGGAGAGAGACAGAGCACGTGCCGGGAGATAGGAGCATGGGGATGGGGTGTGAGAGAGAGACAGAGCACGTGCAGGGAGATAGGAGCATGAGGATGGGGGGTGGGAGAGAGACAGAGCACGTGCAGGGAGATAGGAGCATGGGGATGGGGTATGAGAGAGAGACAGAGGACGTGCAGGGAGATAGGAGCATGGGATGGGGGGTGGGAGACAGACAGAGCACGTGCAGGAAGATAGGAGCATGGGGATGGAGGGTGAGAGAGAGACAGAGCACGTGCAGGGAGATAGGAGCATGGGGATGGGGGGTGGGAGAGAGACAGAGGACGTGGGAGAGAGACAGAGGACGTGCAGGGAGATACGAGCATGGGGATGGGGTGTGAGACAGAGACAGAGGATGTGCAGGGAGATAGGGGGGGTGAGAGAGAGACAGAGCACGTGCAGGGAGATAGGAGCATGGGGATGGGGGGTGGGAGAGAGGACGTGCAGGGAGATAGGAGCATGGGGATGGGGGGGTGAGAGAGAGACAGAGCACGTGCAGGGAGATAGGAGCATGGGGATGGGGGGTGGGAGAGAGGACGTGCAGGGAGATAGGAGCATGGGGATGGGGGGTGGGAGAGAGGACGTGCAGGGAGATAGGAGCATGGGGATGGGGGGGTGAGAGAGAGATGGGGGCCCTGCAGACAGGTGGCTGAGAGATAGGGACTCTGGGGAGAGGGGTGGGGCAGTTGGAGAGTTTATGGTGAGATGGCATGGAGATAGGGAGAACGGGGTGTGGTGTGGGAGAGAGATGGAGTGTGTGGAGAGACCTGGCAGAAGGATAGGGAGTATTGAAAAGGGTGTGGGAGAGAGGTGCATAGTGTGCAGAGAGTTAGCAAGTATGGGGAGAGAGGGGTGGTAGAGGGATAGTAAAGATTGGGAGGGTGTGGAAGAGAGAGTATACAGAGGGGTGACAGAGGGACAGGAAGTATTGGGAGTGGTGGGGGGGCAAGATGGACAGTGTACATAGAGAGGTGGCAGTGAGATGGGGAGGGCCATGGGAGGGAGATGGAGACTACAGACAGGTGGCATAGCAATAGGGAGCATTGAGAGGGTGTGGGACAGATGGACAGCGTACAGAGAGGTGGCAGAGATAGGGATTATGGGGAGGGGTGTGAGTGATGGAGAGGTGGGCGAGCAATAGGGACCATGTAGAGGGATGTGAGAGAGAAGGAAAGTGTGTGGAGAGGTGGCCAAGAGATAGGGGACATTGGGAGGGTGTGGGATAGAGAGGAAGAGCGTACAGGGACTTGTCACAGAGATAGAAAGAATGGGGCATGTGAGTGGAGAGGTGACAGGGAGAGAGAGTGCACAGGGCAGTGTGTGGTTGAGATATGGAAAGTGTACCAGAGAGATAGGGAGTATGGTGAATAGTGGGAGAGGGAGGTGGAGAGAGCTCAGAGTGGCAGATAAATAATCATAATTGACTATGTAACCCCTTCAGTTTTAACTTCCCTCACACTGAATAGCAGTGATCTAATTATAGAGAAAAGGCACACAAGGTTAGAGGGGAAAATCCAGCAAGACCTTACCAGATTCCTAGCAGTCAAAGTACAGGCAGAGGGTTCAGAAAACTCACAGTTAAACTCAAAATCTGGAAAGAAACTTTTAAATGAAGTTCCAGAAACTAGAGATCCCTACAAACGACAATTCCTAGACCAAGCAAAGAAACAAGGGACAAGGGACTTTCTGCGGCTACAAACAAGGCACAGGTGATAACAGTGAGCTAATAATTAGTCTAATAGGCAGCTGAGCAGGAGGGGGTTGGCCTGGTCATCCCGTTTCCCCCACCCCCCCGGTGGCTAGTTCAAGGTGTGACAGAGAGTATGGAGAGGGCTGGGGTATGAGATGGAGAATGTGCAGAGGGATAGGGAGTATGGGGAGGTGTGTTCGGAGAGGTGGAGGGAGCGTGAAGAGATTACAGGGAGATAGGAAGTATGGGAAGGTTGTGGGAGAGATGGAGGGTGTTCAGAGAGGTGACAGAGAGACAGGGAATATGGGGGTTGTAGGAGAGTTGGAGAGTGCTTGGAGATGTGACAGAGAGGGAGTATGGGGGGAGATGGAGGTTGTTGGGGAGAGGTGACGGAGAGAGGGAGTATGGGGGCTGTGGGAGAGATGGACAGTGCTTGGAGATGTGACAGAGAGGGAGTATGGGGGGGAGGTAGAGGGTGTTGGGAAGAGGTGACGGAGAGAGGCAGTATGGGGGCTGTGGGAGAGATGGACAGTGCTTGGAGATGTGACAGAGAGGGAGTATGGGGGGGAGGTAGAGAGTGTTGGGGAGAGGTGATGGAGAGAGGGAGTATGGGGGTTGTGGGAGAATTGGAGAGTGCTTGGAGATGTGACAGAGAGGGAATATGGGGGGAGATGGAGGGTGTTGGGGAGAGGTGACAGGGAGATAAGGAGTTTGGAAAGGTTGTGGGAGAGGTGACGGAGAGGGGGGGTATGAAGAGTGGTGGTGGAGAGATGGAGGGTGTTCGGAGAGGTGACAGGGAGATAATGAGTATAGGTGTTACGCTTTGTAATTCCAAAGCACGAAACTAATTGAAAGGAAAGACGGAGCCGGTAATGCCTGCCTTTGTTTTCTCATTACTTTAAGCAAGGCATGCATAATAAGCTTGACAAGGTGTGGTATCAATTTTACCTATGCTATTCACATACTTTTACATATAAGCCATAATGCATTATTTAAACAAAGAACACTTAATAAGACATTATGTTTACGATTTTACTATGAGCTTCAATTGCATATAAAATACATTTCAACTCAGATATGCAACATATTGATCTCTAATCATCTATACACACACTGTATGCACGTGGCCAAGTGGTTAAGGCATTCGTCTAGTGATCTGAAGGTCACTAGTTTGAGCCTCAGCCGTGGAAGTGTGTTTGTGTCCTTGAGCAAGGCACTTAACCACACATTGCTCTAGTGTCTGTGTGAGGAGTGGCGCCCCACACAGACTTCCAATCTGCGCCTTGTAAGGCATGAAAATGCCCGACACAGGCCTCTCATGGTCTGAGTTGACGTTCCGTCCCCTATGCCATATAATACAACTACTATACACAGCATGGTCAATTTTAAATTGTCCCATTCAGGCCTAAATGTTTAATTGCTCCAATGGCTTTCTTATTGTCTTTGCTGATTGGGAGGGGCGGGGGGGGGGGTGTTGGTGGTCACTCTGCTTGTCAGGTAAAACTTTTGGCTGTGAAACAATCTGAGGTTCTGGGGCCTCCTCTGTGGTATTTGGAGGAACTGACTCCGGGATTGTAGGAAGCTTTTCTGTCAGCTTTGGCTACCTTTCTTCTCTGACAATCGTCTCTGCTCTCCTCAACTGATCAATGCGTCATCTTCAGATCATATCAGATGTAATCTCCCCTGTGTAGGACAGTTGTCCACTTCCTTCCTTAATCTCTTTGCGTACCGACTTTTGATCATCTTTGTAGTCCCTCACCAGGACAGTCTGTCCAGGAATGCAACATTGAATCTCCTTGTTTAAGGAGCCCTCAGTTTGTCTCAGCTGCTTGTCCTGCATACTCCTTCTGAGATTGGTTTTGAGGAGATGCAAGCGTGAACACAAGAGACGACCCAGAAACAGCACAACTGGCGGGTTTGCTCAGTTTCGATGTGCAAGGAGGAGATCGGTGAGCTTCTGATTCAGTGTCAGTGTAGTGTGCTCTGCTGACACTGTTCCCAGTACGTTCCTTAGACTCTGGACAAACCTTTCTGCCAAGTCATTTGTAGCTGGGTGGTACCATGCAGATGTAATATCTCCTGTAACATTCATTTTTCAGGAAGGACTGAAGGTGTTCCACAACAAACTCTGCTCCATTGTCACTGACAAAGTGTTCTGGAACACCAGTCCTTAAGAAGAGGCTTCTCAGCACATCAGTAGTGTGCAAGGTTGTAGTGGAGGCTATTGGGAACACTAGCATTGCCCATGGGCTCCACTGAACCTTGGAAAAATTTAATTCAACTTCAGTGAGATCTAGTTGACTGGCAACTTTACCAGTAGTCATTGAGCTGGATGGACTTTGTAAAACTTGGGTGTGGCATTTTCATTTAATGCTATTTTACCCTTGATATGTTTGATTTTTTCCATCGCCATCCTTGAACTCTGCTGAGGCATCATCCAGTACCTTTCTTAATTTGCTCTCAGTTGATTCTATTGCAGAGGATATGGCTTGCAGATGATGGATGGATGTCCAGTCAAGCTGTTGTCTCAGCCTCTCATGACCCCACAATACTGACCACAACAAGCCCAATGTGACTTGTTGGTTGTTGTATTTCACCTTTACGAATGTCTTCGCACAGGAGGTATCATGTCTCTAGTTTAACTTCTTAGATGGATATCAGGCTTCCATTCAATGTCTTTGAAATGCTGCTCAAACTTTTTTTAAATGACTGAAATAGCCGAGCCAGGGTCCAATTCTGTTTTAAATTAATTTACCATTCTCTTCTGATGTAAGCCATATTGCTTGTCTCTTGTTAGCTTTCACATTGTAGATCTCAAGGCTAATCAGTCCTGTGTCACTCTCAGCATTGCCAGATTTTTCATCAACAGCATGCAGATTAGTGCTCATTTTCGAAACTGCAGCTTGACCTTGTATCTTTTTCTCTTCTCTATGTAGTCCATTTATTTTTGTCTGCCCGACATGCTCTTTATATGTGTCCTAATTAGTAGCATTTTCTGCAAGTTTAAACCTGCATTAGGCTAGTGTATGCCACAATGGTACTGTAAGTTGTGCTTCTGTTAGGAGCCATTTTTGAATGTTTTCTTGTAAAATTCCTTAAACTAAATGATCTCTCAGTGCTCATTAAGCCCGTTACTGAACTGACAATGCTTGGACAATTTCTACAATTCAGCCATGTATGCTGAAATGGATTCCCCTTCCTTCTAATTCCACTTATGAAATGTAAATTGTTCTACAATCAACAATGTTTAATTTCTAAATGTTCCTGCATTATTTTCATATCATTAAAATTCACCTTAGCTGTTTTGGTTGGAGCAGTCAAACTTCTAAGCAAATTGTATGCCTTTAAACCAAATGAACTCAGCAAAACTGGCACTCGTTTCTCATTAACTATTTCATTTGCTTCAAAGTACTGCCCAATTTATTCAGTATATATGAGCCAGTTATTTCTTGTGGAATTGAACACATCTATCTTTCTGGTGTAGCCAACCATTTCTGCTTTATTTTTATTTATGATTATTATCACCTAGTGCTCACTGGTTATGAACCAATGTATTCAACCGTTTTCTACCTTTTTTAACTCATCTGTTTCTGGTCCTTCCCAAAGAAGCAGTTGCTGCGCTTTTTTTTACTTGAACATTTCTTGATGAGCTTTTATTAACTTGTATGTCTTAGTTCACTTCAACAGGGTAGATAGTCATCTTGAGTTTGTTTTTAAAACTTACTTGTCGCCACTGTTACATCTTGTAACTTCAAAACTTAAAACTAATTGAAAGGAAACACAAAGTCAAGAATGCATATTTTAATTTTGCTTTTCCTTCAAGCGAGGTCAGAATCAGAATCAGGTTTATTATCACCGGCATGTGACGTGAAATTTGTTAACTTAGCAGCAGCAGTTCAATACAATACATAATCTAGCTAGCAGAGAAAGAAAAATAAATAATAAATAAAATAAAACATAATAATAAATAAGCAAGTAAATCAATTACGGATATTGAATAGATTATTTAAAAATGTGCAAAAACAGAAATACTGTATATTAAAAAAAGTGAGATAGTGTCCAAAACTTCAAAGTCCATTCAGGAATTGGATGGCAGAGGGGAAAAAACTGTTCCTGAATCGCTGAGTGTGTGCCTTCAGGCTTCTGTATCTCCTACCTGATGGTAACAGTGAGAAAAGGGCATGCCCTGGGTGCTGGAGGTCCTTAATAATGGACACTGCCTTTCTGAAGTGCGTACATATGAGGTGGTGGCATGACGACATAGATAGATAGATAGATACCCAATTTCCCTCGAGATCAATAATGTATGTCTATCTATCTATCTATCTATCTGAGGTGCTTACATATGAGGTGGTGGCATGACGACATATGACATTCACGTACTTTTACATTATTTAAATAAACAAGAATGCTTAATCAAACAACATATTTATAATATTACTCAAATATTACTGATGTCTTAAATATACAACAAGGAGGGTGTGGGAGAGATGGAAAGTGAGTGTAATGATGGGAAGGAGTGGAAGTTTGAATTGCATGCTCAAGGTAGCCATTACAAACAGAATGTGGATGTTTTGAAAAATGGCCATTTCTCTTGCCCTTGCCAATGTAAAATAGGACAGGTCCAGACAAATGAAAGGAAGTGGAGATATTTGATTGGGAAGGGAAGAGGCAGAGAGTGGAGGGAGCAGTGGGTAGGCACAGAGATATGTTGGCATTGCTGGGGAGAGGTGAAGACGAGTGGAGCGGTGTGAGAGGGTCAGGAGTAGGTGGGTTTGGGGGAGGAGGCTTAAGCTCTGGAGCAGTGAGGCAGGTGTAGGGATGGTGGGGTGCAGGGAGGCAATGTGAGTACTGGGCTGGTGTTGGGAATAGCAGGGAGGTGTGGGAGGGGCAGGAGTAGGTGTGGGGAGGAGGCTTAAGGAAGCTCCAGAGCAGTGAGGCAAGTGTAGGGATGGTGCAGGTGCAGGGAGGCATGTGTGTATTGGGCTAGTGGTCGAGGGTCAGGGAGACGGGAGGAGTGTTTGTAAGTGAGAGGGTCAAGGAGGTGTAGGGGTGGGGGTAGATGTTGGGAATGGCAGAGAAGGTCAGGCAGCTGTTGAGGTAGGAGTAGGTGTTGGGAATGGCAGAGAAGGTCAGGGAGATGTGGAGGCAGAGTAGGTGTTGGGAATGACAGAAGGTCAGGGAGTAGGTGTTGGGAAAGACAGAGAAGGTCAGGGAGCTGTTGAGGTAGGAGTAGGTGTTGGGGATGACAGAGGGTCAGGCAGATGTGGAGGGGTAGAGAGGATTAAAGATGTGCAGGAGGAGAAAGGGTAGGTTACGGGAATGGTGAAGAGGGTCAGGGAGGTATATCACATACAGCAGGAGTGTGGCTATTTTGCCCACAATACCATAGTAGGTGACACCACAAATGCCTCCCCAAGTTGATCAGCGATGTTTCTCCGCAGGAATCCTGCCCACCGGGGACAGACCCTTGCTTCACCACCATCACTGTCAACAACCTGGGCCAGTGGCCGGAGCCTGAGGAAGACCTGGCGGAGGACTGCCTGGAGGGGAAGGACTGCCGTTCCTTTTTCTGCTGCATCGAGGACTGTCAGACGGGCACCTGGCGCCGGGGACACGTCCGGATCCACATCTCCCGGCTGGATGCCTACTCTCGCGTTTTCTTTCCCACTGCTTTCCTCCTCTTTAACCTCGTCTACTGGATCGCTTACCTCTACCTGTGACCTTGTCTCTCCCTCCCACACCACCTTAATTCTGCAATAAAACTTCTTCCCTGTCTTCTCTCCTGACAGATTATTGGATCGGGGCTTAAAAGCAGGTGGTGTAGGCAGGTGGGCCAAGTTAAATAGGGAGGGCCAACAACTGGAAGATTGGGCTAATAATTGGGCTCTTACTCTGGGCTCTATGGTGGTGTTCTGCTTGGCAGCGGCAAATCCACCTACCCTGGACTAAGTGACAGGAATCTACCCAACATAGAGGGCACCATCAGGATGCCCAGGTCTGCTTTTCCATCAGAGCTCTGTTATTGTCCTGGTGCTAGCTGGAATTGCTGGTTGGTTCAGATCACTCGCCTTCTACTCTGCCAACCACCACTCCTCCAACTGCACTCACCCTGCCTCTGCCCAGCACACTGAGGCTAATTCCAACCACCACACTGTCCACCAGCAACCGGGGGGATCCTCTGACCTGTGTAACCAAGCATTGGCCATCACTGAGTTTGCCCATGCATGGTGTGGGCCAAGCACGGGCAAATGGGATTTGATCAGGTAGGAATCTTGTTTGGCATGGAGGAGCTGGCGTGAAGCCCTGTTCCCATTTACTCTACGACCCCACGATGTCTGAGTCACATAAACGCCCTGCCTTTCTCGGGCGGGAGAGACCACAGAAACAGGTAGGGGGAAATAGTGAGTGACTTCAACAGCAAGAACAAAAACTGATAAAATGAATGAGAAATCAACAATGGAAACTGCAGGTGACATATACTTCATCCAACATACCCTGTTCATTGCACTTTCCCACATTAGGCCCATTTCCTTCGGCTCCTTTTCTTTCCATGTTCCAATCAACCGCAAATATACCTGCCTGTACCGCCACTTTTGCTAGCTCACCAACCTGTGCATGAAAATCTTGCCCCTCAGATCTCCATTCACACCTTGGATCTTTGCCCTTTAGTTTTGGACTTTCTGACCCTGGTTAAATACTCTATGCCTCTCATAGCTCCATAAACATTCATAAGATCACCTCGTATTCCAGTGAGAATAAGTATAGACCATCAAATTTTTGCCCTCCATTCCAAGCATCACCTTGGTCAATTTCTTCTGTACTCTCTCTATTGCTACCACATCCTTCCTGTGGTGTAGTGACAATACACAAAGCAGGGGTTCCCAACCTTCTTTGTGCCACACACCCCTACCATCAACAGAGGGCCCCTTGGACCCCAGATTTGGAACCCCTGTTCTAAGTGCAGTTGAACCAAGGGTTTTTATTCAATGGAAATCACTGATCAAATTTTGTGAGGTTGTTACCAATGCATCCATTGTCTCCTTCAGAAATGCGAATTACATTTTGCAGGTTGTTGGTGGTGGGGTGCTGTGTCGGGGGGAGGTCTGATGGCTTGTTGCTGCTGTCTGGATCCTATACCCACATGAATAGCAGATCTTCCCCTTTACCAGTCTCTGCTGGTATCTCCAGTTTTTTTTGTTAGGAGCAAGTGATACTTAATGCCCAGGTGATCCCTCAGCCCTTTATTGCCACACCCACAGATAGCTCCAGCCTGCCCGAGGAGGTACAGCAGGCCTCAACATTGCCTCCTGAGCTCATGAAGAGTCACAGTGTCAGGCAAACAATCTGCAAGGAAACTTTTCCCCTGATTGCTGCCCACCACCACCCCGCCAATCCCAGCCCCAGCTAATGAAGCAGGGCTCCTTCTTGTAGAACAATCCTTGGAAGAGCCACCGAGAGCAGCAAGGGTACAGAATGTGAGCTGGCTGGGGACTTCATTGTCTGTCAACAGGGGTGGGTGGAAGCACCACTCCTGATCTAGCTGGCCAAGTCTAAGGTGAAAGAGTCTGTGGCAAATAATAAGTGAATCAGCACCAGCGATAAACCTACTTCACCTCACCCTCGCCTGTCTATCTGAGGTGTACGCACCTGTATGTGACATTGGAGAGGTGACCATCAGATACTCCTTGTGGAGACCAGGTCTCCTCTTCACACGAAGACCAGCTTCCAACATGTTGTGGACCCAGAATGTATCTGGCAGTTCCATCCTGGAAACTGGGGAGGCAACGTGGACCTTCCACCACATTAGTCCCATGGACCTTCATCCTACAGTGAGCCAGGAGACCAGCCCTAGCGGAGTGAGGAACGTAGTACACCAGTGAGTAACGCCAGATGTATCTAGTGAGGTGCAACACAGGACAAGATGTGGAAGGACATCCCAAGGTATGTTTGCACATCTGGAGGTGAATGGTGGTGAAAAGTTAAAGAGCTAACAGAAAGGTGGACTTCAGCAATGCGAGAGCCTACATGTGAGTGACAAAGACAAATACGTCCATATAACCCTTCAGCCAGAGTGGTCAAGGAGTCCATCCACTATGGCTGACCATTGAGGTACCTGTCATTATAACAGTGACAGGACCAAAACAGTATCATCTGGAGTGCTGAGGAACACTCATAAGTCAGACTGATTCACCACTACACCAGCAGCTGTACAGCAGGGCTGAAAAGGAGCCAGATTTGTTCTGTCCATAAAATGCACAGCAAATCCAATGGGACCACATCATTCCCGATTATTCTACCTTCTGTCACAGGCAAACCGTTGACAGGTATTGCACAGAATGATGTTCACCTTTAATCTGCTGACAGTGCCCAGGGCATCTGTGTTCCTGATATCTATCATTCCATCTTTGGTCAGGGTGCACGTAATGTACATTTCTTACAATTGCTACTTGTACTCCACTGTCTAACGGGATACTGCACTGGCCCATACGGCTGACTGCCTCTGCCCTTGGTGTATGGACAAAGAAGTTGGTGTACAGAAGTAAGCAAGATCCAGGACAGTGCACGTTTGAATCAGATGCAGGACTTCGACATAATCACTTGAACCTGTTCTGTGATTAATAGATCATGGTTGCTACGAATGTAACCTTGTCTACCTACTGCTGTAACTGTCTGCCTCCTCACTTATCAGGGACGTATCTCCATCTGCCTTCAAAATATTCATGCACTCTGCTTCCCACTACCTTTTGAGGAAGTGTCGTAAAGACTCAAAAACCTGAGAAGCAGTTCTTTTCATATCTCTCTCTTAAATGGCCAGCTCCTTACTAATAAACAGTAACCCCCATCCCTGCCAGCAGTTCCAGAAACATCTTCCCACATCCAGCCCTTAGGATTAAAATGTTTTAATCAAATCTCCTCTCCTAAATCCCAATCGGTACAAATGCAGCCTGTCTGACTTCTCCTCATAAAGCAAACCCTCTGCATTCCAAGTATCAGTCTGGTAAACCTCTGATCTGTTCCCATTAAGGTCTTTCCTTAAGATTCAAGATTGTTTCATATCATTTCTTGTACACAGGTGTAAAGGAGAAAAAAATAATTGTTACTCCAGATCCGATGACACACAAAAAATAAAGAACACAATAAAAATAACACAATAAATATAAATACTTTACAGCTTATACACTGCACATAGATTGATTGTATGTCCATAAAGTGACACTATGCACAGGAGTGTCTGCACATAAGGTGACTGACAGGACATAATAAAGGAGTGGTGTGTGGAGGGGTGGGCTAGTAGGTGGGGGTGTTCATCAGCTTTCTGCTTGGAGAAAGTAACTGGTGGTCCTGGTGTGGATGCTACGTAGCTTGATGGGAGTCGGACAAACAACCAGCCCTTGAGCAGGATGGGTGAGAACCTTCAGGATGTTACTGGCCTTCTTCCACCACCTTTCTATATACATGTCCTTGATGACAGGTAGGCTGGTGCCAGTGACTCATTGTGAAAATATCCTGCCCACCACAGAGCAGTTTCCATAGCAAGCAGTTAGGCAGCTTGTTAGGATGCTCTCTGCTGTGCATCTGTAAAACAAAGAAGTTCAGTGATACTGTATGCAGTGATCCAGATGTCTCACCAGCATTCTACAGAACTGAGAAATAACCACTCTACTTAATTCCTCTCGCAAAAAAAAATGTCAGTATTCCTAATTATTTGCAGTACCCGCCTACCCGCCTTTTACCTAACGTGCTGGATCAGCCAGATCCCTCTGCCTACCAAAGCTCTGAAATCCCTCATATGAAGATAACATCCCACCATACAGCACATTTCTGTTTTCCATATCACACTCTATTTGCCAGAACTTTGCCTACTCACTCTTGCCATCTATATTCCTTTGCAGCCTCCTTGTTCCTGCTCACGTATTACAGGTGTGAGCTTTGCAGATGAAGACAGAATTCATTCCCTGTATCTAACTGCCCTTTGAGAAACTGGTGGTGAGCCAGTTAGTTCTTCACCATTGTTTAATGTTCCCCCATCAGACCTCGAACTAGCCACCAGAGGGAGGCAGAGATGACAAGCTTCCTGCTCACCTGCCTGTTAGACTACTTAGTAGTTCATTGTTATCACCTGTGCCTTGTTTGTAGCCTTCTATAAGTTCCTTGTCCCCAGTTTCTTTGCTTAGTCTTGGAATTGTCTTTTGTAAGTGAAGTCTTGCTTTTGTTTGTAGGAATCTCTAGTTTCTGAAATTCTAGTTAATATTTATTTTGGATTTTGACTTTGACTTTGATTGTGAGTTTTTTTGAACTCTGTACCTTGCCTGCTGAGGAATTCAGTAAAGCTTTGTTGGATTTTTTCCTCTAATTTTGTGTGACTTTTCTCTGCAATTGGGTTCAGTTAAAACTGGAGAAGTTACCTAGTCAGCTGTAACATCTGCAGCTGTTGTTGCTTGCAGGCATAGTCTGTTTACTTTGAGAAGTTGTGAATGGAATTGAGCATTATACAGTCATCAATAAACACTGCTGCTGCTGAACTTGTGGTGGTGGGAAGGTCAATGAGAACTGTCCTGCAGAACTCTTGTCATTGATGACCTGGGCTGACATACTCCACACTGGAATGTTTCCCCTGCCCCATAAACTTTTATTTTCTAACCTTCATTTTGGTGTGGGTGTGGGTGGGGGTGTGTGTGCGTCCAGTTATTCCCGCAGGGAAATGGCTGTCTTCACCAGATTATCAATCATCTCTGCCCAAGGACTTCTCTCATGGCAAGTATTCCTTAGTGAGTGTGGGTCTTCAGCTGCTGCATTGATGACTCACAAGGCCAGCGGGGATGTTCACTGATAGTTACACAACTCTGAAATTCAATCAGAGCTCCTCAAAATATGGAACTGCCTCTACCTGCTGGCAATAACACATGGACAGCATTTAGACCTGGCTTAATCCAAGTCTGGCACCTCACAAGTTCCAGGCATTCCCATCTTCAAAGTCTAGGACTACAGCCACTGGCCCATGGCATTCAACAACAGCTCCAGCTTTACTGACTACGCCTGTTGCCCCACCTAATGAAAAATGAATTTTATCACCTATTCCTAGAATGAATTGCATGCATTGAAATAGTGTAAAATCCAAGATCTATGATAAAGATGTGATTGCAAAAAGAGTGAAGTTGGAAATACACCATTACACTTACCCTGTTTAAATATCAATACCCAGTAATGGGAAAGGATAGCATTATGGTAGTATGGATGGGAGGGAACAAAAGGCAAAAGTAATCAGTGGCTGGGGCTACTGGCCAGTTCAATCAGCACCAGCAGCACTCGAGAGCTTATGGAAGATGCAAGGAAGTGGTTGAAGGAGACTTGGTTCCATTAAAACCAAATCAGAATCACAGGCAGTTAGTCCTGATGAAGGGTCTTGGCCCGAAATGTCAACTGTACCTCTTCCTAGAGATGCTGCCTGGCCTGCTGCGTTCACCAGCAACTTTGATGTGTTTTGCTTGAAATTCCAGTATCTGCAGATTTCCTGGTGTTTCAGAATCACAAAAACAGGTTGTTTGCCTTTTGTCCGTGCTGCTCATTCCACCCATGACATATTACATCCTCAGATTTCAGTTTTTGGCAATTCAAATATCTAATACTTTTTAAATGGTGTGACAGTCTCTGCCTCCACCACCCAATCAGGGTGGTGTTCCACACTGTACCCTGTGAAAAATTCTCCTCCTCCTGAACTCTAATCTCCTCCATCTCATCTTACACCAATGCCATCTTGTCTTAGACACCCCTTTGTGGGGAAAAATAGATTTATATTATCTTCCCTAACTATCTCCCTTATTATTTTATATATCTATCAAGGTCACCCCTTAGCCTACCTTCTTCTCCTTTCTAATCTCCACCCTCTCTCCTACACCAAAGCCCTCTTGTCCTAGACACTCCCATTGTGGGAAAAACAATTGATACTATCTTCCCTAACTATCTGCCTTATTATTTTATATACCAATCAAGGGCACCCCTTAGCCTACCTTGCTTCACGGGTAACTAAATCCAGCCAAAATGCCCAAGTGTAGCCATGCTTCTGACACCAATGTAGCATACCCGCAATTTACCAGCTATAACCCATTCACCTTTAGAATGTGGGAAGAAACCGGAGCACCTGGAGGCAACCCACTCGGTCACAGGGAGAATGTACAAACTCCTTACAGACAGTAGAGGGAATTTAACCCGGATCTTACAGCTGGCATGCTGTAAGATCCAGGTTAACAGCTATGTTATTGTGCCGCTCTTTACAGTTATGAAACTTGTTCTCAGATCATTTAGTGGGGGTCTTCACCTCCTGTACCTCCCCTCTGATGGTGGTGATGAGATGAGGGCATGTCCCGGATGGTGAGGGCTCTTAATGATGGATGCCCCCCTCTTGAGGCACTGCCCCGTGAAGATGTCCTCAGTGGTTTTGCCTGTGGTGGAATTGGCTAAATCAGCAATGCCCTGAAACCCTTTTTGATCTTGTATATAGGACCCTCCAGACCAGGCTGTGATACAACCAGTCAGAATGCTCTCCACGTATATACAAAAATCCGAAAGGATCTTTGGTGATTTACCAAATGCTCTCAAACTCCTACTGAAGTGAAGCTGCTGGTGTGCTTCTTCGCAGCTACAGTAATGTGTTGGGCCCAGAATCGATCCTCTGAGTTGGTGACAGCCAGGATCTTGAAGCTGTTCTCCCTTTCCACCACTGACCCTTCAATGAGGAATGGAGTGTTCTCCCACTTCCCTCTTCCTAAACTCCACAATCATTTCCTAGGTTTTCCTGACCATGAGTGTGAGGTTGTTGTTGCAACACCACTCACCCAGCTGATCCATCTCATTGTTGTACGTCTCGTCACCTTCTGAGATTCTACCAATGACATGTTGTCGTCAGCGAATTTATAAATGGTGTTTGAGGTTTTCTATGCTGCACAGACATAAGTATAGAGCAGTGGGCTAAGCTTGCATTCTCAAGGTGCCTGTTCTGATTGTCAGCGAAGAAGTGATGATGTTACCTTTCCACACTGATTGTGGTCTCCTTTTGGAACCATTATGGAAAGGTGTAGAAACAATAGGGTTTATACTTTAGCTTCCCCACTATTGATTGGACCTTCCCTAATACAAGGAGCTTACATAGGGTGGGATTTCTTCAGAGCATCCAAGAGGGGTTTTGGAAACAGTACATGAAGAATCCAGATAAAGGAGAGAACATAATGAATCTGGGAAATGAGCCAGGCCAGATGACAGACATTACAATGAGGAAACATTTTGAAAGTTATGACCGTAACACATTTTGTTCTAAGCTAGTTATGGCTGAGAATAAAAGTGGATTTTGCAGGACAGTACGAAATTAGGGAAGAGCAACCTTCAACAGGATAAGGCAAGAGCTAACAGGTGTTGAGAGCTATTGGACAAGTCCATGTCTGACATGTGGAAGTTGTTTAAAGACCAGCTAATCAGAGCTCAGGGTCAGTATATTCTGGCAAGGAGTAAGGACAAGGATGGTAAGGTAAGGGAAGCTTGGATGACCTGAGATGTCCTAAATTTAGTCAGGAAGGAAATTGAAGCACACGTAAGGCTTAGGAAGCAAAAATCAGAGTAGGCCCTTGTGGAATATAAAGATAGCTGCAAAGTGCTCAAGAAAGCAATTAGGAGGACTAACAAGGGACACAAAATGTCCTTGGTGAGCAGGGTCAAGGATGCGATGGACAAGTTTTCTTCTAAGCAGAGAGTATTCTGAGTTGTGTCTATTTCAATCCAAGGATGATTGCTGGTAAGCGATTAGTGTATAGATCAGCACATGGAATTATGATATTGTAGCCATTAGTGATTACAGGAGGGGCAGGACTGGCTGTTGAATGTTCCCAGGGTTCCGTTGTTTTAGACATGATAGAGAGGGAGGGGTGGCATTGCTGGTCAGGTAGTGCTCAGATAGGACAGGTTACAGGCTATTGAGTGGAACTGAGCAATAAGAAAGTGATAGGCACTTTAATATAATTATACTCCCGACCACCCAATTGTCCATGGGAGTCAGAGGAGCTCATTTACAGAGAGATCGCAGACAGTTGCAAGAAACATATAATTGTGATAGGTGATTTTAGTTTTCCAGTAATTGACTGGGACTCCCACACTGCAGGAGGGCTGGATAGGATAGTTTGTCCAATGTGTTCCTGGAAGATTCTTTAATCAATAAATAGAGGTCCCATCTAAAGAGAATGGGATGCTGGATTTCCTAATAGGGTACAAGGCAGGGCAGCTGACAGAAATGTGTGTAATGGAAGCTAGAATCATAGACACCACAGCACAGAAACAGGCCCTTCGGCCCTTCTAGTCCATGCCAAACCATTAATCTGCCTGGTCCCATCGACTTGCGCCTGTGCCACAGCCCCCTAATGGCAGGCGGTGACTAGTGGGGTACCGCAAGGCTCAGTGCTGGGACCCCAGTTGTTTACAATATATATTAATGACTTGGATGAGGGAATTAAATGCAGCATCTCCAAGTTTGCGGATGACACGAAGCTGGGTGGCAGTGTTAGCAGTGAGGAGGATGCTAAGAGGATGCAGGGTGACTTGGATAGGTTGGGTGAGTGGGCAAACTCATGGCAGATGCAATTTAATGTGGATAAATGTGAAGTTATCCACTTTGGTGGCAAAAATAGGAAAACAGATTATTATCTGAATGGTGGCCGATTAGGAAAAGGGGAGGTGCAACGAGACCTGGGTGTCATTATACACCAGTCATTGAAAGTGGGCATGCAGGTACAGCAGGCGGTGAAAAAGGCGAACGGTATGCTGGCATTTATAGCGAGAGGATTCGAGTACAGGAGCAGGGAGGTACTACTGCAGTTGTACAAGGCCTTGGTGAGACCACACCTGGAGTATTGTGTGCAGTTTTGGTCCCCTAATCTGAGGAAAGACATCCTTGCCATAGAGGGAGTACAAAGAAGGTTCACCAGATTGATTCCTGGGATGGCAGGTCTTTCATATGAAGAAAGACTGGATGAACTGGGCTTGTACTCGTTGGAATTTAGAAGATTGAGGGGGGATCTGATTGAAACGTATAAGATCCTAAAGGGATTGGACAGGCTAGATGCGGGAAGATTGTTCCCGATGTTGGGGAGGTCTAGAACGAGGGGTCACAGTTTGAGGATAGAGGGGAAGCCTTTTAGGACCGAGGTTAGGAAAAACTTCTTCACACAGAGAGTGGTGAATCTGTGGAATTCTCTGCCACAGCAAACTGTTGAGGCCAGTTCATTAGCTATGTTTAAAAGGAAGTTAGATATGGCCCTTGTGGCTACAGGGGTCACGGGGTATGGAGGGAAGGCTGGGTTCTGAGTTGGATGATCAGCCATGATCATAATAAATGGCGGTGCAGGCTCGAAGGGCCGAATGGCCTACTCCTGCACCTATTTTCTATGTTTCTATGTTTCTATGTTTCTAAACCTCTCCCATTTATGCACCTATTCAAATTTCTCTTCTATGTTAAAATCAAACTCGAATCCACCACTCCCACTGACAGCTCGTTCCATACCCTCACCACCCTCTGAGTGAAGAAATCCTCCCCCATGTATCCCTTAAACTATTCACCTTTCACTCTTAACCCATGACCTCTGGTTCTACTCTCACCCAACCTCAGTGGTAAAAGCCTGTTTATATTTACCCGATCTATATCCCTCATAATTCTGTACACTGCTATCACATCTCCTTCATTTGCCTACGCTCCAAGGAATAAAGTCCAAACCTATCCAATCTCTCCCTATAATTCAGGCCCTCAAGCCTTGGCAACATCCTTATAAGATTTTCCCGCACTCTTTCAATCTTATTGATATATCTTTTGCAGGTGGGTGACCAAAACTGTACACAAGTAAGCCTCACCAATATCTACTATAAATTCAACAAACCATCCTCACCCAGATACTCAGTACTGTGACTTATGAAGGCTAATGTGCCGAAAGCTTTCTTTATAACTCTATCTGCTTGTGACATCATTTTGAAGGAATTATGGATCTGTGTTCCCAGATCCCTCTGTCCTACTGCTCTCATCAGTGCCCCACCAGTCACTACGTAAACCCTCCCCTGGTCTATCGCCCCAAAGTGTAACACCTCACACTGCTTGGCATTAAATTCCATCTGCCATTGTCAGCCCATTTTCCCAGTTTAAAACTGGTGATCATAATTCCATTAGTTTCAAGATAATAATGAAGAAGGATAGGTCTGGTTCTTGGACTGAGATTCTAAATTGGAGAAAGGCCAGTTATGACGGTATCGTGAAGGACCTGACAAGTATGGATTTGGACAGGTGGTTTTCTGGCGAAGGTGTATTTGGTAAGTGGAATGTCTTCAAAAGTGAAATTTTGAGAGCACCTGTCAGAATAAAAGGCAAACAGGTTAAGGGAACTGAGAGATAATGGGGCCCTGGTTAAGAAAGAGGTGCATAGCAAGTATAGGCAGCCAGGAACAAATGAGGTGCTTGAGGAGTATAAGAAATGCAAGGGAGATTTAAGAGAGAAATCATGAGGGCTAAAAGAAGGGGTGAGCTTACTCCAGCAGACAAGGTGAAGAGGAATCCCAAGGGCTTCTACCAATAGGATAGCAAGGGATGAAATTGATCCACTTGAAGATCAGCGTGGTTATCTACGCTGATAGTGATGGGGGATTTTTGCATCTGTATTTACTCAGGAGACGGACACAGAGTCCACAGAACTGACCAGTGAAGTCACCGACTGCCTGTGGATTACAGAGGAGGAAATGCTTGCTGTTTTAAGGCCAGTTGGGGGGATAAATCCCCAGGGCCTGACGGCGTACCCCCAGACCTTGTGGGAGGTTAGTGTAGAATTTGCAGAGCCCAAGCAGAGGAATTTAAAGCAACACACACAAAATGTGGGAGGAACTCAGCAGGTCAGGCAACATTTATGGAAACGAGGCTGAGACCCTTCTTCAGGACTGAGAAGGAAGGGGGAAGAAGCCAGAATGAAAAGGTAGGTGGAGGGGAAGGAGGCTACCTGGAAGGTAGTCCTGACGAAGGGTCTCGGCCTGAAACGTCGACTGCGCCTCTTCCTATAGATGCTGCCTGGCCTGCTGCGTTCACCAGCAACTTTGATGTATGCTACCTGGAAGGTGATAGGTGAAGCCAGGTGGGTGGGAGAAGTCCAGGGCTGGAGAGGAAGGAATCTGATGGGATAGGAGATTGACCACCGGAAGAGGGGATGGAGGAGGGGTCCCGGGGGAAGTAATAAGCTGTTGAGAAGAGTGGGGAATAGGTGGGAGGAGGAAATTTGTTGACCAGAAGGAGAAATTCATATTCATGCCATCAGGTTGGAGGCTAGTAGGGAGGGACGAACGGACAAAGGAATTGTGGACGGAGTGATTCCTGTGATGTGGCAGGCATGGAACTCACTGAGGTGAAGGCGAAGGGGGAAAAGGTGAGGCCCTTATTGAGGACAGAATGTTCGGCCTCAGAATGGGGAAGGTCAGAAGGAATGGTGAAGACACGGTAAAGATTAGAGTAGGGAATAGAGGTGGGGGGTGGAAATCTGCTTACCAGAAGGGAAAATCAATATTCATGCTACCCAGACAGAATATAAGGCATTGCTCCTCCACCCTGAGGGTGGCCTCATCATGAACTGACACATCGGAATGGGAATCGGCAAGTCCTGTTTGCGGCGGATGGAGTGGAAGTGCTTGAGAAAGTAGTTCCCCAATTTACGACGGGTTTCACCAGTGTAGAAGAGGCCACACCAGGAGTGCCAGATACAATAGCTGAAGAGTTGCCTCGCCTGAAAGGGCTGCCTGTGGCCCTGAATGGAGGTGAGGGAAGAGGTAAATGGTCAGGTGTAGCATTTAGGCCACTTGCAGGGGTAAGTGCTGGGAGGGTGACTAGTGGGGAGGGACAACTGGACAAGGGAATCGCAGAGTGAGCGATCCCTGTGGGAAGAGATGCCAAAGGATTGGAGGATATCTAATGTTGTTCCATTTTTTAAGAAGGCTTCAAGAATAAGCCGGAAAATTATAGGCCCTTGAGCTTGATATCAGTATTCATCTATTTAGAGAATACAACATGGACTAGGCCCATCTGGCTGTTCACACCACACTGCTCCAGTAAACCAGATAAACCTGATTAACCCTGACCTAATCACAGGACAATTTACAGCAATCAATTAATCTACATGGTCCATCTTTGGAATGCGGGAGGAAACTGGAGCACTCGGGGAAAGCCCACACATTTTCAGAGGATGAACAGACCCCTTACGGATGGTGCCAGAATTGAACTCTGAACTCTGGAATGCCCCGAGCTGTAATAGCCTCACACTCATGGCTACGTTACCACGGCACCCAGTCGTAGGTACGTCATTGGAAGGTATTCTAAAGGACTGATGAGCGATAGTCAACATGGCTTTGCGTGTGGTAGGTCATGTTTAACCAATCTTACAGAAATTTTTGCGAAGGCTCTCAGGAAAGTTGATGAAGGAAAGACAGTGGATTGTGTCTACATGGACTTTAGCAAGGCCTTTGTCAAGGTTTCATGTGGGAGGCTGGTCAAGAAGGCTCTGTTAGTTGGCATACAAAATGAGGTAGTAAATTGGATTGAAAATTGGTTTTGTGGGAGAAGCCAGAGAGTGATAGTTCAAGGTCGCCTCTCTGTGGAGGCCTGTGACTAGTGGAGTGCTGCAGGGATCAGTGCTGGGTCCATTGTTGTTTGTCTTCTATATCAACAGTCTAGATGATAATGTAGGAAACTGGATCAATAAATTTGCAGATGACGCAAAGATGGAAGGCTTAGTAGACAGTGAGGAAGGCTACCAAAGCATGCAGCAGGATCTGGACCAGCTGGAAAAAAGGGCAGAGAAATGGCAGATGGAGTTTAATGCAGACAAGTGCAAGGTGTTACACCTTGGGAGGATAAACCAAGGTAGAACTTGCAAGGTTAATGGTAGGGCACTGAGGAGTGTCGTAGAATAGAGGGATCTGGGTATACAAATCCATAATTCCTTGGCAGTGGCATCATATGCAGATAGGGTGGTAAAGAGAGCTTTTGGCACATTCGCTTTCATAAAAGAAAATGCAGAGAACAGGAGATGGGATATTATGCTGAAGTTGTTTGAGATATTGGTGAAGTCTAACTTGGAGAATCATGTGCAATTCTGGTCACCACCCTACAGGAAAAATATCAACGAGACTGAAAGAGTACAAAGAAAATTTAAAAGGCTGTGGCTGGGTCTTGAGGACTTGAGTTAGTGGGAACAGTTGGATAAGTTAGGATTTCATTACCTGGAGTGTAGGAGAATGCGGGGAGATTTGTTAGAAGTATACAAAGTTATGAGGGATATAGACAGGCTAAGTGCAAATAGGCTTTTTCCACTGATGTTAGGTGAGACTAGAACTAGGGGTTGTGAGTTAGGTGTGGAAGTTGAAATGTTTAAGGAGAACATGAGAAGGAGCTTCTTCGCTCAGCGGTGGTGGAAATGTGGAACACACTGCCAGCAGAAGTGGTGGATACAGGTTCAGTTTCAATGTTTGAGAGAAATTTAGATGAATAAATGAATGGGAGGGGTATGGAGGTCCAACTGAGGGTCGATGGGACTAGGCAGAATAATAGCTTGGTATAAACTCAATCAGCCAAAGTGCCTGTTACTGTGCTGTAGTGTTCAATGACTCTCTGGAAGGTGTCTGGAGTTGATTAGCCAGGGTAGTTAGTGAAGGTGGGCAATTTGGTGGCATTTAGGGGGCTTTAGATACACACATGAATATGAAGAGAATGGAGGGATATAGATGATACTCAGGAGAAGGACTCTGGAAATTGGATCAAGATGTGGACAACATCATGGGCACCACAATAAACTGAGCAGTGCTGTAGTGTTCTCTGTTCTGTGTACATTTCTGTCTTGTCTTTCTGCATTTACTATTGCTGCTGTCCTCTGTGTTCTTCACCTTTCCTTTTAATTCCCCCCCCCCCACCACACCGCTGAGCCTATTCTCCTTGTATCATCTTGTGAATCCTGTTTGGACCAATGTGGATTCCCCAGTGATGTTAGAATTCCCTGGTGTTTGTGTATATCTCAGCTGACGCAAGGTGCACATTCAGGAACACGGAAGCAGTTTTTTTCTGGAAGTGTTTCAGGGAATAATTGGTCTTGAGAGACTAAGGCAGGACTACTGTAGAAGAGCAGAGACATTAGTTCTGGGCAGTCTACTGTTTTGTCAATGGATTTATTGCAGTGCTGATAGGCTGGTACAGTAAACATTACTTGTGCTGGAGTTTGGACTCTGATCATTGACAACTCCTTCCTCTATTCTTCGGAAGATGAAAGTTCTTTATTGTCCTTCTCAATTCACCCATGAGGACTAAGTGAAAGGCTATGTGTATCTGACGTTCACCCCTGAGACATGGTACTTCTTAATCACTGGGACCTAATGAATTTAAAGCAACCAGGCAGTTTGTGTAGAAGCCCGATTAAAGTCCCCACACACCTCCAGCGAACAGGATATGCCAACATGAGCAAGGCAGGCAGTGTGTCTCAAATCCCTGCAAAACAGGACTTGGAGGAAATTTGTACACTGAGGGAGAGGTGTACCTGTTTCATGGCATGGAAGCTTGGCTGAGGTTGTACTTAAATAATGTGTGTCAAACAAACTATCAATGTCTGGTGATGGTGGATGATTAGAAAAATATGGATTTTGCCTATATTTCCACCCAGAGTGCCACCCTGATAAACAATGTACAACATCAAGACAGACCCACTAACTGATTCAGAGGAGATTTAGGAAGTTTCACCTCAAGAAAAAGGGCTAAAAGTAGAAGGACCTATCAGAAACAATGAGAGATGTTCACCTTCATGCCTTGATGCTGAAAGCTTTGACGTTAACGGCCGTAGTTGTCATTACTGTCTATTTTAATGCTCGACTGGAAAGACAGGGTGTCGGGACTGGAGGCGAGAATTGGGCTAGTTTTGCTCGCTCTCCCATGATGTTCACTCCTCTCCTCATGACACTGAGTCAGTGAGACTGCCCCGGCTGCTCTGCTTTGTGTCTGTGAGCTTCGTGCCGATTTGCCTGCTAAGATGATGAACTGAGACCGAGGCGTTAGGCCTACTCTGGATTGCTCGGGGGATTCAGATCTAAAGACTCGATTTGGTTCGGAATGCTGTCGCTCACTTCAATTGTTTGCATGGTTTGTGCTTTTTCCTCTTTCTCCATGCATTGGATGTTGGCCTTTTTTTAAGAATTGGGTTCATTCAAGTTTCTTGCTTCCTGGCTGCCTGTAAGCAGACAGATCTCAAGATTGTGTAATTTACACACTCTTTGAAAATAAATGTACTTTGAATCTTTGAATCTTGATTGTCCACACAGCTTTGATGTTGTGTGCAACGCAATGGCTTGAAGGTAAATCAGGTGAAGACGAACAATCGAGTGCTTACCTTGGCCTGACCTTTGCTGGGGCTCACAGCTCACAGAAACATCGTTCGAGAGCTTCCATCCACACAGGAAGTGAACGTGGTGCCAGAACAAGAATCTGGCAGAGGAATGAGTGGAGAAGATCAGCAGAAAAGGCAAAACACTGGTTGGGTCACATCTGTATGCTGCTCTGGTCTCAACACCATAGAAAGTGATTTTGCTGGGGAGAGTGGATAGAAAGTT
This sequence comes from Mobula hypostoma, assembly GCF_963921235.1. Lineage (NCBI taxonomy): Eukaryota > Metazoa > Chordata > Chondrichthyes > Myliobatiformes > Myliobatidae > Mobula > Mobula hypostoma. The sequence continues at coordinate 58,176,071 of NC_086106.1, read as the reverse complement.
AACCAGAATGTTGCCTGGATTGGAACATTATTATAGGAAGAGACTAGATAGACTGTGCTTGTTTACCCTGGACCAGATAAGGTTGAGGGATGACCAGAAAGAAGTAAGTAAATTGATGTCAGGTGGTAGATAGTCAGAATCTTTTTCCCATTGTAGGTAGGGGCATCTAAAACAAGAGGTATAGATTTAAGGTGAAAGAAATGAAAGATGATCTGAGGGGAAAGTGTTTTTACAGAGTGGTCGATAACTGGAACTCACTGCAAGAGTATGTGGTGGAATCAGATACTGCATATGTTTGAGAGGCATTTAGACAGACATTTGAATAGACTAGGCGTTAAGTGTAACAAGCTGTAATGTTTCACTGCTGATCTAATGGTTGCTCTCTAGCAGCAATGTTTGGGTCATGGCTAGAGATAACGGGGCTTTGGAATGCTGTTCTTTCTTGTGAGTCTGGAAGAGAGTTTTTTGCGGTCTTTTGCCGGGGAGAGGTGAGGAGAGGAGACGCAAATGGAGAGAGTTGGTAGACCGCCGGACGGAGTGGACTTGGAGCGAGGGTCCAAAGGGCAGCGACAATCGGAGGAAGTCGATGGTGGACGATGGATTTATCAGTGAGCTCCAACGTTTGCACATTAGACTGTTTTGTGAGAACGGGCCCTTTTTCTTTTTTGTTGTTTTCTTTACTAACCATGTAGTCAAATTAAGAATTATAAAGCTCAATCATTCAATCGCATATTGTGTACTGTTTGTTATTTCGGGGTACTGATTTGTAACAGGGGACGCAAAACGCAGTATCCACCTAAACGAGATTGCTTAAGTTTGGCCGGACCAGGGGGCTATCACCCCTATATTAAGCCGCTAGCTGAAGCGAGAGTCACGTAAGGGTATGAAGCTCATGTGGGACAATGCGATTAGAGTAGATCAGCAGAAACATCAGTGCAAATCTAGTAGGATGAAGGGCCTGTTTCTTTGCTGTACCAATGAATGACTTTAAGGGCATATAAAAAGGATTTCAACCAGTTTGTAGGGGGAGGTATTTCCAGGACTTTATGTTAATTAAATACAAAAGGGACATAGCACAGACTAAATAAAGAAATGAATGGCTAGAGTGTAAAATGGAGGATATCAATTCAAAAAGTGACTGTCATTAAAAATGAGTTAAAGAGTCCACACAGCGGAGAACAGAATGCCGAGATTAATTGGAATTATCGTTGCATTTCTCAGATAAAAACTGGATCCGTGACAGGAAGGGAATGGTGGCTTCACATAATTGGCCCAAAAGTTGCTATATTTAGTAATGACTTAGACCTGGATGGACAAAGTGTTAGTATATATTGCCAGCTTTACAGAGGGTTAAATCGTTTGGAAGAGCATTGAATTGAGTGGATATAGATGCTAAGGGGATGTGATTAGGTTTCAGAATGGGCAGATAAAACGTAATGCTGACAGATGCAAAGTGTTGTATCTCATTCAAATAATGGGAAGAGACAGACCAAAGTCTAGAGCATAATTCTAAAATGAGTGCATGAACAGAGACATCAGGGACAAGAAATATAATTAATTGAGAGAGAGAGAGAGCAGGGGTGAGAAGGGGAGGGGATGATGATTAATCAGGCAGGATCCTGGGCTCTACAAGAGAAAGGAGGTCATGATGAGACTTGGTAAGACCCTGGTTTGGCTGCAAGTGTTTCCAGTTCTGAGCAGCGCACATTAGGGAATGTCTAGATGTTTGTGAAAGGGTGCAAAACAAGTGCAAGCATGAGGGACGTTATCACCGGAGCTGGGTAAGCTGAGATGGTTCTCCTCGGAAGAGATAAGGTCATTTAGAAATGTGTTAGAGATGTCTCAAATTCTGGTCTCAACAGCAAAGATCCAGAGAAACTGCACCCATTGGTGGGGGGAAAGGGTCAAGAACCAGGGGACATTGAATGGCAAATGGCAAAAGAAGCAAAGATAGCGTAAAAGTGAAATTTTCCACACGGGCTGTAGGGAGTTCAGAATGCGTGAGATACTAACTGGCTTCTACTCATGAGTCCCAGGAGAATGAGGGCTGAGGAAGGCCTCCAGGGTTTCAGGTTAAACTCTGGTTTACTGAGTTTCAGGGGTCACTGGCGGCATCTGGAGTGAGAAACATCAGAACTACACTAATCCTACACAAACACTTTTTTAATATTATTGCGTCAGCACGGGGGAAAATAGAAAGATATATTGAAAATATACTACAAACTAATAAATGCACGTTTCTAAAGCAAAAGTCATTTTTTACAATCTAATTGAATTCAGTATAAATAGAACAGGAGCAGTAGGCATGGGCAACCAATTGTTTACCACAATGGATTCAGCTGATGCCGGAAATACAGAGCAACACACACAAAATGCTGAAAGAACTCAGCAGGTCAGATAGCGTCTATAGAAATAAATAAACAGCTAAGGTTTCAGGTCAAGACCCTTTTGGAAAGGAAGGGGCGAAGGTGCCAGATTAAGCAGGGGGAGAAAGGGAAGAAGGTTAGCTAGAAGGTGATGAAACCAGGTGGAGAGGAAAGGGTGAGATGTGGTCCTTTAAACAGTTGTTTAACTTGTTTAAATGACTAAGACTACAAAAAGTGCAGTCAGGTTACTTAGTGAAATGGGTAGTTTGCAAAGAAAGAGCAGGGCAAAGGAAAATGATTCTGGAAGGCAAAAGAGAAAAGTAGTTCTGTAGAGTATCAGTTATCAGGAGCAAGTTGATTCAGAAACAATTGTTGATCATTTAGAAGCATCAGATTCAATAACTGTAATCTAGTGGATGTTCAAAGTCGAAAAGTTCAAAATAAATTTATTATTGAAGTACATACAGTGTATGTCACTATACACAAACCTGAGATTCGTTTTCTTGCGGGCATACACAGTAAATCCAAGAACCATTATAGAATCAATGAAAGATCGCACCCAACAGGATGGACAAACAACCAATGTGCAGAAGACAATAAACTATGCAAATGCAAAAGAAAAATAAATAATAATAATAAATAAGTAAGCAATAAATATCAAGAACATGAAATGAAGAGCCCTTGAAAGTGAGTCCATGCAGCTAGTCAATATACTCTCCACTACACATCTATAGAAGTTTGTCAGTGTTTTGCTGAATCTTTTCAAACTTCTAAGAAAGCAGAGGTGCTGCTGTGCATTCTCTGTCATTGCATTTAAGTGCTGGGCCCAGAACAGATCTTCTGAAAAGTTCACACCAAGGAATTTAAAATTCCTCTCCACCTCTGATCCTCCGATGAGGACCGGCTCGTGGGCCTCCAGTTTCCTCCTCCTCAAGTCAATAATCAGCTCCTCGGTCGTGGGCCTCCAGTTTCCTCCTCCTCAAGTCAATAATCAGCTCCTTGGTCTTGTGCTGTGGCATGTCTCCCTCCTTATGCTGATTGGTCGCCACATTTCATTCGGCCAATGACAGCAAACTTGACTCTGGCAATGGAGGTGCTCTTGACCACACAGTCATGGGTGTAAGGTGAGTAGAACAGGGCACTAAGGGCTCAGTCTTGCCGTGCACCTGTGCTGATGCAGACTACGGAGGAGATGTTGGTGCTAATCCAAATCGACTGGTTAATCAGAAGGGAAAGTGCAAGCCAGTAGAACTATAGTAAACTACATAAAAACATTAACTAATGTACTGACTGATCATTCGGTTGGTTAACAATGGTCAATGTAGAAAAAACATGAGATATTCGATTTCAGTCAGAGGAATGAGATGGCCTTGTATAACATCTAAAATAAGAATCTAGAGTGGGACGTGCCCTAATTCTGCTCCGATCTTTTATGGTCTTATGAAAAAAGTGTACAAGAAGGCATCAATATTAACTTTCAAATGCAGAGGAAACATCTTTACTCCATGACCGGTGGCAACATGAAACTGCATATAAGAGTGAGTGATGAAGGAAAGTAATAAGTAAGGATGAGAGGGAGAAAAAATGGAGACTTGGGCTAACAAAGTGAGATGTGGAAACGTTCAAGTGGACCGTAAACAATTGCAGGGTTTGATGGGCTGCTGCAGCCTACTTTCTGAGTTAATTCCTGCGCATTTAATGTCCATTCCCACCTATCCAGGCAGTGAGAGGTTTGTTAGCTCATTTCAGAGGACTGATCAGTCAGAGGAATGAGATGGCCTTGTATAACATCTAAAATAAGAATCTGGAGTGGAACATGCCCCAATTCTGCTCCTATATCCAGAGCACATGGCTAGGTCAGGAGTCACATATAGGCCGGCTGGGTAAGGGTAGAAATGGACAAGTGGTGCTGAGGACCCTGTGCTGTATAATTAACTCCATTACATTCTCTGATAGACATCAGTGAACCGCTGGGTCTTCACAAAGGTCAGGTGGCTTCATGTTCTCATTGATAATGGCATACTTTTATTCCATTTTAACAGCTGTCATGACGAGAGTGAAACCTCATTGTCAGTGAAAGTCTCTGGAGATCTATTTGGATCAAAAAAAAACTGAAGTTCTTGGCAATGCAAAACCAAAACAGGTTGCATCTGTGGGACAAGAACAGAGGTTATGCCTCTGGTCAATGACAGTTCATCATCTTCTATAAAATATGTCCGTCTGTATGCTATTCTTTGTACAGTTCTGGGAAGAATGCTTCAGGATGTAAGAGGTACAGTACAAACATTCTTTGTATTATTTTTCATTATTACCTTTTGAATTTGTTGTGAAATTTCTGTATCCTACCAGCTGCCCCAGACTGCCATATCACTTTAAGCAAAGTAAGTCAAAGTGAGCAGACCAGACAACAATCTGGGTTAATACTACCAGGAGCAGTCGTGGGATATATATAGCATTGTTCCTTTTTGGGTCTCACTTCAACAACAGGTTCCAAAGGCAGACTTCACTATTTTTTAAAAATACCTTCCATTTGGGATTTGCACGTCACGCCAGTTTTTCAGCCCATTTTCCGTGGCATCAGTTGAATTCAATCCCTGCCGGAGAAACAAAGGATGTTGCAATTGATACAAAGCACACACTTCAGGAAGTGATTATTCCTGGGGCCTGCTGTATTGAGTGAGTGAGAGAGAGAGAGAGAGAGAGACAGAGTGTGAGAGAAGAGGGCGTTAGAGAGAGAAGAGGAGGTAGAGAGAGAAAAAGGGAAGAAGAGATAGCGAGTTGGAGAGTCAGGTAGAAAGAGAGGTATAGAGAGAGAGAAACAGACAGAGAGGTAGATCACATGCAAGTGATCCTGTCACTTTAAACACCTTGCTTCTCTGCAGCTGTGGTTAAATTTCTGCTGATATCTGCTTTAAAGTTATTTTCTCTTCATTATTGTGCATAGTTTATTGGATTTTCCCATTTGTTGCAAGTGGATTATCCTGTTGAAAGTGCATAAAGTAAACAGCCTGTCGATTCTGGAGCAAGAAAAGGGATGTTACTCCCTTGAGTCTGTTAAACAATCCATCAAGCCTATTCTATCAGCTCATGGCTAATCTGCACTCCCCTTCAGCTCTACATCACAGAACATCCTGAACCAACAGAATGCCATCCATATCGGCCTTGAGAACCTGCAATACTCTCCAATATTTGCAACCTATTTACCAGTGAGTATTCCAAACTTTTACAACTCTTTGTGTGAGAATGATTTCACTCCTCAGCAGCACAGCTCTGACTATTAAATCTCACACAGTTGGAATTAATTTCAACATTGGCATCAAATCATTTCAATATTTTTAATACTTTTTTCAAACCTTCTATCAATATTTGATCTCAAGGAAATATTATTGCAATGTGCTTTCCTTACATAGCATTTTGACTTCTGCCAAAATTTTGGAGGATCTTCGCCACATGTTCCATTGACCTGTGCTTTCATTTGCCTTCGAAAGTTGATCTTCACTTGGACTAAGAATTTTGATTAATCACAACATATTTTTTATCTATAGCTGAACTATGAGCATAGTGCAATTGAGCATAATGTAACCAGATGGTATTCATCCCTTCCCTTAGCAGGTAAACCTCGCACCTCCTCTGAACTAAACACCTTGGGCATGGGCGTGGACCTCCATCATTACTCAACAAAGGTGGAACCTGTGCTCATTTCATTGCTGCAAGCCCTCTGAGAAAAGCTGCAACCATTTGGACCTACACTTACCCAGCTGCTGGGTTTGGTGAGCTCTGCTGCCACCACCCTACATTTCTTTTCTCTTTCATGCCACCTCTAACTGACTGAACTTCTCTGCGTGGAAGGTGCCTAACCTCATTTTTGCTCAAATTCCACTTTACCTACCCCACCCTTGCCTAAGGAATGGAGGAAGAGATTGTGTGCCCATGCTCTGATTTGTATTTTCTGATTGAACACATGGGACAAGGGAGACAAGATGATTCATACAGTGGTTACAAAGCTGCTGATTACACTTTCACCAATTTCCCTCCAATAAACCAGCTGGAAATGCTGTCACACTGTTTCCAGAGGTCAGCCTTGCAGCACTAGACCCATAGCATGTGGTGCTATCTTTATGTGTCCACATCATCAGTGTCCACTTCAAAGGCTCAAACACGGAGCCCGTATTTTGGTACGATGCTGTAGGACAGCTACATCTTTCAGAAGAGAAGTGAACTCTCACAGCAACAATTCTGACTCAGAGCAGGGAAAGCTCCAAGTGTCAAAGTTGCAGTATGCACACGATCAGATATAGAATGCAAAACATGGAAAAGTACAGGACAGTACAGTCCCTTTGCTCCAACAAACTTTTAAACTTTTCTACGATGAATATAACTCTTTCCTCACAGAAAACCCTCCATTTTCTTTTATCAATGTGCCTATCTAAGAGACTCTATCCCTGACAAGTGTACTCCATGCACTTACCACTCTGTTTAAAAAAAACACATTTAACATTCCTCCCCACCCCCCGCATGTATTCACCACACACCTTCATCACTTTGCTTTGTCACTTCCTCAAAAACATTGTTCCCATTTGTGAAACAAGTCCTGCCCCTCACAAATCCATGCCATTCCTAATCAGGCTGTGCTTCTCCAGATGCTCATAAATCCTGTCCAGCTGAGATTCTGAATGGTGCCATAGATCAGTAGGTCTGCGCAATTCCATGTTATATTTCTTTCCCTGTTGAATGTTCTTTGTGAGCAGATGGATCCTGAAATCTTGAGTCATGGGCACTGTGGACTCTGTAGCATTGAGTGAATGGAAGGTGGTAGGTAGGAATGGGGCAGGACATCCTAAGCTTACAGCCTTTACTGTCCAAAAGGTACACCTAGTATGGATGAAAGAAAATGGTGGGTTATGTGGAAGGGAAGGGTTAGGTTGATCTTAGATTAGGTGGAAAGATTGGTGCAACATTGTTGGCTAAATAGCCTGAACTATGCTGTAGAGTTTTTTCTTTGATTTATGCATTTCCTAACCCTCTGAACAAGAGTTTCCTGAGCAAGATAAAATTCTGGAAGAACTCTCCATTGTTCAAGACAGATGGACCAGAAATGTCGACTGTCAATTTCCTTTCATACTATAAATGCTTCCAGACTATTGAGTTCTTCCAATAATTTATGTTGCTTCAGATTCTGTCATCTACAGATTCTCCAAACAGAGCAAAGGTGATGAAGATAAACACCTTGAGGAGTTAAACCCCTCCAAACTGCATAGAGAGCTGTTGAACAACTCCAGGCCTTCACATGACATGAGACAGAAAGTTCTCCGGACTTGCTCCCACTCCTCTTACATTGTTCTGTGAGTGCTTGGAAAGTGTAGGAATCGGAGCAGCACATTTAAGTGTGAAGCCTATACAAGGTGATATTGTTCAGCCTCAGTAGGGACAACATTTTGTGGCTTTGAGGTACGCTATGGATCAGAATTAGTAAAGTGTGGGTCCCAGTGCCACTCCAGATTCAGACTCAATATGAGAAACAAGGCTTTTCCCCACCTTGTCCATGCCAGTTCCATTTTACCACATTAGGTCCATATCCCTATAAACCTTTCCCATCCACGAACTGGTCCCACTATCTTTTAGATGGTGCTATTGTATCTACTTCAACCACTTCCTCACACTGCTCTTTCCATCCTTAGGGTGAGCAAGTTGCCCTGAGGACCCCTTAAATCTTTCCCCTCTCATTTTAAAACTATGCTGTCTAGCTTTTAAACGTAAACAACAGGAATTCTGCAGATGCTGGAAATTCAAGCAACATACATCAAAGTTGCTGGTGAACGCAGCAGGCCAAGCAGCATCTATAGGAAGAGGCGCAGTCGACGTTTCAGGCCGAGACCCTTCGTCCTAGGCTCCATTCTCATAAATATTTGCTCTCTTTTATTCTTAATGGTGTTTTTCCGATAAAAGGATACCAAAATTGTACACAATAGCCCAAGTGCAGCCTCAACAACACCTTGGACAACTGCAACAAAACATCCCAACTACTACATTGATTGACAATGGCCAGCATGCCAAATATCTCCTTCACCGCCCTCCCAACTTTCGAAGGCATTTTCAATGAAATGTGTACCTACTTGAGTCAGGGAGGAGAAGATGGCAGCATGCCTGCGTGTGCGCAGCTCTCCGGTGAAAAATGACATTGTATCTGTTAAATAGCGGCCATGGACAATTCTGATTTGATGGAGAATGGACGTGAAAGCACAGAGGAACATCTAGAGAAATTTCTGAAACACCCGTTCGCTGCTGTCGTTACTGTGTGGTCGGGAATCTTTCGGAGGGTAGGCCTCAAAATCCCCAGCCTTGCCTGCTTTTGGCGACCGAGAAGGAGGTCGAATCATTCGGACAGAGATGTTACTCAGTACTCGGTGTCGGAGAGCTGATCAGAGCTTGAAGTTTTCCGATGACTCTGAGTTGGATTGTGGTCAGCATGGCATGGAGAGTTTTTCTTCCTTCTCCCGTCTGTGTGAGATGTGGGACATTTGAGAAACTTTGAACTTTACTGTGCTCATGGACTTCTTCATCAAGTTATGGTATTGTTACATCGTTTGTAACTATACATTATAATTATGTGGTTTTGTCAGTTTTTTCAGTCTTGGTTTGTCCTGTGTTTTGTGATATCACACCGGAGGAAATAATGTATCATTTCTTAATGCATGCATTACTAAATGACAATAAAATAGGACTACATGTCTTCATAATCATACTTTTAAATCCCTATAGTGTAGAACACACCACAGGGTCCAACCATTCTCTGTGAAGTCCAGGTTTGAGCTCCGAATCTCAAAGCAACATTGAAGGAATGTTGCACCGTTGAATGAGATGTTTCTGAAGAAGATTTTAGAAGCCCTCATCTGTTATTCTGTAACCTAGCCATGATCTGCCTGCGTGGGAATTGGCTGTTGCATTTCTCACCTTGTAACAATTCCCAAAATTATTTCCTTGTATTTAAAGCTCTTAGGGCCATGTTAGTCGGTGAGAGGCAGTGCCTAAACATGAGTATTATTTTGCTCTTCCTTTTGCCTCTCTGAAGTTATTTTTGCAAAGCCTCTTCTATTATTCATCCTGGTGCCTATTGCATTTTATTTGATCTCTTGAATCCAACGGCTGCAAATCCTCAAGAGCCTTTGTGCATCAAGGGCTCAAAACAAGTTATTTTTTGACAAACCAAAGACATTTGTTGGATTCACCACAGATAAGTCCTAATATTAAGTATATCATTTCAGTGTGTCAAAAGAACAGAGCAGAAGGATGAATGTTTTAACAGCTAGAGAGTGGTCACGATTCCACCACTAAATGTAATCTTAACTCAGTGCTGTAATTTCCAACTGATAGAGGGTAGATAAGCTGGAAATTGGGTAGAAGTTAGGAGCTGAGAGACTCACTGGTTCTTTCTTCAAAAGCTTTGAACATAGAAGATCTGTGAAAATTCAGCTATGCCAGATCCAGAGGCTCATCTAATACCTTTGATAGGTTCAAAGGGATGACATGGGTTCTTATCCCAGCAGAGCTCCCTCTTCGAGTCTGACAAACAAATGCAGTTAAATACCAAGGATTCTCATCAAATTGCCTGTTGGCATCAGTGCAAGTCAAATAAACACATTACTATTGCCAATCTTGAACATCTTCCTGTGAATTCTTATTGAAGAATTTAACATGTTGAACCAGTTTCTGAGGCTCAATATCTTAAAAAAATCTTTAACACAATGCTCACAATTCTTAGCAAATGGCTGAAATTTATTGAATGCAATTTGTACTTCTCTAAGCAACACACTCAAAGTGCTGGATGACGTCCTCAGTTGCAGAACCCCATCAGTTCAGAATGCAGCAACCTCTCCTCCACAGTCTCCATCAGTACAAGGCTGTGTGCTTAGTCCCTGTTAGGACATATTCTGGAGATATGCAATATAGCAAGTATTAATTTCAACAGCAACCAGTGTTCAGATCTGAATGTGGATTGTACATTGAGTTAAAATGCAGTTCGGAACAATGGTCTTCCTGGAGCTGCTTTTTAGAGTAAATTTCAGATTATGACTCAGCTGTGTCTCGCTGGTGATTTCTTTCACAGTCTTGATATTTGGGGATCATCCGGATATGTTCATATCCCATTGTGTGGCCAGCACCCTCAGCAATCTAAAGGCCAATTTATACTTGTGCATCAAATTGACACGATAGGTACGACGTAGCCGCGTACCCTACACCGTACCCTACCCCGTAGCCTGATGCGCACCTCCCCAAAAATGTAACTACATGTCGCGGCGACGCAGACCGCAACAACTGTGATTGGTCCACTTGATAGCATCACATTTCCTCCTATGCTGCAGTAGCTTCCCATTGGGCGACTGAAGGGCAGGGAAGGAAGTCTGCCTGCAGTGCTTTCCATAAAGCTTTACAGACCTCCGAAATTATGGAGGACCCTGTGTTTGGTGCCAGTTTGTAGCTAGCTGCTCCAGCCTGTTGACTTCCACCTGAAGCTAAAACTCGAATGGTGATTGCCAGTCTCTGAGTATAATGTGCCTGAACTATTGCGAAATAAATGGTTGGGGACGATGAACCAAATCGTCAAATCTACCTGCTGACGTCCGAAAATATTTGTATTGCATTTCCTCGTCCATGTCTCTCAGTGGCCAGACAAGCACAGAAAATTCACCCTCCTTCAGCTTCAGTCGCCATTGTTTGAAGTTTGAGTTTCTTCGTGTTGAGTTTCAACACGAAGAAACTCAATACAGTGGCATAGAAACCCCACTGCCAACTAGCGTTTTGGCAGTGAATTGCAGAGCGACGCAGACACACCAACGCACAAGTATAAATGCTCACAACAGCGTAGCCCATCAACCTTTAGTGGGTCGTATTTATTCAGATTAGTATTCACACTTGGATTGATTCAGGTTGGTAACCATGAGATCATGAAGCATTGCGAACACAGTGGAGAGCTGAAATGGCCAATATAAAAGTAGTATAGTGTGTTTGCATGCATATGTGTTTATGTAAATGTCGAGACATTTTGTGTAATTTGTTGAGACATGGCCACCAGTTGCAAAGGGTGGTTACCGACCATTCGGAATAACTATGGGGTGTGTGTCTACTCATTCAGGGGACTGTATATTAGCAGATACATTTGCGAGTGTGTTTTAGGAATAGGTCTGTAACTTTGCTGCAAAAGCTTTTAAGTGCAAAGGAATACAACAGACATTACAAGTTCAGATGCACCTAAGTAGAAGATTACAGAATACACACTCTGTGGTTTTAAGTACATACTGTTTAATTTTTATCCATCATTTATATTTTGCGTAGTGTGGGAATTAGCATGGAGATATTTGAAGAGGTTATACCCAGATATATCCATTGGGATGGCACCGATTGAGATCAGGCAATGTCAGGCTGAGAACCCTGACAATCCAAGCCATCCTTTGACCTTGATTAGAACCATCCATAAGCCCTTCACTCCTAGGGAGAAGCAGAGCATTTTGACAGAGCTGCCCTTGATTAAGGTCACCTATGGAATTGCAGAATTCTGATGCAAGCTCAAATAAATGATTCAACTTCATCAGATGCATTCCAAAGGTATACATGTGTTGGTAAAAGCAAAGTTCCTGAGGAATTTGTGGGACAGTATGGCCCAAGGAGTGTGGGATGGAACTGGACAACTACCAGGAATGCCAGCAGCGAAGAGAAATATCGTTTCTTTATAGGGGAAGTGACTGGAAAAAGGTGAGAGTAACCGGGGAACAATAATGGCTCTGGTTTAGAGAGTTGACGAGGCAGCCATGAATTATGCAGAACGTAAATATTGAGCGTATGAGGAGTATACAGAGATGGATAATGCACGGAGGGATGGCCCAGTCTTCCTGAAAAATGCCGAAGGAAGCCCTGAGCTCAGCTCACCAGGGAGTTTTGTTTTTTATTTTCTTGTATTTATTGTAAAACAATGTGGGATTCTGGCACTTTGAGCTGTGTTGCCCATCAATCCCACAATTTAATCCAAACCTAATCAGGGGACAATTTGTAATGACCAATGAACCAACTAACTGGTATGTCTGCGGGAGGAAACTGGAGCACGCGAAGGAAACTCACGTGGTCATGGGGATGGAGTGGGATCATCCTACTCCATGATATTCCACGTGGTCAGGTGCAGTGGGATTGTCCTACTCCATGATATTCCACGTGGTCAGGTGCAGTGGGATTGTCCTACTCCATGATATTCCACGTGGTCATGGGGATGGCGTGGGATCGTCCTACTCCATGATATTATTATGGGTCAGTGAGATAGACCAGAGGAGGGGAAGAGAAATCAGAAAGTGGCTGTAGTGAATGTAGCTGCTGTAATGTCACAGAGGACTTGCTTTGTGTGCCAGCAACCAGTGAATCTAGCAGGGAACTGCTGGAATGGACATGGAAGAGTAAAGGAGATGGTTTGTTACAGCTGTGGCCTCTCAGGCCATGGCTGGAGGCAGTGCCCTGAAAGGAGAAGAAGGTGTGAGAATCACTCACCAAAGCAGGCAGAAATCATGGTGGCACCCTCTCTTTCCGATTTGACTGCTGACCAGAGTGTAGAGCTGGTGAGATCAGACAAACAGCTGAAGGTAGCCTCTACTACCAGTGGTGGTCATCCACGGAGGTACATTAGGGGGCCGACAATGTGAAATGTCAGTGGACATGGAGTCATCATTATCATTATCTGATCTACCCTTGTGAAGGACAACTGTAACCAAGGTAACACATTGAGGGATCGAGAAAACAGCAGTAACATATTGCAAAGCAGAGAGAGAGAAGGTAGTCCCCCCACAGCCAGGTGACCAAGTCATGGTAAGGGAGCCGGTTTCACTCCCAGGTGGATGGAACCACAGGTGGTGCTCTGGATGAATGACGCCTGTGTTGGAGAGCAGGTCCTGCGAGGCAGCCAGTGGAAGCACAGGACTCGGGTTAAACCGAATGACCCACCTTCTTGTCACCCTCACAGATGGAGCAAGAGATCGAGTGCTCCCAGTAACAGTGTCATTGCAGAGAACCAAGTGATGAACACTAGCCAGCTGCACGAGACCTGACCAGAGCTGATGGACACAGACCCAAAACAAACTCAACTGGAGAAAACCCTGCGAGACCATGACAACAAGCTGTGAATAGTGCATTAAAGGGTAACGGTAACTGTAGTGAAGGCTGGTTGCTGAAGGTAGCTGATTAGTTGTATAACTCAAAATAAAAAGGATATTGTGGAAGATAGATGGGGAGGGATCTGAGTTACAGCAGAGACATCAGGTTCAACAACTTCAATGGAATGGCAGACTGAGAAAGAGAAGAAATTATACATTGCGTCTGAAGGCAGTCACCCCAGTCGGAATGGAGGCTGAGTGGGCCCTTTCAGTGGTTGGGCCAGCGATCGAATGGACAGTCCAGAAGGGGGTGCCACTGGGGTGAGGTTCTTGCAGATATTCAAATAGAGACCACCCCAACCCCTCCTGAACATCGATAAGAGGGTCTGAGAGGCAAGTTTACAAGATTCTGGCAATCTTTTGTCATGATATGGAGTGTAAACAGTTGCCTGTGAGCCTGATACATTTACTATGCTGGTGTCCCTGACCAGACAGTAACCACTGACAGCCACTGCTGAGCTTTAACTATCAGATAATGGAGGGGTGAGGAAAAGATCGTGAATAAACTGAAATCAGCCAGCAGGGAAGGAGGCGACAGGCATACCAATGACAAAGCTGTGTTTTAAAGGCAGTTGGTCAATTTTCTGGAACAATCTCTGTTTTCAGTCTTGTGGGTAGCCATTAGGGATGATAGTGTAGATGTAGGTACACATAGCAATATGATAGGTAATTGGGCACATTTTTTCTGCTCTGTTAAATTGGATCCTCTGTTGCGTTTGGTCTTTCATAGAAAAAATTTATTTTTGTCCAGGAGGGACTGTTAGGGTGTATTCTGGAGTTATAGAATGTAGCAAATATTAATTCCAATAGCAACCAGTCTTCAGATCTGAATATGGATTGTAAAATAAATTTAAAATGCAGCTCAGAACAATGGTCTTCCTGGGGCTGCATCTTATAGTAAACTGTGTGGTGCCACAATAGCAACCTCTTACTCAACATCAGCAAGACCAAAGAGAAGATTATTGACTTCAGAAGGAGGAAATTGGAGGTCCATGAGCCAGTCCTCATAGGGGTATCAGAGGTGGAAAGGGTCAGCAACCTTAACTTACTTAATGTTATCATTTCAGAGGACTTGTCCTGGGCCCAGCGCATGAGTGCAATTACAAAGAAAGCAGCAAATTTTCTTCTTTAGAAAATTCTTAAGATTCAGCATGGCACCTATAACTTTGACAAACTTCTATAGATGTGTCATCGAGAGTATATTGACTGGATGTGTCACAGCCTGATATGGAAACACCAATGCCCTCTAATGAACAATCTTTCAAAAAGTAGTGAATGCTGCCCAGTCCATCACAGGTAAAACCCTTCTCACCCCCTGCACTTCCCCCACCCTACTGAGCACATCTACACAGGGCTTTGTCGTAGGAAAGCAGTATCCATCATCAGGGACCCCCAGCACCCAGGTCATGCTCTCTTCTCACTGCTGCCATCAAGAAGGTACAGTAGCCTCAGGACCCACACCACAAGGTTCAGGAACAGTTATTATTCCTCAACAATCAGGCTCCTGAACCAGAGGGGATAACTTCACTCAACTACATTTACCCCATCAATGAACTGTTCCCACAGCCTGTGGACTCACTTTCAAGAACTCTTCACCTCATGTTCTTGATTTTATTTATTTGTTTGTTTACTTATTATTATTAATATTATTATTATTTCCTTTTGTATTTGCACAGTCTGTTGTCCTTTGCACGTTAGTTATTTTTCCATCTTTTTGGGTTAGGTCTTTCATTGATTCTGTTGTGTTTCTTATATTTACTGTGAGTGCCCACAAGAAAATAAATCTCAGGGTTGTACATGGTGTCGTATACCTACTTTGATAATAAAGTTACTTTGAACTTTGAGTGCAGAAGAGGTTTACCAGGGCGTTGCCTGGATTAGAGGGTACTGGCCATAGCAAGAGTTTGACAAACTTGTTCTCTCTGGAGCGGCAGAGGCTGAAGTGAGATCTGATCGAGGTTTACAAGATTATAAAAGGCATAGGCAGAGTAACAGGCAGTACCTTTTTCCCAGGGTTGAAACTTTTAATACCAGAGGGCATGCATTTCAGGTGGGGGGGGGGTAATTTCAAAGGAGGTGTGAGGGACAGCTTTTTACACAGAGTGGTGGGTGACTGGAATGCATTGCCAGGGGAAGTGGTAGAGGCAGAAACATTAGAGACTTTTAAGAGACATTTAGATGGACACATGAATGTGAGGAAAATGGAAGGAGATGGACATTGAGTCGCCAGAAAGAATTAGTTCAGTTGGCCATTTGATAACTAATTTAATTGGTTCAGCACAACATTGTGGGCTGAAGGGCCTGTTCTTGTGATGTATTGTTCTATGTTACATGTTCTATAATTTTAAAGTAATTAGAGAAAAGTATAGAGATGATGTCAGAAGTAAGTTCTTTACACAGAGTGGTGGGTGCGTTGGATGCCTTGCCAGGCATGGTGGCAGAGAAACTCTTAGATTGGCACATAGATGGTAGAAAATATAGGGCTATGTTGGAGGGAATGGTTAAATTGGTCTTATAGGTTAAAAGGTCTGCACAACATCATGTGATATACTGTGCTATAACATTCTGTCCTCCAACGGGATCACAACCTTGTTGTTAGGTTTGGGGGCTTGCGTGCCTCAGCGAGCCAGGGAGCTGTTGGTTGGAGTCAGGGCTTGATGCCTTGGCTCTTGGTAAGGTCACCCATGCCAAACAGGTCAAAGGGTAGAGGACAGGCTAAGAGTGGTCCACCAGTCCTCCAGGTCCCGGGGTTCAGCTCAGGACTAACAACCCTGAGTGGTTAAACACAACTGCTATGGAAGCAGCAATGAAGAATCTATCTGCATCTGAATGTGATGCCATTGCTGAGTCTCCACCTGGGACGTACATGACCGACAGTTGTGAGAACCGATGAAGGAAGCGCTAAACACCACTGGAAATGGAGGACCTTCATTGCTGCCCTAAACGCCAGGGGTGTAACAGGCAGTAAGTAAGTAAGTAGGTAAGTCTACGCTTTATGTTCAATGAACCAGAATAAGAAGATGGGGGGGAAGTGAGTGAAGGATTACATGCTGCCAGGTGATAGGTGAAACCAGGTGAGCGAGTGTAAAAGGGGAGATGAAATAAGAAGTTGGGAGATGATAGGTGGAAAAGGTGAAGGACTGAAGAAGAAGGATCGTGGAAGGAGGAGGGACTCCAGAGGGAGATGATTAGATTAGATTAGATTACATTATGAGAACACTCAGTCCTCGTTTATTGTCATTTAGAAATGCATGCATTAAAAAATGATACAATGCTCCTCCAGTATGATATCACAGAAACACAAGACAGAACAAGACTAAAACGGACAAAACCACATAATTGTAACATATAGTTACAACAGTGCAAAGCAATACCATAATTTGATAAAAAGCAGACCATGGGCACAGTAAAAAAAAAGTCTCAAAGTCCCGATAGGCTCATCATTTCATGCAGGTGGCAGAAGGGAGAAACTCTCCCTGCCATGAACCTCCACGCGCTGCCAACTTTCTGATACAGCGTCATCGGAAGCACCCGACCGTAGTGGACTCTGAGTCCATCCGAAAACCTCGAGCCTCTGACCAGCCTTCCAACATAGCTTCTCCGAGCACCATCCTCTGCCGAGCGCTTCGACCCCACCCTGGCTGCCGAGCAACAAGCAAAGCCGAGGACTCGGGGCCTTCCCCTCCGGAGATTCTGGATTGCACAGTAGCAGCAGCAGCGAAGCAGGCATTTCAGAAGTTTCACCAGATGTTCCTCCATGCTCTCACGTCTGTCTCCATCAAATCAGGATTGTGTACGGCATCCTACTTGACAGATAACAGACATCATCACCGGAGTGGCCGCTGCCAGTTGCGTCGCGCCACCATCTTCTCCTCGCGCCGTTCGATGAGCAGGAGAGAAGAAGAAAAGAGGTGGGAGGGTATAGAGAATGACAAAAGGGGGAAAGGGGAGGGGGAAGAAATCACTGGAAGTTAGAGACATTGACGTTCAGAACGGAATATGAGGTGTTGCTCCTCCAACCTGAGAGTGGCTTCATTGTAACAGTAGAGGAGGGTATGGATCGACACGTCGGAATGGGAATGGCTTTTATTCAATTGGTATGTAGTTGTGCACAGGCAAAACACTCCCACCTCTCCCTTCTTTCATGTTTCCATTTCCCACTCTGGTTTCCTTCTCACCTCCTGTCTTCTAATTTGTAAAGTCATACTCCTCTGTAAAGCATTCAGAGCTGTGAAAGCAGTGTTACCAATGGTACAGAATGTACTTTCCTGTATTGTGCTCACCCATGCTCAGATTTCACCAGGATCACTCAACTCCACAGCATCACGGCAGGAGTTCCTCAGGGCAGTATTCTAGTTCCAACCATCTTCAGCTGCTTCTTCAATGCCCTTCCTTCTATCATAAGGTCCAATATGCAGTTGTCATATGATTGTATGACATTCAGTAACACTGAGAATATTAACTTCACAATGCCATGCATTGTCCAACTACACAAAGCAGAATCTGGTCACCTCTCTTTAATGATCAGAACGTACTGCCACCATCATTGTCCTGGGCATCACCATTGACGACAAGTTCAACCAGACCTCTCTCAATAACACCGTGACTATAAGAGCAGATTTCCTGACACCAAGGACTTTTTGCCATCTACTAGCACGTAAGGAGCGTGACAAACCACTTTCTACTCTTAGCTCCAACCAGCCAGAAGAATGCTACTTCATTGTCCACAAATTCCCGCTGTCCCCCACCAGTGCACGGTGGCTGCAGGACGCAACATTCATTGGACTTACTCACACCAGCAGCATTTCCCAATCACCTCAGAAACCATTAAACAGAACCATTGAAGAACTGTGATGGTCAGTGCTGAGGAAGGACAGGTCCCAGGGAGCAATGCAGACTGGAACGGGCTGCACTGAGAGATCCACGGTGTCAGAGGCATCCTGAAGGAAGCTGCACTGTCAACAGTGGAAGTCTGAGGATGTGCACTGCTAAGGTTTTGTGGGATTAATAGAGATGTAACTTTCAGCACTATCTTTTGTCTGTCCTGCCAATCAAAAGTATAGGTCCCATTGTATTGTTGGGAAGCAAGAGAGCTCTGCCCAATAAACTCTTCAATTTAAATTCTCCTAACAGCTCCTTATCACATTGCTCTCCATAGAATCTTGCTGCTCACAAATTGCCTCCTGCATTTCCTGGAATCAGACAGCACTTTTTCTGAGCATTTGTGAATGTCAGAATGTGTGAAACATGCTGATGAAAGCCTTTTTTCAGCTCGTGTCACCAGTAACAGAACAATTCATCCATTCAATGTTCAAGATCAACAATAGAAATCAATTTCCAACTCTTTCACAGGACTTGGCTTAACTCTGCAGCCCAGTGATAGTTAGGCCTACAGTTTCCATGGAAACCAAATTGAAGGCTGACTATCTTGGTCCTCACAAACAGCAACTCAATACAAAGCCTTCCCCAATGATGCCAGCACCTGCTGTCTGTTCAAAGTTTGAAGTACATTTATTATCGAAGTATGTATACATTATACAGCCCTGAGATTTGTCTCCTTACAGGCAATCACAAAACAAAGAAACCCATTAAAAATAGACCGTCAAACACCCAATGTGCAGGGAAAAAGGCAACAAACTGTGCAAACAATAAAAGTAAGCAATTAATATTCAGAACTGAAGTTTACAAAAGTGAGTTCACAGCCACTAAACCAATCACTACAGCCAATTCTTGAGCCCGTTAGTTGCAGGCCAAAGTCCTAGTTCAGCACAGAGACGAGTAAACCTTGGGGAGCAGCAGGCTGAACTGGCCCGTCTCTCACCTCCAGCCCTGACACCCTGACCTTTTCAATCTGGTTCGTTGCTTAAATTGTCCAAAGCTTACATCATAGCTCACTTTCAGACCCAGGCTCTGTCTCCTTGACACGCTCTCGGGCCCAGGCCCCACCACCTTGATTCAACCTGTGTACGACCTTTCCATTTCAGTGTGGCACAAAGATCAGTCAAACCACAGGTCTTTCCTCATTCTTGGGCCAGAGCCACCTCGACTCTGCCTCACCTCCTCTTGCCTCAGTTCTGCCTCATCAAATCATCTCCAAATCCACTCAATCAATGGCCATTCCTTGCTCTCAGGCCCAGAGCCCCACTGCCTCGATGCAGTCTGTCTACACCACACTGCAACTGTCCAGTACCCTCGAGACTTCAGTTCACACTTCAAACATGCCAAGTTGTACAGGTGGTTCAAAAGCTCAACTTCTAAAGAGAAGTTACAGGCTATTGATTGCAGGTATCGTATGCAAGAAAAAGAGTGATTAATACGGTAATTTATAGTTTTGTTTGCTGCCAGCGAGTCAGCTCTGTGGTTCACCAGTGCCATCTTAAACATGTTCACTGATGGTTACCGACATTACTATTCCCTTTGCCCTCCTTCATTCACACTCAGAGTTTACATCTGAAGACAGAACTTCACACAGAGCCACCCAGTTCAAGTCAATGTTTACAAAGAAATAAAAAAAAAACTCCTGGGGGATCTCCAAGATGCAGAATACATGAAGATAAATTGACAATTAATCACTCGAGCACAGACCCTTCATCTGGACGAGAAATATCGACTTTCCATTTCCATCCACAGATACTGCCTGACTCACTGAGTTCCTCCAACAGTTTCAGATTCTTTCAGGGGTATCACTATTTCACAAGAAAGCAAATGGATTGAACATCAGGCGTGAAGGCGGTCTGTGCTATTAACCCCATTGAGGGTTAAATTGTAGGGCACACTGCAAAACTATGCAACATCCTTCACGAACTAAGGCATGTAAGCCCAGGAATTAGCCAGACAAAGACTGGGACTCAACAGGATGAGGATTGTGAGGAAGAGTAAACACCCAGATCAGTTGAGGCTTTTGACCTCAAAAGAGGTGGTGAGTTTGAGTGAAGGAGTTCTGCTGTGCAGGTCCTTGGAGGGATGAACATTTGGGTGATGCTGGCACCCAGAGTTAGAGAAATGAAACAAACTGAGGGTTTCAGTAATCCCGGGCAGGGTCAAATGACCTGCAGCAATCCAACAACAAAGATGGGGAATCCTGGAGCGGAGACATTGCTAAACTGTGAGCCTGTCTCCATCTGTGTGTATGGGTGAACAGGAGCTCATCCTCATCTGAACACTGGTATGAAGGTTGAACGATGGGGAACTGGCAGGTGGCAGCTCTAACTGTTCAGCAGAGGCTAATGCCTAACACTCAGTGTTTAACTTTGCACTACCTTTGCCCTGGTTGCTTAAGGCTGTGCATTGTGGGATGCTGACACCAGTCTCTATAGATATTGTCTACTTTGTACATTCATTAATGGGGCTGACAGTCTGATGATCAAAATAACCGTCACTTTTTATTTATCTCTGTTCTCAGCCGAAGGGTCCTCAACCTGAAAAATTGACTGTTTATTCTCCATTGACACTGACTGACCTCCTGAACATTTACAGTAATTTCCGTTTCCATTTCAGAATAAGAAAAGCTTTAAAAAGGAACAAAAGGTGAATGGTTAAATAGAAATCTAATATTATCCACTAAAATATTTCAGCCTAATATTCAGTAACGAATCTGTGTTTGAGAAGATTTATTGCTGTAATATTTGTGTTTGCGAGGGTTGGCACCCAGGAAGATATTGCGCAAGTCTGTGTACATTTATTACTTCTTCATTATTACTGCCACCTGACACTTTTTCAATCAGCCAGTGGTGAAGCCATTGGACTTCATGCATTTTCTCACCCTTTGGAGGAAAAGTAACAGAACATTTAATTGAAGAGTGAAGAGAAAACCATTTACAAATCAAAAATATAATGGGTTTCATGGGAGAAAGATCAAACTTGAGCATCAGTACCACAAAGTAATGAGAAATCACGGATAAATTAAAATGTAGTGTAAATAAAAGTCATCAGAAGCAGGTTCCCACTTTAGCTTATGAACATACAAATGCACAAATTAGGAACAAGTGTAAGCCTGCAACAATTTTTTATGTGCAACATGCATAAAATGCTGGAAGAGCTCACATCAGGCAGTATCTATGGAGGGCAGTAGGTAGTCGACATTTCAGGCCGAGATCCTTCTTCAGAACCGGATGAAGAGTCTCAAGCCGAAATATTGGCTGTTTATTCCCCTCCATAAATGTTGTCTGACTTCACGGGTGTCTCCGGCATTTTGTGTGTGTTTCTCAAGACCTCTAGCATCTTCAGAAAGTAATAATTTGTTCATTACTTAATAAGGTTATGGCTGAACTGACTGCACACTCACATTTGCATCTAGCTGCAGGAATTTTCACTCCTTCATTTCACCTACCTACTTCTGCCTTAGAGATATCCCGGGCAAATGCAAAACTTA
This sequence comes from Mobula hypostoma, assembly GCF_963921235.1. Taxonomy (NCBI): domain Eukaryota; kingdom Metazoa; phylum Chordata; class Chondrichthyes; order Myliobatiformes; family Myliobatidae; genus Mobula; species Mobula hypostoma. Next base: position 58,154,148 of record NC_086106.1, on the reverse strand, counting down.
ATTTGTGAGTGATGTCAAATTTGGAGGTATGTTAATACCTACAAAGGTGAGAAATGAAAATAATAACAAACTGACAATGTAATGAGCTCTTTGGGCCTGTGCAAGGAGCCAGAGCTTGTTGGGCTCCAAGGTTTTTAAGAGAACCTGAACTGGTTAATTGTTGTTTATTGAGCGTCGTTAATCATTTTGGAGCTCCTCGTGTTTTTCTTGAGTGACTTGCCCTTTGTAATCTAGGCTCCTGGTGCTTTCTGTTTAAATTTGTCATGTTTATTTTGATATGCTTGCGGATTCTGTGTTACTAGCATTATTTAAGTGGATGCCTTATTAACACTAATCACAAGGTCCTAGTTTTGAGAAAGTTACGTCTCACTGTGTTGCTCGGTCATGCCACCAATGCTCTGTTGGATTCTTACAAATAAACTCTGGTCATTGTCTTTACATTGGATGCTGCCTTTCCTCAGCACTTGGGTTCCAACATTGCCAGCGTGCGTCCAGACAGACAAAGTGGGTGCATCAATTGCAGAGTAATGTGACTGAGGTAATATATTTTGCTATTTGGGAAGAATTGCTCAGAGATTATGCTTAGAGAAGCAATACAGAAATCAGTGCATGTGAAGTTGGTGAATAATGCATTGAGTTCATATCTAGAGGAACAGAATTTAAAAAACAGACAAGTTATGATTTAAACTGCACCACGATTCCTAAGTGTTGTAAAATTACTGTTAGAATTTTTGGGCAATCCTTTGAGATATCTCCTTCTAAGCTTTAGAGAGTAGACAGATAAATGAGCCTATTTCTCTTTGTATGTCAGAGCTGGTGTACTCAAGCTTGGTCAATGGTGTACAACATTTTACAGAAAGACAGAAGTAGTAGACTAACAGAAGTTCATGGAAGGCATTCTAGATCTGAGGCACCATGTAAGAAAAATCCAACCTGCCAGAGGTGGAGTGATCGAGTTGTGAGAAGTGCGGGAAAACGGAGTTGGAGGAATCCGAATATCAGAAGAGAATCAGATCAATGGAAAGAGGATACAAGGGAAGCGAAGAAAGTCTCTGGTGAGATTAAGTGCAAGATTAGCAAATATAAAATCAAAGTTTAATCAGCTGCCAACATCAAGTAAGCAGTCTGTCACCGAGCCATCCAGAGACCTGGGTAGTGGTAGATCCTGAGGAATGACAGAATCTGGGTGGGGGGGGGGCAGGGAGGGAGGAGCTGGTGAGAATGTGGAGAGAGAATAAAATGAGATTAGGGTAGGCTAATTGAAATGGGTGGCTGATGATTGGCCCATTTCCATGCTGTTTGACCATCATTCCAAGAATTAGCAGATTTGGAATAACAGACATTGCTGGAAGATAGTGGGAGCATTTTGGGATGGTTAGATTTGAAGGAATTAAAGTATAGGTGAGTGGTTCCACCATATCAGAAGGAAATAGGAGCAGGATTAGGCTGCTCACCCCCTCAACCCTGTCCACTGTTCAATATGATCATGTCAGCCTCAACTCTTCAATATGATCATGTTGGCCTCAAAACTTCTTATGTATCATTTTCCCATAACGTTATAACATTATGACGTTATAGCAATTAGTGAAACTTGGCTACAGGAGGGGCAGGACTGGCAGCTTAATATTCCAGGGTTCCGATGTTTCAGATGTGATCGAGGCAGAGGAATGAAAGGTGGGGGAGTAGCATTGCTTGTTAGGGAAAATATTACAGCAGTGCTCAGGCAGGACAGATTAGAGGGCTTGTCTACTGAGTCCTTATGGGTGGAGCTGAGAAACAGGAAAGGTATGGCCACATTAGTGGGATTGTATTACAGACCACCCAATAGTCAACGAGAATTGGAAGAGCAAATCTGCAGAGAGATAGCAGGCAACTGCAGGAACCATAAAGTTGTGGTGGTAGGGGATTTTAATTTTCCATATATTGATTGGGACTCTCATACTGTTAGGGGTCTAGATGGTTTAGAGTTTGTAAAATATGTTCAGGAAAGTTTTCTAAATCAATATATAGAGGGACCAACTAGAGGGGATGCAATATTGGATCTCCTGTTAGGAAACGAGTTAGGACAAGTGACGGAAGTCTGTGTAGGGGAGCACTTTGGTTCCAGTGATCATAACACCATTAGTTTCAACTTGATGATGGACAAGGATAGATCTGGTCCTAGGGTTGAGGTTCTGAACTGGAAGAAGGCCAAATTTGAAGAAATGAGAAAGGATCTAAAAAGCGTGGATTGGGACAGGTTGTTCTCTGGCAAAGATGTGATCGGTAGGTGGGAAGCCTTCAAAGGAGAAATTTTGAGAGTGCAGAGTTTGTATGTTCCTGTCAGGATTAAAGGCAAAGTGAATAGGAATAAGAAACCTTGGTTCTCAAGGGATATTGCAACTCTGATAAAGAAGAAGAGGGAGTTGTATGACGTGTATAGGAAGCAGGGAGTAAATAAGGTGCTTGAGGAGTATAAGAAGTGCAAGAAAATACTTAAGAAAGAAATCAGGAGGGCTAAAAGAAGACATGAGGTTGCCTTGGCAGTCAAAGTGAAGGATAATCCAAAGAGCTTTTACAGGTATATTAAGAGCAAAAGGATTGTAAGGGATAAAATTGGTCCTCTTGAAGATCTGAGCGGTCGGCTTTGTGCGGAACCAAAGGAAATGGGGGAGATCTTAAATAGGTTTTCTGGGCCTGTATTTTCTAAGGAAACTGGCATGAAGTCTATGGAATTAAGGGAAACAAGTAGTGAGATCATGGAAACTGTACAGATCGAAAAGGAGGAGGTGCTTGCTGTCTTGAGGAAAATGAAAGTGGATAAATCCCCAGGACCTGACAGAGTGTTCCCTCGGACCTTGAAGGAGACTAGTGTTGAAATTGCGGGGGCCCTGGCAGAAATATTTAAAATGTCGCTCTCTACAGCTGAGGTGCCGGAGGATTGGAGAGTGGCTCATATTGTTCCGTTGTTTAAAAAAGGATCGAAGAGTAATCCGGGAAATTATAGGCCGGTAAGTTTAACGTCGGTAGTAGATAAGTTATTGGAGGGAGTACTAAGAGACAGGATCTACAAGCAGTTGGATAGACAGGGACTTATTAGAGAGAGTCAACATGGCTTTGTGCGTGGTAGGTCATGTTTGACCAATCTATTGCAGTTTTTTGAGGAGGTTACCAGGAAAGTGGATGAAGGGAAGGCAGTGGATATTGTCTACATGGACTTCAGTAAGGCCTTTGACAAGGTCCCGCATGGGAGGATAGTTAGGAAAATTCAGTCGCTAGGTATACATGGAGAGGTGGTAAATTGGATTGGACATTGGTCAATGGAAGAAGCCAGAGAGTGGTGGTAGAGAATTGCTTCTCTGAGTGGAGGCCTGTGACTAGTGGTGTGCCACACGGATCAGTGCTGGGTCCATTGTTATTTGTCATCTATATCAATGATCTGGATGATAATGTAGTAAATTGGATCAGCAAATTTGCTGATGATACAAAAATTGGAGGTGTGGTAGACAGTGAGGAAGGTTTTCAGAGCCTGCAGAGGGACTTGGATCAGCTGGAAAAATGGGCTGAAAAATGGCAGACGGAGTTTAATACAGACAAGTGTGAGGTATTGCACGTTGGAAGGACAAACCAAGGTAGAACATATAGGGTTAATGGTAAGGCACTGAGGAGTACAGTTAGAACAGAGGGATCTGGGAATACAGATACAAAATTCCCTAAAAGTGGCGTCACAGGTAGATAGGGTTGTAAAGAGAGCTTTTGGAACATTGGCCTTTATTAATCAAAGTATTGAGTATAAAAGCTGAAATGTTATGATGAGGTTGTATAAGGCATTAGGGAGGCCGAATCTGGAGTATTGTGTTCAGTTTTGGTCACCAAATTACAGGAAGGATATAAATAAGGTTGAAAGAGTGCAGAGAAGGTTTACAAGGATGTTGCCGGGACTTGAGAAACTCAGTTACAGAGAAAGGTTGAAAAGGTTAGGACTTTATTCCCTGGAGCGTAGAAGAATGAGGGGAGATTTGATAGAGGTATATAAAATTATGATGGGTATAGATAGAGTGAATGCAAGCAGGCTTTTTCCACTGAGGCAAGGGGAGAAAAAAACCAGAGGACATGGGTTAAGGGTGAGGGGGGAAAAGTTTAAAGGGAACATTAGGGGGGACTTCTTCACACAGAGAGTGGTGGGAGTATGGAATGAGCTGCCAGACGAGGTGGTAAATGCAGGTTCCTTTTTAACATTTAAGAATAAATCGGACAGATACATGGATGGGAGGTGTATGGAGGGATATGGTCAGTGTGCAGGTCAGTGAGACTAGGCAGAAAATGGTTCGGCACAGCCAAGAAGGGCCAAAAAGCCTGTTTCTGTGGTTTTTCTATGGTTTCTATGGTTTTTGTAACACCCAACTCCTCAATCTTTCAAATGTTTATCTTCCTCCCTTTTAAATATATCCAAATGTCCAGCCTCCATCACTCCTGGGGACAGATAATTCCAGAGACTCGAAGAGGGCTCCATCCTCTGGAGTAATTGCAGTTCAGAGGCTAGAAACCCTGTGGCATGTAAATCACTTCCCAGCTCCCCCAAATCTACCCACTTTGTACAGGGATTTGATGGAATACACTGTACCATCCAGGACAAAGCAGCCACTTAATGGGCAGCTTCCACAACCCTTCACTCTCTCCACCTGTGACATGCAGTAGCAGTAAGTTAGTACCGTCTCCATGACGTACCACAACAACTCATCAAAACTCCTTAGACAGCACACTCCAAACCCGCAACATCTATCGTCTAGACAGCACACTCCAAACCCACAACATCTATCGTCTAGACAGCACACTCCAAACCCACAACATCTATCGTCTAGACAGCACACTCCAAACCCGCAACATCTATCGTCTAGACAGCACACTCCAAACCCGCAACATCTACCAGCTAGACAGCACACTCCAAACCCGCAACATCTATCGTCTAGACAGCACACTCCAAACCCGCAACATCTATCGTCTAGACAGCACACTCCAAACCCGCAACATCTATCGTCTAGACAGCACACTCCAAACCCGCAACATCTATCGTCTAGACAGCACACTCCAAACCCGCAACATCTATCGTCTAGACAGCACACTCCAAACCCACAACATCTATCGTCTAGACAGCACACTCCAAACCCACAACATCTATCGTCTAGACAGCACACTCCAAACCCGCAACATCTATCGTCTAGACAGCACACTCCAAACCCGCAACATCTACCAGCTAGACAGCACACTCCAAACCCGCAACATCTATCGTCTAGACAGCACACTCCAAACCCGCAACATCTATCGTCTAGACAGCACACTCCAAACCCGCAACATCTATCGTCTAGACAGCACACTCCAAACCCACAACATCTATCGTCTAGACAGCACACTCCAAACCCGCAACATCTATCGTCTAGACAGCACACTCCAAACCCACAACATCTATCGTCTAGACAGCACACTCCAAACCCGCAACATCTATCGTCTAGACAGCACACTCCAAACCCACAACATCTATCGTCTAGACAGCACACTCCAAACCCGCAACATCTATCGTCTAGACAGCACACTCCAAACCCGCAACATCTACCAGCTAGACAGCACACTCCAAACCCGCAACATCTATCGTCTAGACAGCACACTCCAAACCCGCAACATCTATCGTCTAGACAGCACACTCCAAACCCGCAACATCTACCAGCTAGACAGCACACTCCAAACCCGCAACATCTATCGTCTAGACAGCACACTCCAAACCCACAACATCTACCAGCTAGACAGCACACTCCAAACCCGCAACATCTACCAGCTGGACAGCACACTCCAAACCCACAACATCTACCAGCTAGACAGCACACTCCAAACCCGCAACATCTACCAGCTAGACAGCACACTCCAAACCCGCAACATCTATCGTCTAGACAGCACACTCCAAACCCACAACATCTATCGTCTAGACAGCACACTCCAAACCCGCAACATCTATCGTCTAGACAGCACACTCCAAACCCGCAACATCTACCAGCTAGACAGCACACTCCAAACCCGCAACATCTATCGTCTAGACAGCACACTCCAAACCCGCAACATCTATCGTCTAGACAGCACACTCCAAACCCGCAACATCTACCAGCTAGACAGCACACTCCAAACCCGCAACATCTATCGTCTAGACAGCACACTCCAAACCCACAACATCTACCAGCTAGACAGCACACTCCAAACCCGCAACATCTACCAGCTGGACAGCACACTCCAAACCCGCAACATCTACCAGCTAGACAGCACACTCCAAACCCGCAACATCTATCGTCTAGACAGCACACTCCAAACCCACAACATCTATCGTCTAGACAGCACACTCCAAACCCGCAACATCTACCGGCGAGACAGCACACTCCAAACCCACAACATCTATCGTCTAGACAGCACACTCCAAACCCGCAACATCTACCGGCGAGACAGCACACTCCAAACCCGCAACATCTACCAGCTAGACAGCACACTCCAAACCCGCAACATCTACCAGCTAGACAGCACACTCCAAACCCGCAACATCTATCGTCTAGACAGCACACTCCAAACCCACAACATCTATCGTCTAGACAGCACACTCCAAACCCGCAACATCTACCGGCGAGACAGCACACTCCAAACCCGCAACATCTACCAGCTAGACAGCACACTCCAAACCCGCAACATCTACCGGCGAGACAGCACACTCCAAACCCGCAACATCTATCGTCTAGACAGCACACTCCAAACCTGCAACATCTACCAGCTAGACAGCACACTCCAAACCCACAACATCTACCGGCAAGACAGCACACTCCAAACCCACAACATCTATCGTCTAGACAGCACACTCCAAACCCACAACATCTACCGGCGAGACAGCACACTCCAAACCCGCAACATCTATCGTCTAGACAGCACACTCCAAACCCACAACATCTACCAGCTAGACAGCACACTCCAAACCCACAACATCTACCAGCTAGACAGCACACTCCAAACCCGCAACATCTACCAGCTAGACAGCACACTTCAAACCCACAACATCTACCAGCTAGACAGCACACTCTAAACCCACAACATCTACCAGCTAGACAGCACACTCCAAACCCGCAACATCTACCAGCGAGACAGCACACTCCAAACCCACAACATCTACCGGCTAGACAACACCCTCCAAACCCGCAACATCTACCAGCTAGACAGCACACTCCAAACCCGCAACATCTACCAGCTAGACAGCACACTCCAAACCCGCAACATCTACCAGCTAGACAGCACACTCCAAACCCGCAACATCTACCAGCTAGACAGCCCGCTCCAAACCCGCAACATCTACCAGCTAGACAGCACACTCCAAACCCGCAACAGCTACCAGCTAGACAGCACACTTCAAACCCACAACATCTATCGTCTAGACAGCACCCTCCAAACCCGCAACATCTACCGGCTAGACAGCATCCTCCAAACCCGCAACATCTACCAGCTAGACAGCACACTCCAAACCCGCAACAGCTACCAGCTAGACAGCACACTCCAAACCCACAACATCTACCGGCGAGACAGCACACTCCAAACCCGCAACATCTACAAGCTAGACAGCACCCTCCAAACCCGCAACAGCTACCAGCTAGACAGCACACTTCAAACCCACAACATCTAACGTCTAGACAGCACCCTCCAAACCCGCAACATCTACCAGCTAGACAGCACACTCCAAACTCGCAACATCTACCAGCTAGACAGCACACTCCAAACCCACAATATCTATCGTCTAGACAGCACACTCCAAACCCGCAACATCTACCAGCTAGACAGCACCCTCCAAACCCACAACATCTACCGGCTAGACAGCACACTCCAAACTCGCAACATCTACCAGCTAGACAGCACACTCCAAACCCACAATATCTATCGTCTAGACAGCACACTCCAAACCCGCAACATCTACCAGCTAGACAGCACCCTCCAAACCCACAACATCTACCGGCTAGACAGCACACTCCAAACCCGCAACATCTACCAGCTAGACAGCACACTCCAAACCCGCAACATCTATCATCTAGACAGCACCCTCCAAACCCGCAACATCTACCGGCTAGACAGCACACTCCAAACCCTCAACATCTACCAGCTAGACAGCACATTCCAAACCCACAACATCTATCGTCTAGACAGCACCCTCCAAACCCGCAACATCTACCGGCTAGACAACACCCTCCAAACCCGCAACATCTACCGTCTAGACAGCACGCTCCAAACCCGCAACATCTACCGACTAGACAGCACGCTCCAAACCAAAAACATCTACCGGCTAGACAGCACACTCCAAACCCGCAACATCTACCGGCTAAACAGCGCACTCCAAACCCGCAACATCTACCGGTTAGACAGCACCCTCCAAACCTGCAACATCTACCAGCTAGACAACACACTCCAAACCCGCAACATCTACCAGCTAGACAGCACATTCCAAACCCACAACATCTATCATCTAGACAGCACCCTCCAAACCCGCAACATCTACCGGCTCGACAACACCCTCCAAACCCGCAACATCTACCGTCTAGACAGCACGCTCCATACCCGCAACATCTACCGTCTAGACAGCACACTCCAAACCCGCAACATCTACCGGCTAGACAGCACGCTCCAAACCCGCAACATCTTCCGTCTAGACAGCACGCTCCAAACCAAAAACATCTACCGGCTAGACAGCACCCTCCAAACCTGCAACATCTACCGGCTAAACAGCGCACTCCAAACCCGCAACATCTACCGGTTAGACAGCACCCTCCAAACCCGCAACATCTACTGGCTAGACAGCCCACTCCAAACCCACAACATCTACCGGCTAGACAGCACCCTCCAAACCCGCAACATCTACCAGCTAGAAGGACAAGGACAGGAAGTGCTTGGAAATCCTTCACCTGGCAGTTGCCCTCTAAAGCAGACACCGTCCTGACTTGGAAATGTCTCACTGCTCCTTCACTGGCACTGGGATAAGTTCATGAAGCTCTCTGCATGACAGCACTGTGGGTGTAGCCACACATCATAAGCGGCAGGAGTTGAAGAAGGCAGATCACCACCACCTTCTCAAGGGCAACTAGCGATGGGTAATTTTATTGCTGTCTCAACCATATCCGTTAAGTGAACAAAAAGAAAGTTTCTACACTCCTCAGTTTTAAATTTCTGTCCCCTTATCCTGTAACTATGTCCCTTGTTCATGACCCTCCCACTAGTGGACACATCTCAACATCTTCCTTATCGAGCTCCCTTAGAATCTTCTCTGCCTGGATGAGATCACTCTTCATGTTTTTCAGCCCCAAGGATCACAGAGACAAACTCTTTTAATAAGACAGTCTTATTGTCCCATGAAATATCCTTTGAGAATCTCCTTTGAACTGCCTTAAAACCACTTGATTCTTTTTTTCAGGCAAGGTGGCCAAAACTGTGCACAATATTCCGGGAGTGGTTTCACCAACACTGCAACAAAGCCACCTTATTCTTAAACTCCAACCCCTTCACAATATAATTCTATTTTCCTCAATGACTTGTTGGACCTGCCTTTCTTCTTCTGCTTCATGCACCAGAATAGTTAGATCCCACTGAACTTCTTACTTAAAGAACAGGTGAGGTTCAGAGCAGATAAATTGGGGCAGAAGATGGAATACTTATGCTACAGTCCTCAACAAACTTTAGAATTGTCACTGTTAAATCATTCACCAAACTCCCTGGGTTACCACTGAACAAAATTCAACAGGTCTAAACATAAATGTTGAAACAAATAATTAACTCATGCTCTTAACTTTAACTCCTTCCACGGCATTAAAACCACCCAAAGTTCAGGCTTATTCCTCATGACATTTTAATACCCCATTACCAAGGTAACCTGGAACCATTTGTTTGATTGACCTGTTCTGGGGGTGGGATGGGGCATTGCTCACTGTCCTGTTCTTACACAACATACTTCTAAGGAATACTTTCAGCATTAAGTCTTCTTATTGTAGTTGTTACAAGAGGTGAAAGGGCAAGGAAGACAAAGAAGTGAGCTGTGTAGATTATAAATCTGACTCTTGCCTGGGTATGTGGACCAAGCTGTCCTCAGGACCACAAAACTATACTGCGCGAAGTGCTTGAAATCTGTCTGTCAAGACCTAGGCTTTAAAAATAAGCAGCCTGATTTTCATTGTCAATGTCATAAAAGTAAATCATGCATATAAATTCTTATCGCCTTGTTTGAATATTTCCTTCGCATCATTATCTTCCTTTTGAATGATGCATTTTCCTGCCAACCAGTCAACCTCCACTGTTGGGACTGCAGCCAAAACATGAATAAAATATTTCAGAATGCAAAATCTCAGACTGCTTTATCTACAGATTGTGGATATCAAAGTGTTTTCACTTCAGTGAGAAGAAAACTCTCCTCATCCAAGTGTCTGATTTACCTCATACGTGATGCCCACACATCAGTTCTCTGCATCCCAGCCCCAGTCAGGGTGACCTCCCTGTTACCCAAACCAAGCCCCGCTTCAACGTGTTCAGCGAAGGAAGAATGAGCCTGTTAAGTCATATCAAGGTAAAATTAAAATACTACAACTGGCAGAATTCTGAAACATAGAGAGAAAGCTGAAAATACTCGGAAAGTCAGGCAACATCTGTGGAGGGAGAAACAGAGTTAACATTTTGGGTTGAGAGCCTGCCCTCAGAACTGGCCCAAAACATTACTCGACTGATCACAGCTGATATGATCTTTACCTACCCAGTTTCCATAATCATCAATACAATTCCTCAATGAAAATATTCAAAGATTCCACACCTCAGTAGGAAAGGAAGCTTCTTCCTCAAACTTCAGGCCTTTATTGTTGTAAATTTCCCCTGACTTTCTATCAGTATAAAATGTCCGCTTCCCATTTCCCTTTACAGGCACTGCCTGGCCTGATCTGCTGAGTCCTTCTAGCAGTTCAGTTTATTGCTCTCTCAACCTTTAGCCTGGCACACATGGGGTAAAACTCCAGACACAGATGTCTGTGATATCAAGGAGAAGGCAACTGATGAGCCAAAGTCAGGTCAGACGTCCTTGAAGGGCCCTGGAAAAAATAACTGACAGCATGTTTTTATTCAGTGTAATGAGCAGATTCAGAAGCCAAATGTGTTGTGGAATAAGACAGTGAGGGCAACCCAAACATAGAGAGGAATAGGTGGACGGTGCTCAAGGAGACCGAGGACGGGAAGGAGACTGCCCTTCCCCACACCTCGACATCAATGACACAGGGAAGGGGCAGGATGGAGGATGCTTCAAATATACTGAGAGACAAAATACATAACAGTTCAGTTCTGTGTATAATTTGCATGCTAATTACAAAACAAGAGATTAGAATTAATTAACTACATGCTGATATTTAAATAATTTAATATTTAAAAGGTCCTTGTGTTAGGGAGCATTCCAGAGTTATGTGACTATAACAGATATTAATTCAAACAAGAAGCAGTCTTCAGTTCTTTTTGCAAATGTAAATAGGTTCAGGATGCACACAATTAGCCTTCAGTTCTCATTGTAAATTGCAAGCAACAAATTGAAGTTAAACTGCGCCACAGACTAAGAGATTGTTTATGCAAGAGCCAGACGTTAAAACAATGGGTTTGTGTTAATTGGCTTGCATCAAACCAGGCAGCATGGCCAAGTTATTTCCACCATTGTGACTTGAGGGCAAACTGGTAGACCAGACGGATGCTGTCACTTAGCATATCAAACATGGTCACAGGTACAGGCAAATAATAGTTTCTGTGTACTTACCATATTACTGTACTTAGAGGCAGCCCTGACAACATTAATTTCGGGTACACGAATACAAGAAAATCTGCAGATGCTGGAAATCCAAAGCAACACACACACACACACACACACATACAATGCTGGAGGAACTCAGCAGGTTAGGCACCATCTATGGAAATGAGTAAACAGTTGATGTTTTGGGCCAAGACCCTTCATCAGGACCTTGCTGATAAAGGGTCTCAGCCCAAAATATTGACTGTTTTCTCTTTCCCATAGATGCTGCCTGGCCTGCTGAGTTCCTCCAGCATTGTGTGTGTTCCATTAACTTAATAAGAACATAAGAAATAGAAGCAGGAGTCGGCGATCTGGCCTGTCGAGCCTGATCCGCCAGTCAATAAGATCATGGCTGATCTTGTCATGATCCGGTCTGTGAAGTCCACGTTCTGGTTCACAGTCTGGTCGGTGGACTCCAGACTTCGGGTCTTTCGGCTGTCCCTTGTTTCATTTGGCCTTAATCATAGGTACCTGATGCTCGTCTTGGGACTGGGAATATAAATGGCCCTGGGATCAAGCGTGGGTGCTGGTTTGTCTTGTCAGTATCCCCTCAGAGCAACCTGCTGGTGGAAGGCTAGAGTAGCCATTCGTGATCGCTAGATCTAGTTGGGGGACCACCGCTTCATGGAGCCTTGTTGTCTCTAGTCGGAGCAGTCATCATGGTATGGATTTGGCCGTTTCCAGGGCCAGCTGAGTGGCCGTCTGCCACTCCAATCTAGATATGAATTCGGCTGTTTCCGTAGCCCACCAAGGTTGCTGGCTGCCCTGAGACTCAGAGCCACCCCGGATGGAGCTCCCTTCCTGTCCTTGCCTCCATGGAGTAAGTCAGGCTGTCCTTGCCGTTACCCTGCGGTTGGATCTGTCCCTTCCTGTCCTTGCCTCCATTGGGTAAGTCAGGCTGTCTTTGCCGTTACCCTGAGGCTGGACTGTTCCCTTCCCCTCTCCATCTGAATCCCTGACAGTTTCCTCGACGGTTTACCTCGGCAGTCATCCCAGCCCTGAGTGTGGCTTCATCTTTACAGTAGAGGAGGCCGTGGATAGACATGTCAGAATGGGAATGGGATGTGGAATTAAAATGTGTGGCCACTGGGAGATCCTGCTTTCTCTTGCGGACAGAGCGTAGGTGTTCAGCGAAACGATCTCCCAGTCTGCGTCAGGTCTCGCCAATATATAGAAGCCCACATCGGGTTGGAGGAACAACATCTTATATTCCGTCTGGGTAAGCTTCCAACCTGATGGCATGAACATTGACTTCTCAAACTTCCGCTAATGCCCCACCTCCCCCTCGTACCCCATCTGTTATTTATTTATATGATCACATTCTTTTTCTCTCTTTCCTTTTTCTCCCTCTGTCCCTCTCACTATACCCCTTGCCCATCCTCTGGGTTTTCTCCCCCCCTTTTCCTTCTCCCTGGGCCTCCTGCCCCATGATCCTCTCATATCCCTTTTGCCAATCACCTGTCCAGCTCTTGGCTCCATCCCTCCCCCTCCTGTCTTCTCCTATCATTTTGGATCTCCCCCTCCTCCTCCCACTTTCAAATCTCTTACTAGCTCTTCTTTCAGTTAGTCCTGACGAAGGGTCTCGGCCTGAAACGTCGACTGTACCTCTTCCTAGAGATGCTGCCTGGCCTGCTGCGTTCACCAGCAACTTTGATGTGTGAAACATAGAAACATGGAAAATAGGTGCAGGAGTAGGCTATTCGGCCCATCGAGCCTGCACCGCCATTTATTATGATCATGGCTGATCATCCAACTCAGAACCCCGCCCCAGCCTTCCCTCCATACCCCCTGACCCCTGTAGCCACAAGGGCCATATCTAACTCCCTCTTAAACATAGCCAATGAACTGGCCTCAACAGTTTGCTGTGGCAGAGAATTCCACAGATTCACCACTCTCTGTGTGAAGAAGTTTTTCCTAATCTCAGTACTAAAAGGCTTCCCATCTATCCTCAAACTGTGACCCCTCGTTCCGGACTTCCCCAACATCGGGAACAATCTTCCTGCATCTAGCCTGTCCAATCCCTTTAGGATCTTATACGTTTCAATCAGATCCCCCCTCAATCTTCTAAATTCCAACGAGTACAAGCCCAGTTCATCCAGTCTTTCTTCATATGAAAGTCCTGCCATCCCAGGAATCAATCTGGTGAACCTTCTTTGTACTCCCTCTATGGCAAAGATGTCTTTCCTCAGATTAGGGGACCAAAACTGCACACAATACTCCAGGTGTGGTCTCACCAAGGCCTTGTACAACTGCAGTAGTACCTCCCTGCTCCTGTACTCGAATCCTCTCGCTATAAATGCCAGCATACCATTCGCCTTTTTCACCGCCTGCTGTACCTGCATGCCCACTTTCAATGACTGGTGTATAATGACACCCAGGTCTCGTTGCACCTCCCCTTTTCCTAATCGGCCACCATTCAGATAATAATCTGTTTTCCTATTTTTGCCACCAAAGTGGATAACTTCACATTTATCCACATTAAATTGCATCTGCCATGAGTTTGCCCACTCACCCAAGTCACCCTGCATCCTCTTAGCATCCTCCTCACAGCTAACACTGCCACCCAGCTTCGTGTCATCCGCAAACTTGGAGATACTGCATTTAATTCCCTCATCCAAGTCATTAATATATATTGTAAACAACTGGGGTCCCAGCACTGAGCCTCTTTTGGCGCAGGCGTGACCTGTACAAAAAGGACGGGTTACACTTGAATCCTAGGGGGACCAATATCCTGGCAGGGAGATTAGCGGGGGCTACTGAGGTGACTTTAAACTAGAATGGTTGGGGGGTGGGAATCAAATTAAAGAGGCTAGGCGTGAGGAGGTTAGTTCACAACAGAGGGATGGGAAGCAGTGCAGAGAGACAGAGGGATGTAAAGTGAGCATAGAAGCAAAAAGTACAAAGGAGAAAAGTAAAAGTGGCAGGCCGACAAATCCAGGGCAAGCATTAAAAAGGGCCACTTTTCAACATAATTGTACAAGGGCTAAGAGAGTTGTAAAAGAGCGCCTGAAGGCTTTATGTGTCAATGCAAGGAGCAGTCGTAATAAGGTGGATGAATTGAAAGTGCTGATTGTTATTAATGATTATGATATAGTTGGGATCACAGAGACATGGCTCCAGGGTGACCAAGGATGGGAGCTCAACGTTCAGGGATATTCAATATTCAGGAGGGATAGACATGAAGGAAGGGGAGGTGGGGTGGCGTTGCTGGTTAAAGAAGAGATTAACGCAATAGAAAGGAAGGACATAAGCCGGGAAGATGTGGAATCGATATGGGTAGAGCTGCGTAACACTAAGGGGCAGAAGACGCTGGTGGGAGTTGTGTCCAGGCCACCTAACAGTAGTAGTGAGGTCGGAGATGGTATTAAACAGGAAATTAGAAATGTGTGCAATAAAGGAACAGCAGTTATAATGGGTGACTTCAATCTACATGTAGACTGGGTGAACCAAATTGGTAAAGGTGCTGAGGAAGAGGATTTCTTGGAATGTATGTGGGATGGTTTTTTGAACCAACATGTCGAGGAACCAACTAGAGAGCAGGCTATTCTGGACTGGGTTTTGAGCAATGAGGAAGGGTTAATTAGCGATCTTGTCGTGAGAGGCCCCTTGGGTAAGAGTGACCATGATATGGTGGAATTCTTCATTAATATGGAGAGTGACATAGTTAATTCAGAAACAAAGGTTCTGAACTTAAAGAGGGGTAACTTTGAAGGTATGAGACGTGAATTAGCTAAGATAGACTGGCAAATGACACTTCAAGGATTGACGGTGGATATGCAATGGCAAGCATTTAAAGGTTGCATGGATGAACTACAACAATTGTTCATCCCAGTTTAGCAAAAGAATAAATCAAGGAAGGTGGTGCACCCGTGGCTGACAAGAGAAATTAGGGATAGTATCAATTCCAAAGAAGTAGCATACAAATTAGCCAGAGAAAGTGGCTCACCTGAGGACTGGGAGAAATTCAGAGTTCAGCAGAGGAGGACAAAGGGCTTAATTAGGAAGGGGAAAAAAGGATTATGAGAGAAAACTGGCGGGGAACATAAAAACGGACTGTAAAAGCTTTTATAGATATGTAAAAAGGAAAAGACTGGTAAAGACAAATGTAGGACCCCTGCAGACAGAAACAGGTGAATTGATTATGGGGAGCAAGGACATGGCAGACCAATTGAATAATTACTTTGGTTCTGTCTTCACTAAGGAGGACATAAATAATCTTCCTGAAATAGTAAGGAACAGAGGGTCCAGTGAGATGGAGGAACTGAGTGAAATACATGTTAGTAGGGAAGTGGTGTTAGGTAAATTGAAGGGATTGAAGGCAGATAAATCCCCAGGGCCAGATGGTCTGCATCCTAGAGTGCTTAAGGAAGTAGCCCAAGAAATAGTGGATGCATTAGTGATAATTTTTCAAAACTCGTTAGATTCTGGACTTGTTCCTGAGGATTGGAGGGTGGCTAATGTAACCCCACTTTTTAAAAAATGGAGGGAGAGAGAAACCGGGGAATTATAGACTGGTTAGCCTAACGTCGGTGGTGGGGAAACTGCTGGAGTCAGTTATCAAGGATGTGATAACAGCACATTTGGAAAGCGGTGAAATGATCAGACAAAGTCAGCATGGATTTGTGAAAGGAAACTCATGTCTGACGAATCTCATAGAATTTTTTGAGGATGTAACTAGTAGAGTGGATAGGGGAGAACCAGTGGATGTGGTATATTTGGATTTTCAAAAGGCTTTTGACAAAAGGCTGCGCCAAAAGAGGTCCCAATGATCCAAAAACTTGAATCCCTGCCCCCTGCTCCAATCCCTCCAATCCAATCCTGTGTTGCTGGTTAGGGAATTGTTTGTGTGTGTCTGACTACATGTGGGAAAATCTGAGAACTAAAGTCTAAGATGGGTGATGGAGCAGAAATTTTTTACTTTCTACAGCAACTTCATGAGTTCTATTCTGAAGAGGGGTGAACTCATAGAGTTTATACTCTATAAACTTGAGAAGATTGAACGGGGAATGGACAAAGCTGAGTGGGCTAAGACCTGGAGCGCAGAGGAACATTGGCAGTGGTGGAAAAGCCAATCAAAGAGGAGCATTGGCAATGGTGGAAAAGCCAATCAAAGAGGAGCATTGGCAGCAGTGAAGCCAATCAAAGAAGGACATTGGCAGCAGTGAAGCCAATCAAAGAAGGACATTGGCAGCAGTGGTAGAAAGCCAGTCAAAGAGGAAGGGAGATAAAGCAGCAGTCATTCTACTGTATGAAATATATATTTGCAAGACGAACAGAGAGCCTGGAATCACATAGAGCACAAATAGAGCTACAGAAGGAAAAGTATGAACGCAGGGAACAGTGATTCAGTATACAAATAGAGCCAGACAGATTAAAGGAGAGGTGTGGCTGAACAATTAGAACAAAACAAGAATGGCTCGGCCAGGGATCTGGGCAGACTGAGAGGTAAATGGGACAAGGCCCAGCAGGTGGGTTCTCACTGGGTAGCAGCCATGGGAATAACTGCTGAGGTAAATTCAGAAGTGATGGACCAGGAAGTTGACAAGTACACACAAATGGGAGAGGTTATACCAGTGCTGCCTGTCGGAACGGAATCCATAGTGACCAGGCAATGACAGGCTCAGATCCCCAATGATCCCAGCCACCAACGAGGGGCGGTGGAGAGGGAGGGAGGGAGGGTGAGGGGGAGGGGGAGAGGGGGGAAGAGAGGGGGGGGAAGAGAGAGAGGGAGAGGGAGAGGGAGAGGGAGGAAGAGAGAGAGAGAGAGAGAGGAGGGAAGAGAGAGAGAGAGAGGGAGGGGGGAAGAGAGAGAGGGAGAGGGAGAGGAGGAAGAGAGAGAGAAAGGGAGGGGGAAGAGAGAGAGAGAGAGAGAGAGGGGAAGAGAGAGAGAGAGAGGGGAAGAGAGAGAGAGAGGGAGAGAGAGAGGGAGAGAGAGAGAGGAAGGGAGAGAGAGAGAGAGGGAGGGAGAGAGAGAGAGAGAGAGAAAATAAGAATGAATTGGAAGGGAGATAACTGAGCTGAATGGGGAGTAAATGCAAATACTGTAAGCTGGCCCTTTCAGTGGTCGGGACAGTGATCAGATGGACAGTCCAGGAATGAGGGCTATTGGGGCGAGATCCTTACAGCAATGTGGATAGAGTCCTCCCCAAGCCTTCCTGTCAATCAATCAAAAAGACTGACTGTCAAGGTCACTCTGATAATCTTTTGTCAGGGCATGGAATGTGAACTGTTGTGTATGAACCCGAAACAGTCACCTTGCTGTAACCCTGCCCACAGACTAACTCTGGACAGCCACAAGTCATAGTTTTGGCTATCAGAGGTTGACGGGATGAATAGGATGCGATCAAATTTCTGTAATGTTTTATTGCTATGTCTGTACAGTCTTATAGATGGCCAAATAAAGATCTTAGATCATGTAGGTGCAGGTGAATCTGTGGAATTTGTTGCCACGGGCGGCAGTGGAGGTCAAGTCATTGGGTGTATTTAAGGCAGAGATTGATAGGTATCTGAGTAGCCAGGGCATCAAAGGTTATGGTGAGAAGGCGGGGGAGTGGGACTAAATGGGAGAATGGATCAGCTCATGATAAAATGGCGGAGCAGACTCGATGGGCCGAATGGCTGACTTCTGCTCCTTTGTCTTATGGTCTTATGGTAAACATAGGTTAGTAATTGGGGAAGGGATCCAAAGTGAAGGACATTTCCCTTGCCTCACTTAATCAGATCCTCCTTAAAGGTTAGCCTTCCTGGGACAGATTCCTGTCTAGGGGCCAAGAGGAAGGTATGCTAGGGAGTATTCTGAATTTATGTGAATAATTCACAGACTAAGAGATTGCATATGTAAGAATCAAACAAGACAATGGGTTAATGTTAATTGGCTTGCATTGAACCCGCTAACGTGGCCATGTAATTTGCACCATTGTGAACTGAGTGCAAACTAGCCAATCAGACGGATGTTGTCACTTAGCATATCAAACATGGTCACAGGTTATAGGAAATCAATAGTTTTTGTGTACATACCATATTTGTGTACTCAGAGACAGCACTGACAACATTAATTTTGGGTGTCTGGCTCTCTGTTGTCAAAAGTTTTTAGAATATTTGTGTTAATTAGTTTCTCCCAAAGGCATTTGGACTTTCAGAGATGCCTTATCAATTACACTGTGCTTCAGCTAAGTACCTCAAAGGAACCATTTGTCAGCCTAAAGTATTGAAATAAACAATGTCATTGTAAATATTGAAATTGAATTGAATCTCATAACCTTTGATTGTAAGGGAATAAAATGCGATGTACCTTACAGTTTGTGACCCTCTACCAAGAGTTCCTCCTGAATAATGCCTGCTTGTAGTGATGAATAAATGTTTCTATCTCACCAGTTTCAGTGTCTCCCCAGTGACTTCAATCAGAGTCACAATATCATGTTAATTCAAATTGAAGCATAAAACCTTGTTAACGGGAAACCGCACAGAAACACATTGCTGGCTAAATGCTAAAAGTGGAGTCAATCTCTTCCACGTTGTGAAGTGTAATGTTTAAATGATCGAGACTAGGAAGTGATTTAAAAAGCGTAAGTGCACTCATTGGCCTTTCAGTTCAACTTGTCCATGACAACTAAGTAGCCTGTTTGAGGTCATCCCATTCCCTGTACTTAGTTCTTGTGTCTATAAACCTTTCTTGCACACAAATCCTCCTAAATGTATTTTACATGTTGTAATTGTACCTACAGTATCTCCACCACATCACACAGCAACTCACTCCACATACCAACTACACTGTGTGAATAACTTGTCACTCAGATTCAATGTCATTCATTCCCCTCTCACCTTAAACCCACCTTGAAATGGTTTTAAATGCCCATAACCTGGGAAAAAAGAGCTTGAAACATAGAAACATAGAAAACCTACAGCACAATACAGGTCCTTTGGCCCACAAAGCTGTGCCGAACATGTCCTTACCTTAGAAATTACTCAGAGTTACCCATAGCCCTCTATTTTTCTAAGCTCCATGTACCTATCCAGGAGTCTCTTAAAGGACTCTGTCATATCTGCCTCCACCATTGTCACCAGCAGCCCATTCCACATGCACACCACTCTCTGCATAAAAAACTTACCCCTGATATTTCCTCTGTACCTACTTCCAAGCACCTTAAAACTGTGCCCTCTCATGCTAGCCATTTCAGCCCTGGGAAAAAGTCTCTGACTATCCACACGATCAATGTCTCTCATTATTTTGTACACCTCTATCAGGTCACCTCTCATCCTCCATCGTTCCAAGGAATAAAGATTAAGTTCACCCAACCTATTCTCATAAGGCATGCTCCCCAATCCAGGCAACATCCTTGTAATCCTCCTCTATACCCTTCCTATGGTTTCCACACCCTTCCTGTAGTGAGGGAACCAGAAATGAGCACAGTACTCCAAGTGGGGTCTGACAGGGGTCCTATATAGCTGCAACATGACCTCTTGGCTCCTAAACTCAATCCCACAGTTGATGAAGGCCAATGCACCGTGTGCTTTCTTAACCACAGAGTCAACCTGCGTAGAACTTTGAGTGTCCAATGGACTCAGACCCCAAGATCCCTCTGATCCTCCACACTGCCAAGAGTCTTACCATTAATGCTATATTCTGCCATCATATTTGACCTACCAAAATGAACCACTTTACACTTATCTGGGTTGAACGCCATCTGCCAATTCTCAGCCCAGTATTGCATTCTATCGATGTCCCACTGTAACCTCTGACACCCCTCCACACTATCCAAAACACCCCCAACCTTTGTGTTATCAGCAAATTTACTAACCCATCTGTCCACTTCCTCATCCAGGTCATTTATAAAAATCATGAAGAGAAGGAGTCTCAGAACAGATCCCTGAGGCGTACCACTGGTTACTGACCTCCATGCAGAATATGACCCGTCTACAACCACTCTTTGCCTTCTATGGGCAAGCCAGTTCTAGATCCACAAAGCGATGTCCCCTTGGATCCCATGCCTCCTTACTTTCTCAATAAGCCTAGCATGGGGTACCTTGTAAAATGCCTTGCTGAAATCCAAATACACTACATCTACTGCTCTACCTTCATCAATGTGTTTAGTCACATCCTCAAAAAATTCAATCAGGCTCATAAGGCACGCTGACAAAGCCATGCTGACTACTCCTGATCATATTATGCCTTTCCAAATGTTCATAAATCCTACCTCTCAGGATCTTCTCCATCAATTTACCAACCACTGAAGTGAGACTCACTGGTCTATAATTTCCTGGGTTAGGGTTATCTCTACCCCCTTTCTTGAATAAGGGAACAACATCCTCATCCCTCCAATCCTCTGGAACCTCTTCTGTCCCCACAGTAGCCTGGGGTACATCTCATCTGGTGCTGGTGACTTACCCAACTTGATGCTTTCCAAAAGCTCCAGCACATCCTTTTCCTTAATATCTACATACTCAAGCTATTCAGTCCGCTGTAAGTCACCCCCACAATTGCCAATATCCTTTTCCGCAGTGAATACTGAAGCAAAGTATTTATTAAGTACCTCCGCTATTTCCTCTGGTTCCATTCACTTTTCCACTGTCACACTTGATTGGTCCTATTCCCTCACGTCTTATCTTCTTGCTCTTCACATACTTGTAGAATACCTTGGGGTTTTCCTTAATCCTGCTCACCAAGGGTTTCTCATAACCCCTTCTTGCTCTCCTAATTTCATTCTTAAGCTCCTTCCTGCTAGCCTTATAATCTTCCAGATCTCTATCATTACCTAGTTTTTTTGAACCTTTCGTAAGCTCTTCTTTTCTTCTTGACTAGATTTACAACAGCCTTTGTACAGCATGGTTCTTGTACCCTACCATCCTTTCCCTATCTCATTGGAACGTACCTATGTAGAACTCCACTCAAATATCTCCTGAACATTTGCCACATTTCTTCTGTACATTTCCCTGAGAACATCAGTTTCCAATTTATGCTTCCAAATTCCTGCCTGATAGCCTCATATTTCCCCTTACTCCAATTAAATGCTTTCCTAACTTGTCTGTTCCTATCCCTCTCCAAAGCTGTGGTAAAGGAGATAGAATTGTGATCACTATCTCCAAAATGCTCTCCCACTGAGAGATCTGACACCTGACCAGGTTCATTTCCCAATACCAGATCAAGTACAGCCTCTCCCCTTGTAGGCTTAGCTACATATCATGTCAAGAAACCTTCCTGAGAACCTCTTGCAATTGCCATTCGAGAATCTCCAAATATTACTGGGATAACTCGGGGCTTAAAGTCCCATAAAATATCACTCTATGCTGATGACTTACTTTTATATATTTCTAATCCCCAAAAATCCATCCCTGCTGTTTTAGAGCTATTAGCACAATTTGGTCTTTTTCCAGGTTATAAATTAAATCTTAGTAAGAGTGAACTTTTCCCGATTAATAAACAACTTCCCTTATATCATAACTTTCCATTTAAATTGATTAATAATTATTTTTCATATCTTGGGATTAAAATTACTTGTAAATACAAAGATTTATTTAAGATTAACTTTTTACCATTAATTGACCATATTATTCAACTTTCATCTAAATGGTTTCCTTTATATTTAACTTTGATTGGTCGTATTAATGCAGTTAAGATGTTTTTTTTTTGCCAAAATTTTTATATGTATTTCAGGCATTACCAATCTTTGTTCCAAAATCTTTTTTTGATAAAGTTGACTCCAAAATTTCTTCATTTATTTGGCAAAATAAAAACCCGAGACTGGGTAAAATACATTTACAGAAAGCTAGGAGAGATGGAGGCTTAGCATTACCTAACTTTAGGTTTTATTATTGGGCAATTAATATTCGACATATGAAATTTTGGTTACTTGACCAAGATATACTATCCATTCCTAAATAGGTAGCATTGGAATTACAATCTGTTCAGGGCTATACACTTGGCTCTATTTTAGGTTCCTCTCTTCCTTTTGATTTGAAATGCCTCAAACAGGTATCTAACCCGATAGTTAAATATACCTTACGTACTTGGTTTCAATTCAGAAAATTTTTTGATCTTAACCAATTTGGGCTAGCGATTCCTATTTTAGGTAACATATTTTTTCCTCCCTCTTTTACGGATCGTGCCTTTCAAATTTGGAAGACTAAGGGTATTTCACAGTTTTTGGATTTATTTTTAGATGGTTCCCTTATGTCTTTTGAACAATTATCTAATATTTATAATTTATCAAGAATACATTTTTTTAGATATCTACAAGTTAGAAATTTCCTAAGTACTATACTTTCTTCCTTTCCAATGCTTCCTCCTACATACATTTTAGATACTATAATTAACCTTAATCCATGTCAGAAAGGTGCATCGGCTATGATTTATAATATTATTATGAAACTTAGGAAAGCTCCATTTGATATGATTAGGGTAGATTGGGAACAGGAATTGGGGTTTATCATTTCCGTGGATGACTGGGGGCAGATTTTACAATTAGTCAATACTTCCTCTATCTGTGCTAAACATTCCCTAATTCAATTTAAAGTTGTTCATAGAGCACATATGTCCAAAGATAAATTAGCTCGCTTTTATTCTCATATTAATCCTTTTTGTGATAGATGTCCGGGGCAGATAGCCTCTTTAACTCATATGTTTTGGTCTTGCCCTACTCTGGAAACTTTTTGGAGAGACATTTTTAATATTATCTCCAAGGTATTGAATATAGATATCTCTCCTCATCCTATTACTGCTATCTTTGGACTACCTAAAAGTTCCAGTAATCTTTCTCCTTCAGCCCGTAGAATGATTGCATTTCTTACTTTAATGGCGAAAGGATGTATCTTACAACATTGGAAAGAGCTTAATGCTCCAACTACCTTTTCTTGGTTTTCTCAGACGATATTATGCTTGAAATTGGAGAAAATTAGAAGCAATCTTTATGACTCCTCATTTAAATTTGAACAGACCTGGAGATCTTTTATTCAATATTTTCATTTAATGTAATATATACCCTTCTTGTTTTTTTTTTACTGTTTTTAATGGAGGTCGGGATTGAGGACGTGATTTTAAGTTTTTTAACTCTGTTTGGTTTCAAGTTAGCCCATTGCTTTGCTTTGCTTTTAGTTAGTTGCACGGTGGGTTTTTTTTGGGGGTTTTTTTTTCCTTTTCTCTATTGATATATATATAAAAATTAGTATACTATACTATTATGTTACCTTGGTACATTATGTTTAAATTACATTGTTTGTATCATTTTTTTTGTATTAGTATCTCCTGTAATTTTATTATATTCTAACAGTGTATTAGTGCCTATATGGCTTACCTTTTTGTATACTTATTCAATAAAAAGATTTAAAAAGAAAGAAAAGAAACCTTCCTGAACACACCTAACAAACTCCACCCCATCTAAATTCCTTGCTCTAGGGACATGCCAATCAATATTTGAGTAGTTAAAATCTCCCACCACAACAAGCCTGTTATTATTACACCTTTCTAGAATCTGTCTCCTTATCTGCTCCTCAATGTCCCTGTTACTATTGGGTGGTCTATAAAAAAACACCCAGTGGAGTTATTGACCCTTCTTGTTTCTAACTTCCACTCACAGAAACTTCGTAGACAATCCCTCCATGACTTCCTCCTTTTCTGCAGCCGTGACACTATCTCTGATCAACAGTGCCACACCCCCACCTCTTTTGCCTTCCTCCCTGTCCTTTCTGAAACATCTAAAGCCTGGCACTTGAAGTAACCATTCTTGCCCCTGAGCCATCCAAGTCTCTGTAATGGCCACAACATCATAGCTCCAAGTACTGATCCACGCTCTAAGCTCAACCACTTTGTTCATAATACTCCTCGCATTAAAATAGGCACATCTCAATCCATCAGCCTGAGCGCGTCCCTTCTCTATCACCTGCCTATCCTCCCTTTTCCACTGTCTACAAGTTTTCCCTATTTCTGAGCCAACCGGCCCTTCCTCCGTCTCTTCAGTTCAGTTCCCACCCTTCAGCAATTTTAGTTTAAACTTTCCCCAATAGCCTTTGCAAACCTCTCCACCAGGATATTGGTCCCCCTGGGATTCAAGTGCAACCTGTTCTTTCTGTACCGGTCACACCTGCCCCAAAAGAGGTCCCAATGATCCAGAAATCTGAATCCCTGCCCCCTGCTCCAATCCCTCAGCCATGCAGTTAGCTTCCACCTCTTTCTACTCCTATGCTCACTGTCGCGTGGCACAGGCAGTAATCCCAAGATTACTACTTTTCTGGTCCTGCTTCTCAACTTCCTTCCTATCTCCCTGTAGTCTGCTTTCAGGACCTCCTCCCTTTTCCTACCTATGTCGTTGGTACCAATATGTACCACAACCTCTGGCTGTTCTCCTTCCCACTTCAGGATATCGTGGACGCAATCAGAAACATCCCGGACCCTGGCACCTGAGAGGCAAACTACCATCCATGTTTCTTCCTGCCTCCACAGAATCGCCTGTCTGACCCCCTAACTATAGAGTCTCCTATCACTACTGCCTTCCTCTTCCTTTCCCTACCCTTCTGAGCCACAGGGTCAGACTCTGTGCCAGAGGTGTTGCCACTGTTGATTCCCCCAGGTAGGCCGCCCCCCCTCCACAACAGTAGTCAAACAGGACTACTTAGTGTTAAGGGGGGGGACTTTCTAGCCTCTGACTCACGCCCTTCCCTCTCTTCATTGTTACCCACTTATCTGTCTTACGAGACCCCGGTGTGAATACTTGCCTATAGGTCCTATCTGTCACCTACTCACTCTCTCTGACCAGACGAAGGTCATCGAGCTGCATTTCCAGTTCCCTAACACTGTCCCTAAGGAGCTGCACCTCGACACACCTGGCGCAGATGTGGCTGTCCAGGAGGCTGGGATTCTCCAGGACCTCCCATATCTGGCACCAAGCACTGAACACCGGCCTCACACACATATTTCCTGTCTCTATTCTACACAGGCAACCTACCTCGCCTCAACCTGTTTTCACCGAAACCCCGTGGAGCCAAAGCCTTCCTACTCTGTCTCCCTCTACTCCGGCGCCTGCTCCTCTGATGCCCGCTCTATAAAGCTGTCTCCTTTTAAACTCTTCTCGCTGTTCTACCTGGCTGATGTGCATGCACTTGCGCAGTCGTGCCCAATCAAACCGCTGAAGAAATAACCATCCCCTTTTTAAACTCTTCTCGCTACTTGACTATTCACTTTATCCATGGCCATTATGATTTTATATTCATAAAAAGTCACACTTCAGATGTCAAGGGAGGGCCATGGATGCTGTCTACATGGAGTTTAGTTAGGCATTTGACAATGCTCCCTCATGTTTGGCTCATCCAGAAGTTAATATGTGTAGGATCCATGCACACTTGGCCATTTGCACTCAGAATTGGCTTGCCATAGAAAACAAAGGCTAATGGTTGTTGGATCTTATTTTGGCTGGAGGTCTGTGACTAGTGTTGTTCTATAGGGATCCATACTAGGACCTGTGCTGTTTGTAATATGTATATATAAATAACGTTAATAAAAATTGGATGGGAAGGTTAGTAAGTTTTCAGATAGCACAGAAATCAGTGGCATCATGTATAATGTAGAAGATTGTCAAAGAATACTGCAGGATATTGGTCAGTTGCAGATATGGGCAGAGAAATGGCAGATGAAGTTTAACTCAGGCAAGTCTGAGATGTTGCATTTTGGAAATCAAGTGTAAAGCGGAAGTACATAGTTAATGATAGGATCCTTGATCCTTAGGGTTCAAAACCACAGCTCCCCGAAAATGGTTGTACAATATGGTAAAGGCAGCACTTGGCACACTTAACTTGTAGGTGAGGCATTGACATTGAGTCAGGAAGTCACACCACTGTTTTATAAACCTCCAGTTAGGCCACACCTGTAGCATTGCATTTATTTCTGGATGTCCCATTGTAGGATGAATGTGGAGGCTACGGAGAGAGTTCAGAAGTGGTTTACCAGGATGCTGCATGGGCTGCAAGGAGAAGTTGGACAGAATAGCGTATTATGAAGAGAGGCAGAGGCTGAGGAGAGAATGGATAGAAGTTAATAGAAGTATGAGAAGCATAGCAGAAGTCAAAGTCAATGTCAAATTTAATATCAAAGTATGCATTGTCATATGCTACATTTTTGCATCATTTACAGGAGAATAAAGAAATAGAATAGAATTTATGAAAACATACATAAACAAAGACTGACAAACAACAATGTGCAAATTTAAAAAACTGAGAACATGAGTTGTAAAAAGTCCTTGAAAGTGAGTCTGTAGGTTGTGGAATCAGTTCAGAATTGTAGAGATTGTGGTTATCCAGGAGCCTATGGCTGAAGGGTAATAACTGTTCCTGAACATGGTGGTGTGGAACCTAAGACTCCTGCACCTCCTGCCTGTTGGTGGTAGCAAAAAGAGAGCATGGTCTGGATGGCGAGGGTTTGTTGATGATGGACGCTGCTTTCTTGTGGCAGTGCTCCTTGTAAATGTACTCAGTGGTGGGCAGAGCGTTGCCTGTGATGGACCGGACTGTATCCACCATTGCAACGAGACCTGGGTGTCATTATACACCAGTCATTGAAAGTGGGCATGCAGGTACAGCAGGCGGTGAAAAAGGCGAACGGTATGCTGGCATTTATAGCGAGAGGATTCGAGTACAGGAGCAGGGAGGTACTACTGCAGTTGTACAAGGCCTTGGTGAGACCACACCTGGAGTATTGTGTGCAGTTTTGGTCCCCTAATCTGAGGAAAGACATCCTTGCCATAGAGGGAGTACAAAGAAGGTTCACCAGATTGATTCCTGGGATGGCAGGTCTTTCATATGAAGAAAGACTGGATGAACTGGGCTTGTACTCGTTGGAATTTAGAAGATTGAGGGGGGATCTGATTGAAACGTATAAGATCCTAAAGGGATTGGACAGGCTAGATGCGGGAAGATTGTTCCCGATGTTGGGGAGGTCTAGAACGAGGGGTCACAGTTTGAGGATAGAGGGGAAGCCTTTTAGGACCGAGGTTAGGAAAAACTTCTTCACACAGAGAGTGGTGAATCTGTGGAATTCTCTGCCACAGCAAACTGTTGAGGCCAGTTCATTAGCTATGTTTAAAAGGAAGTTAGATATGGCCCTTGTGGCTACAGGGGTCACGGGGTATGGAGGGAAGGCTGGGTTCTGAGTTGGATGATCAGCCATGATCATAATAAATGGCGGTGCAGGCTCGAAGGGCCGAATGGCCTACTCCTGCACCTATTTTCTATGTTTCTATGTTTCCGTTCCTGGACATCGCTGTTTCTATACCAGACCGTGAGGCAGCCAGTTCGGATACTCTCCATTGTGCATCTATAGAAGTTTGTCAAAGTAGATCTCCACAATTCTGAACTGATTCCACAACCTACAGACTCACTTTCGAGGACTTTTTACAACTCATGTTGTTAGTTTTTTTTAGTTTATTTTATTTGCACATTGGTCAGTCTTTGTTTATGTATGGTTTTCATAAAGTCTATTGTATTTCTTTACTATTCTGCAAAACGTACAAAAATGGTACTGTTGTACCCTTTTTGCGATACCATTTATGTGCTGCACCTAGAACAGATCCTCTGAATTGTTAACGCTGAGGAATTCAAAGTTACTGACCCTGTCCAACTCTAATCCTCAGACGAGGACTGGCTCACGGACCTCCGGTTTCCTCCTTCAGAAGTCGATGATCAGCTCCTTTGTTTCGCTGACATTGAGTGAGAGCTTGCTCTTGTGGCCTGATTTTCAACCCCCTCCTATATAACCATATAACCATTTAACAATTACAGCACGGAAACAGGCCATCTCGGCCCTTCTAGTCCGTGCCGAACTCTTACTCTCACCTAGTCCCACCGACCTGCACTCAGCCCATAACCCTCCATTCCTTTCCTGTCCATATATCTATCCAATTTAACTTTAAATGACAACATCGAACCCGCCTTAACCACTTCTGCTGGAAGCTCGTTCCATACAGCTACCACTCTCTGAGTAAAGAAGTTCCCCCTCATGTTACCCCTAAACTTTTGCCCTTTAACTCTCAACTCATGTCCTCTTGTTTGAATCTCCCCCACTCTCAATGGAAAAAGCCTATCCACATCAACATTATCTATCCCCCTCATAATTTTAAATACCTCTATCAAGTCCCCCCTCAACCTTCTACGTTCCAAAGAATAAAGACCCAACTTGTTCAACCTTTCTCTGTAACTTAGGTGATGAAACCCAGGTAACATTCTAGTAAATCTTCTCTGTACTCTTTCTATTTTGTTGATATCTTTCCTATAATTTGGTGACCAAAACTGTACACAATTCTCCAAATTTGGTCTTACCAATGCCTTGTACAATTTCAACATTACATCCCAACTCCTATACTCAATGCCCTGATTTATAAGGCCAGCATACCAAAAGCTTTCTTCACCACCCTATCCACATCAGATTCCACCTTCAGGGAACTATGAACCATTATTCCTAGATCCCTCTGTTCTACTGCATTCTTCAATGCCCTCCCATTTACCATGTAGGTCCTATTTTGATTAGTCCTACCAAAATGTAGCACCACACATTTATCAGCATTAAACTCCATCTGCCATCTTTCAGCCCACTCTTCTAACCGGCCTAAATCTCTCTGCAAGCACCTACTTGCCAATTCGTCCACAGTTTTACTAGCTCAACAATAGTGGTGTCATCGCACACTTAAATATGACATTATACTTGTATTTAGCCAGACAATCATGGGTAGAAATTGAGTAAAGGAGGGGGCTAAGCACACAGCCTTGTGGTGCACTTGTGTGGATGTAACACAGTGGTTAATAAAATGCTTTACAGCACCCGCAACCCAGGTTTAATACTGCGGCTGTCTGAAAGGAGTTTGCACGTTCTCCCTGTGACCTCTGGGTGTTCCAGTTTCCTCCCACAGTCCAAAGACGTACTGGTTGTTAGGTTAATTGCTCATTGTAAATTGGCCTGTGATTAGGTGAGGATTAATTCAGGGGATTGCTGGGCAGTGGGGCTCAAAGAGCTGGGAGGGCCTATTCTGCACTCTATCTCAATAAACAATTAAATAGAGAAATGGTGATGTTGTTGCCAATCCGTTCTGACAGGGGTGTGCAAGAAAGGAAATCCAGTACCCGGCTGCACAGGGAGGTATCAAGGCCCAGGTCTTGGAACTCAGTGATTAAGGAATGATGGTATTGAATGCCAAGCTGTCGTCAATGAAAAAGCATCTTATTATCTCCATTGACCAGGTTTTACAGAGCTGAGTGAAGAGCCAATTAAGCAGCATCTGCTGTAGAACTGTTGTGACGGTAGGCAGATTGGTGTGGATCCAAGTCACTCCTCAGGCATGCTTCATAACAAACCTGTCAAACTCTTCGTCACAGTAAGTACTATTATAACCACTAGCCATACTGAAAAAAATTCTGTGGATTTCTGTGGAAAGAACTCCAGTAACTTCAACACCAGAAGTCTGGCAGAGATCAGGATTAGAAAACAACCCCCTCCTGAGCAGTTATTCTGTCTTAATGCTACAGTTTGTGTAGAGAGAGCAAAATTACATGGGCACCTTGCTCTGCACTAGATAATATCTGTAATAGAACCAAATGTGATATGAAGTAACCTTGATACAGAGCCCTACAAACAGGGAACTAAGATGCAGTATGCATCGCATTGTTACTGCCCGTGCTCTTACTGCATCAGTGTAAAATGTGTTTGTTTATTCGTTGGCAGACCCTATGTAAGCTTCATACGCAGAGAGTATCCAGCAGTAGCAGGAGGCACTCAGTGGAACTACACTGGATTATTGCTGGGGTATAGTAGTTCACAATTTATATTAGCGTTTTGGGCTTTGAGAAACAATTCGCACATTTACAGATGACAATCAGTTGAGCAGATGGATAAAACCGAGAACAATGACGAGATTTTAAATAAAGATTCCTCAGGGATCCCTAAGGATCTAACCTGGTCCCAACATATTGATGCAGTTATAAAGAAGGCAAGACAGTGGCTATATTTCACTAGGAGCTTGAGGAGATTTGGTTTGTCACCTAAGATATTTGAATACTTCTACAGGTGTATCGTGGAGAGCATTCTGACAGACTGCATCACTGTCTGGTAAGGGGGGTGGGGGGCTACTGCTCAGGATCGAAAGAAGCTACATAGCCCTTTGTGCCCAAGGCTGCTCACCGAGACCACCTGCTTGAGCACAATTCCCTGCTGTTTCACCACAGCCTTGCATCTTTTCCATTAAGAATTCTGAACATTGTTATTAATTCTGCTCCATTTGCTTTCTTATCCTACAAGATAAATAGATATAATTCTGCTAAGGACAGAGGAATTTGAAATAATCATGTTAAATATCCTCCCATGATATTATCCAAATCTAAAATAAGAGTTACTACAAAATAAGTAACTATTTCTAACTCATGACTGCCAAAAGCAAACATGGAACTAATGATAAAGATTATGCCTGAATCCATTAAATATTTTATTGTGCAAGTTCTCCCTGCATCCCACAAACAAACCAAACCATCAGTATAAAGCAGACCTCACCTATTGATTATCCCTAGGTTTGATCTCAGAATGGATTACAGTATATGAACGGGTAACATTAGTAAAGCAGTACTGGAGAAATTAATTGTATGCGGCTTAATTACCCAAGTCCTAACATACTGGGGTTTTGAGGGAGGTGGCTCTGAAGACAATGGGTGTAATGGCATTTCTCTTCCAAAATTCCATGATCTGGAATATTTTCATCAGACTTGGGATACAGAACATACAATACCACTACTTAAGGTGGGAGAAGGAAAACGACTGGAGATCAATTAGCCTTTGGGCATTGAATGAGGAACTTAGCACCTGACCATGCATTGCAAGGCAGGAATAAGCAATGTAGACACAAGCAGAAGGCCATTCAGTCCTCCCCTTGCCTGCTCTCCCATTCAATAAGGTCACAGTTGATCTATAACCTCAGCATCTTTCCTGTACTAATCCTATATCTTCTGAATAAATATCCGAAACTCAATCCATTCTGCTTAAATGTGCTCAGTGCTTCTCTCCCCTCTGGTGTAGGATCAGTTCAATATGGAAAACACCCCAGTTTTGAATCTGCGAGCCCCAGGTTCTAGACTGCACTGTCGGGGGAGGAACCCTCCCTGTCAACCCTTGCAAGAATTTCATGTATTTCAGTGAGATCGTCCGAAGGTGATGGATGGGCCCCCACTAAACTGGTCACCTCTTGGTCGAACAGTGAATCAAATGAGCTGAGATGGCGGCAGAAGGAGGCTGCGTAGATTGGAATTGCGGGGAGGTAGAGAGGTGGACACACAGATTACGAGAAAGAAGGTAGCAGGCTGAAGAGGAGGGAAGGAAAGATGAAGGGTTTTAGATTGTATTGTTCTTGAAGGGAAGTTAAGGAAGAATGAGCTACTGACACTTCCTGCTCCTAAGGCTGTCAACATTCAAAGCTGTGGCTGGTGCAACAGCTTATCAAAAAGTATATAATTATCGTCTGGTACATTCCGCACCATTCTGACTGCACCCATTCCCCTTCAGGGAACAACCCCAGTCAGCCAGCTACATATTAAATAAAATTAGCAGGAATGATTCATTTGTAAAATTCAATTAACTAATTGCAAACAGGCAGTGAATGTACAGTTCTTAAATTTAACGCCACATATTTAGTAAACTTTACACTTCTGCTGTAGCCCTTTAGAGGTACAGATAATTCCCCCAAATGCTTCTCCAAGCAAGCTTCACACAGAGTTAATATCACGCTGTAATTGTTATACCAACTACAAATGACCAAAGCATATTGATAACATGGCGTTCAAACATCACCAGCAACAGCAAAAAGGAGGTTTTACTGTTAGGACCAGTTATCACTAGATCATGTCCCTGGAAGTGTACTTGGATTCTGTGCAACAGGATGTTCTTCACAAACAAGAGAAAATCTGCAGATGCTGGAAATCGAAACAAAACACACAAAATGCTGGAGGAACTCAGCAGGCCAGGCAGCACCTATGGGAAAACGCACAGCCGACATTTTGGGCCGAAACCCTTCGGCAGGATATGGTTCTTTCCTGCTTTAAGAAGATGATCAACCAGTACCCCAGGTAACATGCCTTAATGACTACCAACCTGTGCCTCTGACATCTACTATTACAAAATGCTTTGATGAGCTGAACACCAACTCCAGCTTTCCAGACAACACCAACCCACTGCAATTTGCCTACTGCCAAAACAGAACCATGGCAATCACCATCTCCCTGGCCCTACACTCATCTGGAGCACCTGGACAGTAAAGACACCTACATAAGACTATTGCTTATTGACTACAGCTCTGTCTTTAATAGCATAATTCAAGGCGAACCCCTCACCAGACTGTGCACCCTGGGAGTCAATGCCTCTCTCTGCAACTGGATCTTTGACCATCAGACCACAACTAGTAAGGATAGGAAGCAACACCTCCACCAAAATTATTCTAAATGCAGAGGGTGTGTCCTCAGCCCCCTATTCTACTCCCTGAACACCCATGACTGGTCAAAATCTGCTCTAAGTCCATCTTTAAGTTCGCAGATGATACCACTGCAGCAGGCCATATCTCAAATAACAATGAGTCGAGTACAGTAAAGTGACTGATCTTGGAAACATGGTGTCATGACAACCTTTCCCTCAGTGTCAACAAAAGAGCTGAAGAACAATGACTTCAGAAGGGGGTGGGCACTGAACACACTCCTGCCAATGTCAATGGTGCAATGGTGGTGAGGTTGAGAGGGTTGTGAGCTTCAATTTCACTGGAGTGAAGCATCCCGCCCTGGTCCAACTGCATTGCCGAGAACACTCACCAATATCTCTACTTCCTCAGGAGGCTAAAGAGATTGGGCATATTCCCGTCAGCCATTACCAATCGTTATCGATATCCCATAGAAAACAATCCATCAGTTTGTATAACCACTTGCTACGGTAACTTCTCTGCCCACGTCTGCAAGAAAACGCAGAGAGCTGTGGACACAGCTCAGTACATCACAGGAGCCAGCCTTCCCTCCACAAGCTCGGTTTATAAATCTCACTGTCTCAGTAAAGCAACCAGCATAATGAGATTCTCTACCCACCCTAGATAGTCTCTCTTCTCCCCTCTCCCATGGGGTAGAAAATACAAAAGTCTAAAAGCTCATACCACAGGGCTCAAAGACAGCTGCTACCCCACTGTTATCAAACTCTTGAATGGACCTCTTGTATGAAAAGGTGGACACTTGACCTCAAGATCGACCTCTTTATAATCCTGCTCTTTATTGTTTATCTGTGTGGCACTCTCTCTGGAGCTGTTATGCTTTATTCTGTATTGCTATTGTTTTGCCTTGTTCTACCTCAATGCACTGTGTAATGATTTGATCTGCATAACAGTATGCAAGACAAGTCTTCCACTGTATCTAGGTACATGTGACAATAATACATCAATACCAATATTAGAAAGCAAACTTTAATTAAACTGTTTAATGCATTAGTCATCACCACATCAGTGTTTTCTTAATATTATTTACACAATATTAGTTACACAAGTGTTGATAAACTGTACAAGATCACTATTCTCAACCGATTACAAAGCTCTAGTGCATTTCTACCATCTCCTAGTTCTGATAACTGGTCATTGACCCAAGCTGCTAGCTTGGTTTTGTTCTCCACAGATGCTGCTTACCTTCTGGGTGTTTCTAGAATTTGCTGTTTCATTGAATTATACAATTTTATGGGACAGAAAAGGGCCCTCAACCCACCTCATCCATAATGACCATAGTGCCTGTCTACAGTAATCCCATTTGGCCTGCAAAGTCTCTCAACATCTTTCCTATCCAAGTACTTGCCCAAAAAGCCTTTAAATGTGATGATTGTGTCTGTCTCTGCCACTTTGACCAGGAGTTCATCCCATTTATCCACCACCCTCAATGTGAAGACCCACCTTTCAGATCTCCTTTAAATGTCTCCACCCTCTCGTTAAATCTATGTCCTCTAGTTCTAGATATCTCTTCCCTGGGAAAAAAGACTATCTATTCCATCTGTGCTGCTGGTAACTGTATACCCTACATAAATTCACTGCTACACAATAAAACTTACGATGAGAACAAAGCTAACCTTTCTAATCTCCCCTTATTGCTAAAACCCTTCTTTCCAAGCAAAACCTTTGGCGAGTATCTTCTGCACTCTGCTGCTACCACATCCTCCCTTGTGTGGTGCCCAGAGCTGTGCACTATTCTCCAAGTACAGTCTACCCAATGATGTTTATGATTGCAACTTTACATCCCATGCCTCGGCCTATTAGGGCAAACATACCAAAGGCTTTCTTCACTGCCCTATCCCCCTGTGTCAACACTTTCGGGGAACTTTGATCCTGCAGCTCAAGGTGCTCTGTAGATCAGCATGCCTAAGATCCCAGCTATTACTTTATACAATCAAACTCTGGTAGAGTATATAAAGAGATTTACCTCACTATTATCTGGAATAAGTTCTCTCTGTCACACTTCTACCCAGCTTTCCATCTGATCTATGTTTAAATAATCTTCTTTACAATTTATGGCCCCATCAGTTTTCATGGGCACTTCATACTTATTAATCATAGCCTCTATGCCCTCATCCTAGTAATTTGTCTATATTAGAAACACCAAGGGTCCACACCAGTCCTTGTGGTACACCATGTGACCCCCATGCTTCCTATCTCCAAGCAAACTTTGGATCCAAATTGCTAACCAATCTCAGAGGCCTCGAGCCTTAATCTTCTGGATCAGCCTACAGTGTGGGATCTTGTCAACAGGATTCACATTGGAGGGGGCTTGTCTGCCGCTGCCCCTCAGTGCTGTGTGTATTCCAATCCATACAAACCACACCTCCTTAGTTCCATTCATCAGTATTATGGGTGCCTTAATCTTCTGTTAACCTGATGCAGAAGATAAGAGGAGGTGCTGGAGGCAGGTCCTTATACAATATTTAAGAAGTATTTGTACTAGTACTTCAATCCCAAGTGCTGGGAAATGGGATTAAAGTGGATGGGCAGAGTCATAAGATATTGGAGAGGGTAGAACATGGATCAAAAACAAACTTCTGGAAGAACCCACCAGGTTAAGCAGCATCTGTGGAGGGGAAAAGAATTGTTGGGACATTAAGTCAAATGACTATATTAGTGTGCATTGGCGCTTGATTGCCAGTATGGGCCTGATGGGTCAATGGGCCTAACTGCAGGTTCTCTTGTGGATGCTTAGTTACATTTCCACCCAACATCCTTCATTCTCAGCTCTCAGCCTGTGCTCCATCCCTCTGCTCTTAAAAGCAGAGCACGTCATTATTAATGCTTCAGCAACCAGTAGAACTAGCTTAGAATCATAGAGTGCTACAGAGCAGAAACAGGCCCTTCAGCCCATCTAGTCTGTATTGAACTGTTACTCTGCCTAGTCTCATCGACCTGTTCCTGGACCACAGAGGTCCATGCACCCTTATCCAAACTTCTCCAAAATGTTGCAATCAAACCAGCATCCATCATTTCCATGAGCAGCTCGTCCCACACACGCACCACCCTCTGCGTGGCAAAGTTCCCCTTCACGTTCTCCTTAAATATTTCAGCTTTCACCTTTGTGACCAGAACTGCACACGATGCTCCAAATTTGGTCTTAGCAACTTCTTATGTAACTTCAACATAACATCCCAATTCAAGTACTTAATGCGCTGATTTAGGAAGTCCAAAGCCCCAAAAGCTCTCTTTATAAACCTCAAACACAAACAAGAGAGAATCTGCAGATGCTGGAATTCCGAGCAACACACACAAAATGCTGGAGGAACTCAGCAGGCCAGGCAGCATCTATGGAAAATAGTACAGTTGATGTTTCGGGCCAAGACCCTTTGGCAGGACTTTATAAACCCATCTATTTCTGATGCTGCTTTCGGGGAATAATTGATCTGTGTTCCCAGATCCCTCTGCTCTCCCACACTCTCACACTTGCCTATATTAAACTCTACCAGCCATTTTTCACCCTATTTTTCCAGTTAGTTCATAACCCGCTGCAAGCTTTGGTAACTTTCCTTGCTGCCCACTACTCCCCCAATCTTAGTGTCTTCCACAAATTATCATCCAAATAATTAACATAGATGACTAACGACAACAGGACCAGCACAAATCGCTGTGGCACACCACTAGTCACAGGCTTCCAGTCAGAGAGGCAACCATCTACTCCAACTTCTCTCACTAAGCCAATGTTGAATCCAATTTACCTCGGAAATAATTATTAGCAGAAAGACCCTTAGCCCTTTGTACTGTGGAAGCAGGTTTATGGGTTTGGTGGGTGACACAGAAAACACTGACTATGAATAAGCACATTAATCATTTATTTACAAACAATAAAAGATTTGGCCAAACATTTAAGTTCCCTCAAGGTACACAAAATACAAAACTAAATCTTCAACAAACAGATATTTGGTTAAACGTGTGTGTCTGAACGGATTGTGTAGGGTGCACTGGGGACAAAGGAAAGAGAGAGTGAACGTCTTGCACTCAGAACTGGAAATAGGTGCCATGGCATGAAGCCAACCTATGGGAAAGGGTGACTACAGCCTTAAAGTGACCAATCTTCAACTAACATGACAGAAGCAGATTTTGACTGGCAAATAAGCCACAACCCGATACGACACCCTTCCCACCTCTGTAGTCTCCTCCAGCCCTCTAAACCCCTTGGAAGTTGTTTATCCCACAATTCCAGCTTTTTGATTCTCCTCCAGCCCTGGAAGCCGACATCTTCTCTTGCAGAACACCATGCTCTGGAATTCCCTACTCCATGGCACACAATCCCAATCCTCCCTGCCCCTTCCATGTTCCCTGGACTACACTGCCCTTTGATAAGCCAGTGTTCACCTAAACTCCTAGATTTGTGTCTTAGTCATACACTTGTGAAAGACTTGAGGTTATTTGTTACATTGTATGCAAGATTTCATTGGAGTTATCTGAAAAAAAAATGTTGATGGAAACTCTTCCCTGCAATTTTTCCAATCAAGATTAGTTCGGGCTATCATAAATGCTTTAAATTGCCTCAATGAGCAAAATAAGAGTCACCCAACCCTTTAAAATCCTTGCAATTGATGAATAAGACCATAAGACAAAGGAGCAGAAGTCGGCCATTCGGCCCATCGAGTCTGCTCCGCCATTTTATCATAAGCTGATCCATTCTCCTATTTAGTCCCACTCCCCCGCCTTCTCACCATAACCTTTGATGCCCTGGCTACTCAGATACGTATTAATCTCTGCCTTAAATATACCCAATGACTTGGCCTCCACTGCCGCCCGTGGCAACAAATTCCATAGATTCACCGTAGGCTGGATTAAACTGAGATCATCGCCAATCCATAATAAATGCACACTTGTGGAGCTCTCGTGTTTTAAATAAGTATTTTTTTCCATAAGGAAAGCACATTGATTGCAGGGGAAGCTTGTTCTGAGGCAAACGATTTTTGTCCACCCTTGGTGTGTTTAATGGGGTGTGAAAAAATATCTAACCCATCCAAACGTTGCCCTGGAGCTGTCTGAGAAGATGTTGGTGGAAAAGACTTTCTACAATTTTCCCACTGATGATTACTACAGACTGTAAATATCATAAGTGTTTTAAATTACTTTAATAAGCAAAAGAAAAAAATAAATCAGCCAATTCTTTAAAATT
Source organism: Mobula hypostoma (assembly GCF_963921235.1). Lineage (NCBI taxonomy): Eukaryota > Metazoa > Chordata > Chondrichthyes > Myliobatiformes > Myliobatidae > Mobula > Mobula hypostoma. The sequence goes on along the minus strand of NC_086106.1, from coordinate 58,115,654 downwards.
CCATGCAATTGAAAAATTGGCTAGATTAAGCTCAAATCATCACCATGTATAATAAATGCACATTTGAGGAGCTCTTGTGCTTTAAATGGGTATTTGTTTCCATAGGGAAAGTGCATTGATTGCAGAGGGAAGCTGGTCTGAGAAAATGCTCCTTTTCCCTGTTGTTGACTAGAAGCTGCTGAATCATATTCCAGTTCTCACAGACTAGCTTTATGTCTAGGCAGTGACCAAGACTGAAAATCCATTAAATTATAGGCAATGAGTGGTCTCTTCGGACCACTGCATCTGAGAGAGGACATTTGGAGCCACCTATTTCACTGCAACATGAAGTCAAAGTCAAGGTTATTATCATAGACTTAAGTATACGTATGTACAAGTGAAATGAAAAGCTGAACCACAGCAGCATCCCTGCAGCATAGTATCATCTAATCAGCATTCACAAGAAAATTAAACATTGACCATACAACAATGAACGCAATTAGAACAAAAAAAACAAAGTGCATTTTCCTGCTAAATCTGGTGATTTTTGTTGTGCTGATTGGCTCAAAAACTGAATAATTGAAGGGAAATAGCTGATCTTGAACTTGTGGAATGTCAGGCTCCTGTGTCTTTCGCACAATGATAACTGTGAGGAGATGACTTGGGCCCAGGTGACAGGATCTTTGATGATAGATGAGGAGGCACCCCCTGTAGTTACTACCGGCGCTGAGGAGATAGTGTCAATGATGTATTGGGGCAGAGTTCATAATTCTCTGCAGCACTATATAATCCAGTGTTGGCGCGTGGCCAAGTGGTTAAGGCGTTCGTCTGTGATTTAAAGGTCGCTAGTTCGAGCCTTGGCTGAGGCAGCGTGTGTGCCTTGAGCAAGGCACTTAACCACACGTTGTTCTGCGACGACACCAGTGCCAAGCTGTATGGGTCCTAACACCCTTCCCTTGGACAACATCGGTGGCGTGGAGAGGGGAGACTTGCAGCATGGGCAACTGCTGGTCTTCCATACAACCCTGCCCATGCCAACACCCTGGAAACTTTCCAAGACACAAATCCATGGTCTCGTGAGACTAATGGATGCCTATTATTATTACTATATAATCCTGGACTTTCAAATTGCCATGATGCAACTAGTCAGAATACTTTGCACATCAGTACAATTTGTTAAAGTGCTCGGTGACAAGCTGAACCTTCTCAACCTGCTCAAGAAGAGGCTGGCACTCTATAAGTGGAGTGGAGTTTCAGGCTTGTGGACCTCATGCCCAATGGTAGTGGTGAGAACATGGTGGGGCCAGATGAGGGAGACCTTTGATGACTCAGAATCTGGGACTATGGGGAGATAAGACCTGGCACTCAGCTTTGGTCACTGCTCGGCTATAAAGTCAACCTGTTGGAAGTAGAATGTGTTTGTATGACCACTGGTTGTAAGCAAATGAGAGAAGCAAATCAGACCAAACTCTTTGTGATCAATGCACTTTCGTTGAGGAAACAAAACCCCATTTAAATTACAAGAACTCCACAAATGTACATTTATTATGCATGGCATTGCTCATTAAGGTGAATTTTAGAAAAGATTACAGCACTTAAAATCTACTGTGATTGTGATGAAGTAAGTCAGATGCAGATTAAATTTCTGAAGTGTCACAGTGGAGGTGTTGGTGGCGGGCCCAAATGCAAGACACAGACACTGAAGTACTAGGAACAGGACTAGGATGCAGGACCTGTGCTAGGACAAGGAACTATGAACTAGGAGTCTGGGCTTGGGCTCTGAGCCAAAGACTGGACAAAGAACCTGGGTCTTGCCTCGGGCTCAGGCCCCAGAACCAGGCAAGGACATGACATGACTACAGGACAGGAGGCTGGGGTCTTGAGGCTTGAGCTTGGAGACAGGCTGGGGTCTTGAGGCTTGAGCTTGGAGACAGGCTGGGGTTTTGAGGCTTGAGCTTGGCTGCAGGCTGGGGTCTCGGGTCTTGAGGCTGCAGGCTGGTGTCTCGGGTCTTGGAATGCGGAGGCTGATAACTCAGAGGCTGGAGCTCAGAGACAGACTGGGAACTGTACATCAACATAGAGCTGGGACTTATCCTTCGAAAAGCCGGGACCCATCTTTAACACGACACCAACATGAGTCTGGACAGAACATAGACATAGAGCCAGGACTTATACTAAGACAAGCCGGGACTCAACTTCTTCTCAACACCAAGGTGGGAAAAGTCCCTCCGTCAGGTAACGGCAGAACAGTCTGACTTACCCAACAGAGGCAAAGACAAGACCAGACAGATCCCCCTACAGGGCAACAGCAGAACAGCCTGACTTACCCATGGAGGCAAGGACAAGACAAGACAGATCCCCCCGCAGGGCAACAGCAGAATGGCATGACTTACCCCATTGATGCGAGAACAAGAAGAGACAAACATCAAAGATCGACAGACAGTTCCATCTCTGCTTCGGAGTTGCTCTGAGTCGCAGTTACAGCCAGCGACCTCGGCTGGCTACGGAATCAGCTGGATCCCTACCCAGCTCGGAGAGGCTGACGGCCACTCAGCTGGCCCGAGAAAAGGCTGAATCCATACCGCAAAGACAGATCTGACTACCGACAACAAGGCTCCATGAAGCGACATAAAGATGGCAAGTGGCCGCTCTAGCCTTCCAGCAGCAGGCTGCTCCCAGAGAATCTTGACAAGACAAACCAGCAGCCCACACTGGACCCCAAGGCTACTTATATTCCACGCCCCAAGATGGGAATCAAGTGCTTATGATTAACTGAACCAAAACAAAGGATGACTGGAAGACCCAGGGTCCTGAGTCCATGGACGGGACCATGAACCGGAATGTGGACTTCACGCACTGGACCATGACATCAAGTTGCTGTCAGACACTTTCAGAGCAAGGACTCGGGTTAAATACAAGGTAAAGATGTCCTGCACTGTCAGGACAGGCACTCCACAAATGAGATAAAAATTCAAGAAGATTGGACGGTGGCAAATGTTACCCCATTGTTCAAGGTAGGTTATAGGGATAATCCTGGGAATTATAGACCAGTGAATCTTACATCAGTGGTGGGCAAATTATTAGAAAGGATTCTTAGTGACAGGATGTACGAGCTTTTAGGGAAGCATAGACTGATTAGGGATTGAGCTTTGAGAGGGGCAGGTCATGCCTCATGAGCCTGATTAAGTTATTTGAGGAAATGACAAAGCAAATTGATGAAGATGGAGTAGTGGATGTTAGTAAGGTGAATGACAAGGTTCACCATAGTAGGCTCATTCAGAGACATGGGATGCAGGAAAACCTAGCTGTATGGATTCAGAATTGGCTTGCCAAAAATGGCAGAGGGCAGTAGTAGATGGAGAGTATTCTGCTCGTGTTGTTCAGAGACCTGTTTTGGGATCCCTGTTCTTTATGATATTTATAAATGACTTGGATGAGGAAGTGAAAGGGCCGATTAATAAGCTTGCAGACTATGTGAATGTAGATGGTATTGTGGAAAATGTTGAAGGTTGCTGTCGGTTACAACGGGACATTGATAGGATGCAGAGCTGGGCTGAGAAGTGGCAGATGGAGTTCAGTCTGAAAAAGACTGAAGTAGAATGAAGTTGGAGTACAGGGTTAATGGTAGGTTTCTTACTAGTGTGGAGGAACAGAGGGATCTTGGGGGTCACATCCAAAGGTCCTTGAAATTCCGAGATTCCACACAGGTTGATAGGGTTTTTAAGAAGGTATAGTGTGTTAGCCCTCATCAGTCAGGGAATTAAATTCAAGAGCTGCAAGGTCATGTTTCAGCTCAATAAAACCCTGGTTAGTCGACACTTGCAGAATTGTTTTCAGTCCTGTTCGTGAGGGTGCAGGGGACATCTACCATGATGCTGCCTGGGTTAGAGAGCATGTCATAGAAGGAAAGGGTGAGGGCAAGCAGAAGTGACTTGATAGAAGTGTACAAGATTATAAGAGAATAGATGGAGTGGACAGCCAGAGACATTTTCTCAGGGTGGAAATGGCTAATACAAGAGAGAATCGTAAGGTGACTGGAGGAAAGTATAGAGGGAAAACAGAGGTTCCCCTTTCACATACAGAATGGTAGGTGCCGGGGTGGTGATTGAGACTGATACATTAGAGATGTTAGGAAACTCTTAGATAGGCACATGGATGAAAGAAAAAGGGAAGGCTATGTGGGAGGGATGAGATAGAATGATCTTGGAGTAAGTTAAAATGATGGCACAATGGCCCTGAACTGTGCTGTGCGGTTCTATGTTCCATTTTTTTCCATTGGCCAATCACAGAAAAAGCACAAGATAACTACACAGAAGCTCCACTGAATGGATCCCAACAAACAGGAAGGCAAAAGTCCACCTGTCAGTGAAATCCCAGCAGGGATCAAGGACTACTGCTACATTGTCAGTGTGGTCCCAGCAGGGACTGAGGACCTCATCACCATCAGAGTGGTCCAGCAGGGACTGAGGACCTCATCACCATAAGAGTGGTCCAGCAGGAACTGAGGACCTCAGCACCATCAGAGTGGTCCAGCAGGGACTGAGGACCTCACCAACATCACAGTGGTCCAGCAGGGACTGAGGACCTCAGCACCATCAGAGTGGTCCAGCAGGAACTGAGGACCTCATTACCATCAGAGTGGTCCAACAGGGACTGAGGACCTCACCAACATCAGAGTGGTCCAGCAGGGACGGAGGACCTCACCAATATCAGAGTGGTCCAGCAGGGACTGAGGAGCTCATCACCATCAGAGTGGTCCAGCAGGGACTGAGGAGCTCACTAACATCAGAGTGGTCCAGCAGGGACGGAGGACCTCACCAACATCAGAGTGGTCCAACAGGGACTGAGGACCTCACCAACATCAGAGTGGTCCAGCAGGGACTGAGGAGCTCATCACCATCAGAGTGGTCCAGCAGGGACTGAAGAGCTCACAAACATCAGAGTGGTCCAGCAGGGACTGAGGAGCTCATCACCATCAGAGTGGTCCAGCAGGGACTGAAGAGCTCACAAACATCAGAGTGGTCCAGCAGGGACTGAGGACCTCACCAACATCAGAGTGGTCCAGCAGGGACTGAGGAGCTCATCACCATCAGAGTGGTCCAGCAGGGACTGAAGAGCTCACAAACATCAGAGTGGTCCAGCAGGGACTGAGGACCTCACCAACATCAGAGTGGTCCAGCAGGGACTGAGGAGCTCATCACCATCAGAGTGGTCCAGCAGGGACTGAGGAGCTCACCAATATCAGAGTGGTCCAGCAGGGACTGAGGAGCTCATCACCATCAGAGTGGTCCAGCAGGGACTGAAGAGCTCACAAACATCAGAGTGGTCCAGCAGGGACCGAGACCTCACTCTCTTCAGTAGCTATTAAGACAGATGCTCAATACTTAAAAACAAGAGAAAATTTGCAGATGCTGAAAATCCGAGCAACACACACAAAATGCTGGTGGAACTCAGCAGGCCAGGCAGCATCTATGGAAAAGTGTACAGTCAACATTTTGGGCCAAAGGTTACCAGGTGAAGGGCCTCAGCCCGAAACATTGACTGTACTTTTTTCCATCGATGCTGCCTGGTCTGCTGAGTTCCCCCAGTATTTCGTGGGTGTTGCTCAATACTTGTTGGACAGGAAGAGTCCCCGTCACCGTTACTGAGGAAGACATTCATTTAGGGTGAGCGTTTGTGAGAAAGTTCATCAGTATCTCACTTTGGAGGAAGTGCTCAGAGCCATTTAACCTTCGTACATTTCATAATTTCCCTTTAATTCTACAATGCTAGTTGAGGTTGGAGGCTACCCAGACGGAATATAAGGTGTTGTTCCTCCAACCTGAGCGTGGCTTCATCTTTACAGTAGAGGAGGCCGTGGATAGACATGTCAGAATGGGAATGGGATGTGGAATTAAAATGTGTGGCCACTGGGAGATCCTGCTTTCTCTGGCGGACAGAGCGTAGATGTTCAGCAAAGCGGTCTCCCAGTCTGCGTCGGGTCTCGCCAATATATAAAAGGCCACATCGGGAGCACCGGACGCAGTATATCACCCCAGCCGACTCACAGGTGAAGTGTCGCCTCACCTGGAAGGACTGTTTGGGGCCCTGAATGGTGGTAAGGGAGGAAGTGTAAGGGCATGTGTAGCACTTGTTCTGCTTACACGGATAAGTGCCAGGAGGGAGTACAATATTGAATTAAGGTAAGTGTTGATTGGTTAACATGCATCAATACTAGTTAGCATTGGTCATGCTAGATGATAAAAAAGGACTAATTATTACTGAACATTTAATTGATTACTATTAGTTCATTCTCTAATACACTCTTGTAAATTGTGCTAAATACTAGCTGATATTAAAGTGAGGCTGCAATATCACTGATGTGTGTAATGAGTTCTCACTTCAGGATAATGTCACAGTACCTGCTCATTAGTACTTCATTTCCAGATGACCATTCCTCCTCAACTGAACAGAAAGTGAGTGTTCAACAGGAGTTAATGTTGTGCAAAGGATGGATCATATTACTGCCAGGTACCTTAAGTTGATTGGCTTCGCCACCATCAGTCAATGTGCTGAGCTGGGGCGTGGGGACTGAGAATTGAGAGATTCAACCACAGTCTAATGCATGGAGTTAGGGTGTGAACAGCTTCCTGCTGCCAACATTACTGTATGACTTTGAGAAGTAATTAGTCTTCAGCTACTGCTGCAGGGTTTACTCGTCATTGCTAGTTATAGCTCAATTCATTATAACGTGGAGAAATTATGCAACTGAGTTTGGGTAATTCATGGTCAAAATTAATCATTCCCGTTAAGCTGCTGATAATGGCAAATCCCACCCAATGGCAGATGTAATGGCGGAAATACTGGAACTCTTGTCTCTCCTCTTTCACCTCAGCGGCAGGTGTGTGTACTCTAAAGACCTCACAATCACGATACCATAAGACCATAAGACCATAAGACAAAGGAGCAGAAGTAGGCCATTCTGCCCATCGAGTCTGCTCCGCCATTTTATCATGAGCTGATCCATTTTATCCTATTTAGTCCCGCTGCCCCGCCTTCTCACCATAACCTTTGATGCCCTGGCTACTCAGATACCTATCAATCTCTGCCTTAAAGACACCCAGTGACTTGGCCTCCACTGCTGCCCGTGGCAACAAATTCCATAGATTCACCACCCTCTGACTAAAAAACTTTTTTCGCATTTCTGTTCTGAAAGGGCGCCCTTCAATCCTGAAGTCATGCCCTCTCGTACTAGACTCCCCCATCATGGGAAACAACTTTGCCACATCCACTCTGTCCATGCCTTTTAACATTCGAAATGTTTCTATGAGGTCTCCCCTCATTCTTCTAAACTCCAAGGAATACAGTCCAAGAGCAGACAAACGTTCCTCATATGTTAACCCTCTCATTCCCGGAATCGTTCTAGTGAATCTTCTCTGTACCCTCTCTAACGTCAGCACATCCTTTCTTAAATAAGGAGACCAAAACTGCCCACAGTACTCCAAGTGAGGTCTCACCAGCGCCTTATAGAGCCTCAACATCACATCCCTGCTCCTATACTCTATTCCTCTAGAAATGAATGCCAACATTGCATTCGCCTTCTTCACTACCGACTCAACCTGGAGGTTAACTTTAAGGGAATCCTGTACGAGAACTCCCAAGTCCCGTTGCATCTCAGAACTTTGAATTCTTTCCCCATTTAAATAATAGTCTGCCCATTTATTTTTTCTGCCAAAGTGCATAACCATACACTTTCCAACATTGTACTTCATTTGCCACTTCTCTGCCCATTCTTCTAATCTATCCAAGTCGCTCTGCAGATTCTCCGTTTCCTCAGCACTACCGGCCCCTCCACCTATCTTCGTATTGTCAGCAAACTTAGCCACAAAGCCATCTATTCCATAATCCAAATCGTTGATGTACAATGTAAAAAGAAGCGGCCCCAACACTGATCCCTGTGGAACACCACTGGTAACCGGCAGCCAACCAGAATAGGATCCCTTTATTCCCACTCTCTGTTTCCTGCCAATCAACCAACGCTCTATCCACGTATGTAACTTTCCTGTAATTCCATGGGCTCTTATCTTGTTAAGCAGCCTCATGTGTGGCACCTTGTCAAAGGCCTTCTGAAAACCCAAATATACAACATCCACTGCATCTCCCTTGTCTAGCCTACTGGTAATTTCCTCAAAAAATTGTAATAGGTTTGTCAGGCAGGATTTTCCTTTGAGGAATCCATGCTGAGTTCTGCCTATCTTGTCATATGCCTCCAGGTACTCTGTAACCTCATCCTTGACAATCGACTCCAACAACTTCCCAACCACCGACGTCAAGCTAACAGGTCTATAATTTCCTTTTTGCTTCCTTGCCCCCTTCTTAAATCGCGGAGTGACATTTGCAATCTTCCAGTCTTCCGGAACCATGCCAGAATCTATCGACTTTTGTAAGATCATCGCTAATGCCTCCGCAATCTCCACAGCTACTTCCTTCAGAACACCAGGGTACATTCCATCTGGTCCAGGAGATTTATCGACCTTTAGCCTATTCAGCTTCCTGAGTACTTTCTCTGTCGTAATTGTGACTGCGCACACTTCTCTTCCCTGCCACTCTTGAGTGTCCGGTATCCTGCTGTCTTCCTCTGTGAAGACTGATGCAAAATACTTGTTCAGTTCCTCTGTCATCTCCTCATCTCCCATTACAATTTCTCCAGTATCATTTTCTATCGGTCCTATATCTACCCTCACTTGTCTTTTACTCTTTATATACTTGAAAAAGCTTTTGGTATCCTCTTTGATATTATTTGCTAGTTTCCTTTCATAGTTAATCTTTTCTCTCTTAATGACCTTGGTTTCCTTTTGTAAGGTTTTAAAGACTTCCCAATCCCCTGTCTTCCCACTAATTTTTGCTTTCTTGTATGCCCTCTCCTTAGCTTTAACTTTGCCTTTGACTTCTCTTGTCAACCACGGTTGCATCCTTTTTCCACTCGAAAATTTCTTCTTTTTTGGAATATACCTGTCTTGCACATTCCTCATTTCTCGCATAAACTCCAGCCACTGCTGCTCTGCCGTCTTTCCTGCCAGTGTCTCTTTCCAGTCAACTTTGTCCAGTTCCTCTCTCATGCCACTGTAGTTTCCTTTACTCCACTGAAACACCGACACATCAGATTTCGGCTTCTCTTTTTCTAATTTCACAGTGAGCTCAATCATGTTATGATCACTGCCTCCTAAGGGTTCCTTCACCTCAATCTCTCCAATCACCTCTGGTTCATTACACAATATCCAATCCAGTACAGCCGATCCCCTAGTGGGCTCAACAACAACCTGTTCTAAAAAGCCATCTCGCAGACATTCTACAAATTCTCTCTCTTGAGATCCAGTGCTGACCTGATTTTTCCAATCTACTCGCATGTTAAAATCCCCCACAATTATCATAACACTGTTCGACACTTTGGAACAATATACAAAGACATTCATTCAGTCAGGTGCCTTGACGTCTGGCGTGGGCGATCATGTCTCTCCATCCATCACGGTCCCTGACCCTCCGAATTGTAGTTGTTGCCTCCCCTGTTTCTAACCATGATGTTAATCCATCTATCGTTTTCATTCTCTGTCTGTCTCTGCTTCTTTTTCCTTCCAGCTTTCCAGTTGTCACTAAATGTTCTAATGTCTCTCTTCGCATGATGTGTCCAAAGAATTTTGATTGCTGTTTTCTGATTTTTTTTAAGTAATGTACGTTTTGTTTTTGCTGTCTGTAGAACTTCTTCATTGGTTATCCTGTCCATATATGATATGCATAGCATTCTTCTGAGGAACCCCATCTCTGCTGCATTGATTCTTTTTCCCATTGCATTTGTGATGGTCCATGACTCGCAGCCATACATCAATATAGGAAGAATGTAACAGCTGAGAGCTCTAAGGTGAATGTCGATCGCTATTTTCTTGTTCGTTAGGATGTTTCTCATTTCTGTAAATGCTGTTCTTGCCTTTGCTATTCTTGCTTTTATGTCTGTTTCGCATTTGCCATCAGATGTTACTCATGATCCAAGGTACTTGAAGTTGTACAAAGACATAAACACAAGAAATTCTGCAGTTGCTGTCGAGTCCCTTCTCACCATCCGCCACAGGCAGGACTTCCCAAAGGCCAAACATTTTAATTCCCATTCCCATCCCTGTTCCAAAGTGTTGGTTCATGGTCTCCTCCTGTGCCAAGCTGAAGCCACCCTCAAGGTGGAAGAGCAACATCTGGGTAGACTCCAATCTGATGACATGAATATCAATTTCTCCTTCAAGTAAACAAATTTCTCCCCTCCCTTCCCCTATACCCCACCTTAACTTTTATCTCCTCTCACCTGCCTATTACTCCCCCCATCTCCCGAGTCCCCTCCTCTTTCCCTTTCTCCTATGGTCCTCTCCTCTCCTATTAAATTCCTTCTTCTCCAGCCATCGACCTTTTCCCATCCGCCTGTCTTCACCTATCAACTTCCAGCTTACCTCCTTCCCTTCCCCCACCCCCTCCCACCTCTTTATTCGGGCATCCTTCTCAATCCTGAAGAAAGGTCTCGACCCAAAATGTTGACTGTCTACTCTTTTCCATAGATGCTGCCTGACCTGCTGAATTCACCCAGCGTTTTGTGTGCATTGCTTAACATAAAAAGATAGTGGATATTGTTAATGACCAGAACTACAGTTCTCTACAGTCTGGTCAGGCTTGCTGCTTGTGAAATGAATGTCTTGAACTCCGAAATGGTGATATGTGTGTAACTGACCTGGTCACAGAGTACCTCAGCAGAGTTGAAGCAGTTTCTATTTACTTTCAGGCACGGGTAGTGTTGGTGCGGGAGCAAGGAGTGCTCGAGGTCGACGGACGACTGGAGTTCAGAGGCTCGGAGGATCAACCGTTGTAGGTAGGCCGAGGAAGATCGGGACTACCTAGGCATTACCTGAGGAGGAAGGTAAAACTGCGCAGGCGCGGGTGACGTCAGCGGCGAGCGCGGAGTTTAAAAAGAGGCCCACTTTCAGGTGCGGGCAGCGTCGGTGTGGGCAGCGGAGTGCGCGGGAACAGAGTGCTGGGCTTTGGCTCAGTGGGCTTTGGCGTAAGGAGGTCTTCAGTGAGAGGTAATCAGTGAGCCTGAGTACGTGCTTGCTGAGGAAAAAAGGTAAGGTCGGTAGGTACTTTTTTATTTATTCTGATTAATTTGGGATCAGGTAATGGGGGAGATAGTTAGAGCAGTGGTGTGCTCTGTATGCAGTATGTGGGAGGTCAGGGTCAACGCAGTTGTCCCTGATGACCACACCTGCAGAAGGTGCATCCAGCTGCAGCTCCTATCAGAGTGAGTTAGGGAATTGGAGCTGGAGCTGGATGAACTACGAATCATTCAGGAGGCAGAGACAGAGATAGATAAGAGTTATCGGGAGGTAGTCACACCGAAAAGACGGGAAGTAGGCAACTGGGTGACTGTCAGGAGATGGAGGGGGAGCAGGCAGAGAGAGCAGAGCACCTCTGTGGCCATTCCCATCAACAATAAGTACACCGTTTTGGATACTGTTGGTGGGGATGGCCTACCAGGAATAAGTTGCAGTGGTCCTGTCTCTGGCACTGAGGTTGGACCCTCGACTCAGAAGGGGAGGAGGGAAGAGAGGACAGCGGTAGTGATAGGGGATTCTATAGTCAGGGGGGCAGATAGGAGATTTTGTGGGGTAGATCGGGAGTCTCGGATGGTATGTTGCCTCCCTGGTGCCGGGGTCCGGGACATCTCAGATCAGGTGCAGGTTATTCTCGAGAGGGAGGGCAAGAATCCAGATGTTGTGGTCCATGTAGGGACCAACGACGTGGGTAGGAAGAGTGAGGGGGTCCTGCGTAGTGAGTTCAGGGAGTTAGGTGCGAAGCTGAAGGGCAGGACCTCCAGGGTAACAATCTCAGGATTGCTACCTGTGCCACGTGCGAGTGAGGCGAGGAACAGAAGGATTATACAGATCAATACGTGGCTGAGAGGATGGTGCAGAAGGGAGGGCTTCAGGTTTTTAGATAATTGGGCTTTGTTCCAGGGAAGGTGGGATCTATTCCGACGGGACCGTTTACACCTGAACTGGAGGGGTACTAACATTCTTGCAGGAAAGTTCGCTAGTGCTGCTTGGGGGGGTGTTTAAACTAAATTTGCAGGAGGCAGGAATCCAGAATGTGAGAGAGGATAGCGAGATGAAGTATAAAGGACAGGTGGGGCTACACGGTTCCGGAATATTAAGTGTGAAGTAGAGAAAGGTGAGGCGGAACGAGTGATAAGGAGGATACATATGCAGAGGGATGGTCTGACGGAGCATGGAGTTAAATGTGCAGAAAGAGTAAGTAAATTTAAGGAGGACAACAAAATTCAAGGGGCGTATAGCCTGGTGAGAGTTCGGGGAGCTGGGTTATGCACAATAGGCAGCGATTTAAACAGAGGGAGGAGAAATGGGTTAAAAATTCTATATCTGAATGCACGAAGTGTCAGAAATAAGGCGGATGAGCTTGAAGCTCAGGTGCGAATGGGTAACTATGATGTTGTTGGGATAACGGAGACATGGCTGCAGAGGGAACAGACCTGGGAATTGAATGTACAAGGGTATACGTGCTATCGAAGGGACAGAGAGGTGGGCAGAGGGGGTGGGGTGGCCTGTTGGTGAGGAATGAGATTCAGTCCCTTGCAAGGGGGGGACATAGAATCAGGAGAAGTAGAGTCAGTGTGGATAGAACTGAGGAACAGTGAGGGCAGAAAGACCCTAATAGGTGTTATCTACAGGCCCCCAAACAGTAGCATGGATATTGGGTGCAAGTTGAATAGGGAGTTAACAATGGCATGTAGCAAAGGAAATGTCGCAGTAGTTATGGGGATTTCAACATGCAGGTGAACTGGGAAAATCAGGTTGGTACTGGACCCCAGGATAGGGAGTTTGTGGAGTGCCTACGGGATGCATTTTTGGAGCAGCTTGTACGAGAGCTGACCAGGGATAAGGCCATTCTGGATTTAGGGTTGTGCAATGAACAGGATTTGATAAGTGATCTTGAATTAAAGGAGCCATTAGGAGGTAGTGACCATAATATGATAAGTTTTTATCTGCAAGTTGAGAGGGATAAGGGCAGATCAGAAGAGTCAGTATTGCAGTTAAACAAAGGAGAGTATGGAGCCATGAGGGGGGAGCTGGCCAAAGTTGACTGGTCGGATATCCTAGCAGAAAAGACAGTGGAACAGCAATGGCAGGTATTCTTGGGAATAATGCCCAAGGTGCAAAATCAGTTCATCCTCCGGAGAAGGAAGGATTCAAAGGGGGGAAAGTGGCCACAGTGGTTGACAAAGAAAGTCAGAGATAGCATAGCATTAAAAAAGAAGTATAACAGAGCTAAGGTGAGTGGGAAGACGGATGATTGGGAAATTTTTAAGGAGCAACAGAACTTAACTAAAAAAGCTATACGGGGAGAAAAAATGAGGTATGAACGCAAGCTAGCTAGGAATATAAAGGAGGATAGCAGAAGTTTTTTTAGGTATGTGAAGAGAAGGAAGATAGTTAAGAACAATGTTGGGCCCTTGAAGAATGAATTGGGAGAAATTGTTATGGGAAACAGAGAAATGGCAGACGAATTTAATAAGTACTTTGGATCTGTCTTCACTAGGGAAGACACAAGCAATCTCCCAGATGTATGGATGGGCCAAGGACATGGGGTAACAGAGAAACTGAAACAGATTGACATTAGGAAGGAAACAGTGATGAGTAGACTGATGGGACTGAAGGCTAACAAATCCCCAGGTCCAGATGGTCTGCATCCTAGGGTACTAAAAGAGGTGGCTCTGGAAGTTGCGGATGAATTGGTGATCATTTTCCAATGTTCCTTAGATTCAGGATCAGTTCCTGAGGATTGGTGAATGGCTAATGTTATCCCACTTTTTAAGAAAGGAGAGAGGGAGAAAACAGAGAACTATCGCCCTCAACAGGAATTCTGCAGATGCTGGAAATTCAAGCAACACACATCAAAGTTGCTGGTGAACGCAGCAGGCCAGGCAGCATCTCTAGGAAGAGGTACAGTCGCGTTTCAGGCTGAGACCCTTCGTCAGGACTACCTGATACGTCGACTGTACCTCTTCCTAGAGATGCTGCCTGGCCTGCTGCATTCACCAGCAACTTTGAACTATCATCCTGTTAGCCTAACATCTGTAGTGGGGAAGATGCTAGAGTCCATTATTAAAGATGAAATAGCGGCATATCTTGATAGCAGTGATAGGAATGGGCTGAGCCAGCATGGATTTACCAAGGGCAAATCATGCTTGACAAATCTATTGGAGTTTTTCGAGGATGTAACCAGGAAGATAGACGCGGGAGACCCAGTGGATGTGGTGTACCTTGACTTTCAGAAGGCATTTGATAAGGTACCACATAGGAGATTGGTGGGTAAAATCAGAGCTCATGGCATTGGGGAGAGGATATTGACATGGATAGAAAACTGGTTGGCAGATAGAAAGCAAAGGGTAGCAGTGAATGGGTGTTTCTCGGATTGGCAGGTGGTGACTAGTGGGGTGCCACAGGGCTCGGTATTGGGACCACAGCTGTTTACGATTTACGTCAATGATTTAGAAGAAGGCATTGTGAATAACATCAGCAAGTTTGCTGATGATACTAAGCTGGGTGGCAGGGTGACATGTGATGAGGATGTTAGGAGAATTCAAGGTGACTTGGATAGGCTGGGTGAGTGGGCAGAAACTTGGCAGATGGCGTTTAATGTGAATAAGTGTGAGGTTATTCACTTTGGGAGCAAGAACAGGAAGGCAGATTATTATCTGAATGGTGTGGAGTTAGGTAAGGGAGAAATACAAAGAGATCTAGGAGTACTTGTTCATCAGTTTCTGAAGGTGAATGAGCAAGTGCAGCAGGCAGTGAAGAAGGCTAATGGAATGTTGGCCATTATTACAAAGGGAATTGAGTACAAGAGCAAGCAAATCCTTTTGCATTTGTACAGGGCCCTGGTGAGACCACACCTGGAGTATTGTGTGCAGTTTTGGTCTCCAGGGTTAAGGAAGGACATCCTGGCTGTGGAGGAGGTGCAGCATAGGTTCACTAGGTTAATTCCTGGGATGTCCGGACTGTCTTACGCAGAGAGGTTAGAGAGACCGGGCTTGTACACACTGGAATTAAGGAGATTGAGGGGGGATCTGATTGAGACATATAAGATTATTAAGG
The DNA here is from genome assembly GCF_963921235.1 of Mobula hypostoma. Lineage (NCBI taxonomy): Eukaryota > Metazoa > Chordata > Chondrichthyes > Myliobatiformes > Myliobatidae > Mobula > Mobula hypostoma. The sequence continues at coordinate 58,100,493 of NC_086106.1, read as the reverse complement.
GATTGGACAAGATAGAGGCGGGAAATATGTTCCAGATGCTGGGAGAGTCCAGTACCAGAGGGCATGGTTTAAGAATAAGGGGTAGGTCATTTAGGACAGAGTTGAGGAGGAACTTCTTCTCCCAGAGAGTTGTGGAGGTGTGGAACGCGCTGCGTCAGAAGGCAGTGGAGGCCAGTTCTCTGGATGCTTTCAAGAAGGAGCTAGATAGGTATCTTATGGATAGGGAATCAAGGGTTATGGGGACAAGGCAGGAACCGGGTATTGATAGTAGATGATCAGCCATGATCTCAGAATGGCGGTGCAGGCTCGAAGGGCCGAATGGTCTACTTCTGCACCTATTGTCTATTGTCTATTGTCTATTGTCTATTGATGGAGGGAGTTCATTGAAGTGTTTCCAGTTGCAGGTCCAGGCGAGAAGAACTCTTCAGAGACTGTAGCCATCGTTCCCACCTCGCCCCTCTACCCCTTCCTAAGACTGTATGGCCTGGTGCAGCTGAATGCTAGAGCTTATGTGGGGGTGCGGGATTGTCAGAGGGGAAGGGAGTGGAGGAAAGAAGAAGGAGAGAGAGGAGGTAAAAGGAAAGAGAGGGAGAGATGGAGAGTGGGACAAACAGAGAGAAGAGATACAAACTGGAAAAAGGCCCTTCAGCCGTCTGTCTGCTCTGATCATTGTTTTTATTTATTGAGATACGGCGTGGGAATAGGTTCTTCCAGCCGTTTCAGCCATGCTGCCCAGCAATCCCCAAATTTATCCAAGCCTAATCACGGGACAATTTACAATGACCAATTAACCTACCAACCGGATTTGGATTGTGGGAGAAAACCAGAGCACCCTGAGGAAACTCACGAGGTGAAGAGGAGAACATACAAACTCCTTACAGGCAGTGGTGGGAATCTTCTTCCAATTTATACAGCTCCTACACTGCTCCCTATTGTCCATGTATCTCCATCAACTCCCCAGGTTCTTCCACTCGCCTACCCACCAGAGGCAATTTACAGCGACCAGTTAACCCACCGATCCACAGGACTTTGGAATGTGGGAGGAAAGCGGGGCACCTGGTTTACTAGAAGCAACCTTTCCTGCGCTGTCTGTCCCACTACTGGCTACCAACCAAGTGATTTAGCCAGCGTCACCGGGAGGAACTCCACGTGAAGCAGCGACATTCCGGAGCACTGGAGGGTCGGAGTATCCTGTTTGCATGCAGTAATTCTGGCCTGATCCTTGTTGCTAAGGCGCTCGAGTGTACACACTGAGGGTCCCTTCACCCGAGCTGTGATCAGTGAGTTATCTTGTGTCCGGCAAGTTGCAACACCCTGTTGGCATGTTGGGAGAGGCAGAGACAGTCTTGCTGTTCGCATCACCTAACAACAGGCGGGAGTGTAGTGGTGAGCGAAGGTGCCAGCTAGTTAATCGCACTGTTCAGATGATGCTGCAGAGCAAACAGTTGAAGTCCAAGAGGTTTATAAGTGTCACTAGAACCGGGAAACCTGAATTACTGTTTTAATTATCCAGCTAAGGGTGTGTGGAGTAGGTTTGCTCTAAATCCTGGCACTAATCAAAAAGACAGGTGTCAGTAGTGAGAAATTAACATTCAATGGATTTTTTGTGAGCCTCTGAACTCAGTGACTAGACTGTGTCAGGCCCTGAGATTCCCCAGAGTGTAGAGAGAGCTCAGGCCAACATAAGCTACAGTGTCTCACATTCAGTACCTGTCACACCTTTCTTTGTTCATACTGCGTGGTGCTGGGCCATTCTCAGCTGGGGCCTCCCACCCTTCTCCTATTACTGTTCACACCAAAACCACACCCATACACCAAATATAATCCCTCACCCTCCTCTCTCCTCCCCTGCCAACCACCTCACCATGGCCATTCCCCAGCCCACTGCCTTCTCCTGACCTCAGCCATGTCTTTACCATCCCCTTTGAACTCTTCCTCGCTGGTGTAGAGCAGTCTGTCTCAGCAGAGACCACGCCTCATCGACTTCAGGGTTGTTCTTCCATTACCTCTGTGTTTACTGTGGTAATCCATTACCATCACTCCCACCCGCCAAAGACACTTACATCCCATCTCCATCCTTCCTCTTCCTCTTCGACACTCCCTTCTGGTGTTTTATGCCATCTCAATCTTTTTCATTTCATCATTAGAAAGAGATGGCATGGAGTCAGAAAATGTTGAATCATTGTGGATAGAGCTAAGGAACTACAAGGGTAAAAAGACCCTGATGTGAGTTGTAATCAGACCCCCAAACAGTAATAAGGATGTGGCCTACAAATTACGAGAGATAGAAAATGCATGACAAAAGGGCAATAGTCATGGGGGACTTCAACATGCAGGAAGATTGGGAAAATCAGGTTGGTGCTGGAACCCAAGAGGGGGAATTTCTAGAATGCCTATGAGATGGATTTTTGGAGCAGATCATGGTTGAGCCCACTAGAGGGTCAGCTATTCTGGATTGGGTGTTGTGCAATGAACTAGAACTGATTATAGAACTTAAGGTAAAAGAATCCTCAGGGGAAAGTGATCATAATACGGTCGAATTTACCCTAAAATTTGAGAATTACAGAGGCGTGAGAGAGGAGTTGGCCAGAATTGATTGGTAAAGAACACCGGCAGAGATGACGGCAGAGCAGCAATGGCTGGAATTTCTGAAAGCAATTCGGAAGCCACAGGATATATACATCCCAAAGAGGAAGAAGTATTTTAAAGGAAAGATGACTCAACCATGGTTAACAAGAGAAGTCAATGCCAATTTAAAAGCCAAAGAGAAGGCATATAATGGATCAAAGGTTAGTGGGAAGTTAGAGGATTGGGAAAATCAACAGAAGGCAACTAAAAGCAGTCATTAAGAAGTTAAAGATGGAATACAATAATAAGCTAGCCAATAATATTAAAGAAGAAGGCAAAAGTTTCTTCAGATACATAAGGTGTAAAAGAGAGACGAGAGTGGATATCGGACCACTGGAAAACGATGCTCGAGAGGTAGTAATGGGGGACAACAAAATAACGGATTGTGGCAGCTCACCCACGCAGCAAGCAAACCGGCTCCAGCAGTCGCCGGCGAACCCGCAGCTAGCGGCAACCGAGAGGACTCTGAGTGCGGGCAGACCTCGGCCCAGAGGCCGACGTCGCTTCTGCCCCACAAAGGGCGGGGTTGCTGCGAGCGGGTACTTAAGCACGCGCCGATTCAAACAGTAAACGGTTCAACCCGACCCTGCTCGAGTCAGTGTGTTGTTTTCACTTGTAGCGTATCAGCGTGACTACATTGGTGACCCCGACAGTCCAACGGCATTTGGACCCAACATGAACGACTCGGCTCTGCAGAATGCCAACTTTCTGGACCACCCAACCCCTGGTCTGGTTTGAGAAAGCGGAGGCCCAGTTCCAGGTCAGGCAAATTGTCTCAGACGCCACCAAGTATTACTACGCAGTGGGCGCCCTCGACCAGGAGACAGCGGGTCGCATTATCGGCTTTCTGCGTCAGCCCCTGGTGACAGAACGGTATGAGGCACTCAAGACCCTGTTAATCCACACATTTGGCCTCTCCCGCCGTGAACGGGTCACGCATATGGACGGCCTGGGCGACTGCGCACCAACAGCCCTGATGAGTGACATGCTAGCACTGGCAGACGGCCATAAGCCTTGCCTGTTTTTTGAACAGATCTTCTTGGAGCAAACGCCAGAAGATATCCACCTCCCTCTAGCAGATGAAGACTTCAGAGACACGCGCGGGGTGGCTGCCTGCGCGGACATGCTTTGGCGCACCAAACAAAATGGCGGAACCACCATCAAAATTAGTGCTGCAGCACGGCCGAAAGCCTAGCCCTCCCACACCCCAGCAGCGGAGCACTGAACACCCACACCAAGGGACGGCACCACTTCTGAGTCTTGGTGTTTTTATCATCAAAGGTGGGGTTCCGCTGCCGACCGCCATGTTCGTTCCAGCGAAACGCCAGGACCAGCCGTCGCTGATGGCTACGTTGGCTGGTCACCGTGATAGCCTCCTCCACGTTTGGGACAAGCTCTCCGGGCGAAGATTCCTGGTGGACACGGGGGTGGAAGTCAGAGTCCTACCCCCCGACCCACGATACCCGAACTGGAAGAACAGGACCGGGACTTACGGCAGCCAACAGCAGCACCATCCACACCTACGGCACAAGAACCATCCCCTTGCAGTTCGGTTCCAGCTGTTTTACATGGACATTTACGCTGGCCGCAGTGTCACAGCCATTGCTGGGTGCGGACTTCCTCCGCGCGCACTGCCTGCCTGTGGATTTGAAGGGACGACGATCGGTCTATGCGAAGACATTCCAGTCTTTCTCCCTCGGTGAGGCCAGGTTACCGGCCCCGCACCTGGACTCCATCACTTATTCCGACAACAACTTAACCAGAGTGTTATCGGAGTCCCCATCGATCACCACACCGCAGTTTTCCTCAACAAACCCCAAGCACGACGTGATGTACCACATCCCCACACAGGGACCTCCCCTTCATGCCCGGGCCCACAGGCTACCACCCGACAAGCTCTAACTCGTGAAGGAGGAATTCAAGAAGATGGAGGAGATGGGGATTGTGCGGTGTTCCGACAGCCCATGGGCCTCCCCACTCCATATGGTGCCCAAGTCCGCAAGAGGGTGGAGACCGTGCGGCGACCATCGGAGGCTGAATGACACCACCACGTCCGAATGCTATCCGGTATCGCACATCCAGGACTTCACGGCCAACCTGCACGGGGCACACATCTTTTGGAAGATTGACCTGGTCCGGGGGTATCATCAGATCCCAGTCCACCCGGATGATGTACCCAAGACGGTCCTCATTACCCCCTTTGGCCTGCTCGAGTTCCTCAGGATGCTGTTCAAGCTCAAAAACACGGCGCAGACTTTCCAGCTCCTGATGGACGCAGTAGGGCGAGGTCTGGACTTGCTGTTCATCTACCTGGATGACATACTTATCGCCAGCCACTCCCGCCAGGAACATCTAGCACATCTACGCCTGCTCTGCTGCCGCCTAAGCGACTACGGCCTGGTTATCAACCCCGCCAAGTGCCAGTTCGTCCTATCCGCCATCGACTTCTTGGGACACCAGATCGACCGCCATGGAGCTGTTCCGCTGCCGGCGAAAGTTGAGGCCATCCGCCAATTCGCCAGACCCAGCACTGTTAAAGGCCTGTGGGAATTTGTGGGGATGGTTAACTTTTACCACCGTTTCCTGCCCTCAGCAGCCCAGATCATGCGGCACCTTTTTGGCTTGATGTCTGGCAAGGTCAAAGCGGTCACCTGGATGGAGGAGGCAAAGGCGGCTTTTGCACAAGCCAAGAACGCACTAGCAAACGCCATGCTCCTAGTCCACCCCCTGTTCGACATCCCCACTGCCCTCACTGTGGATGCCTCCGACGTGGCAGATGGCGGCGTGCTTGAGCAGCTCATCAAAGGTCAGTGGAAGCCACGCGCCTTCTTCAGCTGGCACCTCTGACCCCCGGAACTTGAGTACAGTGCTTTCAACAGGGAGCTGCTGGCCCTGTACCTTGCCATCCGGCACTTCAGGTATTTCCTGGAAGGGAGGGAGTTCACGGCCTTCACAGACCACAAGCCCCTCACTTCCACGTTTGCCAGAGTTTTGGACCCGTGGTCGGGCCGCCAACAAAGCCATCTGTCGTACATCTCGGAGTTTACCACCACGATCAAGCACATCTCCGGGAAGAACAACGTGTGGCTGACGCGCTGTCACGAACCTCCGAACAATGAGTGCTCTCTCTGTCTCCGGGGGTGGATTATGCGGCGTTAGTGGAGGCACAATGACTGGACAGCAAGATGCCGGCGTACCGAACCACAGTTTCAGGACTCCGCCTCGAAGACGTACCCATTGGGCCCGAAGGTACGAAGCTCCTTTGCGATGTGTCCACCGGGCAACCTAGGCCCATTGTTCCGGCCGCTTGGAGGCGCTGCGTTTTTGACACCTTGCACGGTTTAGCCCACCCTTCCATCCGGGCGAGCATCCGGCTGATCGCAGACAGGTTTGTGTGGCACGGCCTACGCAAGGAGGTCAGGCACTGGGCCAGGACATGCATGCACTGTCAAACCTCCAAAATCCGGAGGCACATGAGTGCCCCACTGCAACCCTTCCAACTGACACATAGGAGGTTCGAACATGTCCACGTGGACATCGTCGGCCCACTGCCGGTTTCGAGAGGAGCGAGATAGCTGTTCACCATGGTGGACAGGTTCACGGGGTGGCCGGAAGCTATCCCACTCGCTGACACGGCCAAGGAGACATGTCCCAGAGCCTTGATTACCACCTGGGTGGCACGGTTTGGACTTCCAGCCCACGTCACTTCAGACGGGGTGCACAGTTCACATCGGCTTTGTGGTCTGCGCTGGCACAACTCCTCAGAACCCAGCTCCACCTAACGACTGCTTACCACCCGCAGTCTAACGGCCTGGTGGAACGTTTCCACAGGCACTGAAGTCAGCCCTGATGGCACGCCTCTGAGGGCCAGACTGGGTGAACGAACTCCCCTGGGTGCTGCTTGGCATCTGCATGGCATCCAAGGAGGACCTGGCCTCATCATCGGCTGAACTGGTCTACGGTGCCCTGCTCACAGTTCCCGGTGAGTTTGTGCCAGCACCCCGTGGCCCGGAGGACACACCTGCTGGGGTCCTAACTAAACTCCGGGAGCAGCTTGGAACACTTGCTTCAGTCCCGATGTCCCACCACGGAACAACACCTTCTTTCATGCCCAGGGACCTACAACAGAGCAAGTTTATTTTGGTTTGCCAGGGCGCACACAGGCCACCCCTGCAGCGACCATACAAGGGACCCTAAAAGGTGGTGCGCCATAATGGAGCGACCTGCGTTCTCGACATTGGCGGTCGGGATGAGACTTTTACCATTGACCGTCTCAAACCGGCGCATCTGGACCTTGAACGCCCAGTAGCGGTACCACCCCCACGACGTCAAGGCCGGCCACCTAAAAGACCTGAGAGTGTGCAGCCTGCAGACTGTACACCTCCTATCGCCGGTTCTGGGGAAGGGGTGGGTCATGTGGTGGCTCGTCCACGCAGCAAGCGAACCGGCTCCAGCAGTCGCCGGCGAGCCCGCAGCCAACAGCAACCGAGAGGACTCTGAGTGCGGGGCAGACCTCGGCCTGGAGGCCGACGTCGTTTCTGCCCCACAGAGAGCAGGGGTTGCTGGGAGCAGGTTACTTAAGCGCGCGCCGATTCAAACAGTAAACAGTTCAACCCGACGCTGCTCGCGTCAGTGTGTTGTTTTCACTCGTAGCGTATCAGCACGACTACAGGATGAACTGAATAAGTGTTTTGCATCAGTCTTCACAGTGGAAGACACTAGCAGTATGGTGGAAGTTCCAGATGTCAGGGGCATGAAGTGTGTGACGTCATTATTACTAGAGAGAAGGTTCTTGGGAAACTGAAAGGTCGGAAGATAAATCAGTCACCTAGACCAACAGGGGTCTGAGTTGGGACCGATTCTTTTTATGTTATATGACGATGATTTGGATGATGGAATTGATTGTTTTGTTGCAAAGTTTGCAAATGACATGGAGATAGGTGGAGGGGTAGGTAGATTTGAGAAAGTAGAGAGGCTACAGAAGGACATAGACAAATTAGGAGAATGGGAAAAGAAATGGCAGATGGAATACAGTGTCAGGAAGTGCATAGTCATACACTTTGGTAGAAGAAATGAAAGGGTTGACTATTTTCAAAATGGAGAGAAAATACAAAAAACTGAGCTGCAGTGAGACTTGGGGTCCTTGTGTAGAATTCCCTAAAGGTTCATTTGTAGGTTGGGTCTGTGGTAAGGAAGGCAAATGCAATCTTGGCATTCATTTCAAGAGGACTAGAATATAAAAGCAAGGATGTTTAAGGTTGCAACATTATAAAGCACCAGTGAGGTCTCACGTGGGGAATTGTGAGCAGATTTGGGCCCCTTTATCTTAGAAAGGATGTGCCAATCTGGAAAGGATTCTAAAGGAAGTTCACTAAAATGTTTCTAGGACTAAATAGCTTGTCATATGAAGAAAGTCTGATGGCTCTGGGCCTATATTCAGCAGAATTCAGAAGTATGAGGGGTAACCTCATTGAAACCTATCGAATGGTGAAAGGCTTTGATAGAGTGGATGCGGAGGGGATGTTTTCTATGATGGGAGAGTTTAAAACCAAAGGACATAGCCTCAGAATAGAGGGATGTCCTTTTACAACGGGGATGAGGAGGAATTGCTTTAGCCAGGAAGTGATGAATCTGTGGAATTCTTTGCTACAGGCGGCTGTGGAGGCCAGGGATTTATGTATATTTAAGGCAGAAGTTGATAGATTCTTGATTGGACAAGGCATGAAGGGATTTGGGGGAAAGGCAGGAGTTTGGAGCTGAAAGAAAAATTGGATCAGCCATGAGGAAAAAGCCTAATTCAGCTCCTATATCTTATGATGTTATTTCCGGATGAATGGGCTTGAGCCAAAACATTGACGGCCCGACCCATGCCCCCCCCCCAACCCCCGCAGCAGATGCAGATGCTGTGTGACCTCCAGCACTTTGGTTCTTCCATAGGTTCAGCCTGCCTGACGGCGAATCACACCTTTTGAGAAAACGGAATACATCAGAACTTGGGAGAGGAGTGAAAAGTGAGAAAAAAAACTAGCTGGAGACCAGGTGATAAGAAGCTTGAGTACTCACAGGCATTTTAGAGAGACGGGGAAGAGAAAGGGACGTCAGTGTGATAATGGAATGCTGTTCCTCTAGTTTATGGCGAGTATGAGAAGGCACAGGTTTAAGGTGCTTGGAAGTAGGTACAGCGGGGATGTCAGGGGTAAGTTTTTTTACACAGAGAGTGGTGAGGGCATGGAATGGGCTGCCAGTGACAGTGGTGGAGATGAACCCGATAGGGTCTATTAAGAGACTCCTGGATCAGTACATGGAGTTTAGAAAAATAGAGGGCTATGGGTAACCCTAGGTAATTTCTAAGGTAAAGCTTTGAGGGCCTAGGGGCCTGTATTGTGCTGTAGGTTTTCTATGTTTTATGTTGAGCTGTGCAGGACCTCTGCACCCAGGCGGCAGGGATGATCCCAGGCTCCCTGTTCCATGGCAGTTTAATTCACAAACGCACTCCCACTCCAACCTACCCAGTCCACTGCCTCTGTGTAACTCCAACGTAAGCAGAAAGAAGAAAATCTTATCTTCCGTCTGGGTGCTTTGCAACCTACTAGAATGAACACTAAATTTTCCAGCTTCAGGTAAACATCCCTCTCGTCACTTCCCCATCATTTTCTCTGTCCCAACCTTTGTCGGCCAGAGCCAATGGTTTACTCTGGAGCATTGAGGGCAGAGGAGAGACCCGATGGAATGAGATGAAATTGTGTCAGGCGTAGGGCAGAGGGTCAGAGACTCTCCCCAGGTCAGATACGGCAGCGGGGGTCAGGGGGAGGGCATAGATTTATGGTGAAATGGGAAATTTTAAAGGAGATAGAGTGATAGGTGCCTTGAATACATTGCCAGCAGAGGTGGTGAAAGCAGACATTTGAGAGGTATTAGAGGGACACATACACGGGCGGGGAGTGGAGGGATATAGACCGTGAACAGCAGATGGGATTAGGTTAGACTGGTACAGATACTGTCATCCAGGGGCCCGTTCCTGTGCTGGACTGTTCTATGTTCTCTGTAACAAGCACAAAATTTATCACCCATCTTGTCTACAACCTCTGTCTAGGGCCCAGGAACATGTACTCCCTCCTGGCCACTTTCTTCATGTGCCTTCCCACTTTCAGGTTCTGTGTCAGGAGGATATTTGCGATGACAGTGGGCGATCCAACAGCTGTCAGAGTTAGCAGGCTGCAAGGATTGATAGCTGATAGCATCCACACTGAAAGATTAATGACTCTAACAGCATTTGTCGCAAGTATATCAAGTGATAATGAAGAGCTCCAATGGGGAATTATACAGACAGATATTATGCCATAGCAAAGATTAGTCATTCAGGAAATGTATATGATATAAAGTTAGAAACTGAATTTATAAAACATTTTTTTTATTTTCAGAATGTATCAAAGTTCTGTTTGGTTGCTGAGGCCCCTTCATGGAGTCATCTTGGTTCTAAGAGCTGTAACAGCCAATTTCTGCACAGCGCCTCCCACCATCAAAAGCAACTATTCCTGTGGTGTGGTTTGAAAAATGGGAGTTACCCAGAAGATCCAGTTTTTTGACAGTAATTCAGAGGATCCATTGCCAGCAGACAAGATCAAGCCCTTGTCCACATTTCAGAATTGCTCTTGAGTGCTACCTTAGAATGCGGGCAAGTCTCTGGAGTGGATCTAGGGCCAATGCTTGATCATGTAATCAGAGGACCAGTGCATCTTTAATCTCCTCCCTCAGCTCATGTATATGTAAACCTCAGGTTCAGCCGGTGGCGTTAGTCTAGGGAAGACAGTCTCTGGCCCCGCCAAACGTGTGGAACCTGAGCTGCAAAACCTCCTGTTTGTGTGGATGCTGCATGATGTGTTACCCTGTTACAAATCAGTACCATGAAATAATAGAGAGTACACCATATGCAATTAAATAATCTAGCTCTTTAATTCTTAATTTGACTAAAGGGTTAGTAAAGACAAACAAAAAGAAAAGGGCCCATTTTAATGAAACAGTGCAATGTGCACATGCCGGAGCTCACGGTTTCCCCTGCATTAGTCCTCCATCGAATCTCCCCGGGCTTCGCCAACTCCCAGCCCCACTCTAAGTCCACTCCATCCTGCTGTCTATGACCTCTCCTTTCTGGCATCTTCTCTCTTCATCTCTCATGAACAGAAGATCCAGATCACATCACACAACAAGAAAATAAACACTCCCTTCATTGGATGGTGCTCATTCCAAAGCCCCTGTTATCTCTAGTCATAACCCAAACACTGCTGCTACAGAAAACCCATTACATTAACAGTGCTTCTACATAAAAATCCATTACATTAACAGTGAATCCTTTCCCAGGGCATTACATATAAGTTACCTGAACGATCACACTGAACACTTAGTACCTGTATGTTCTTTCAACAGTCACTGCACACTTTACTATATATCTACATGACCATTTAATTATGGCCAAGGTTATGAAGGTTCTATGCTGTCATTTCATCCTTTTCCATTGCTTATACGTAACCTCTCTTGTAGCACCATCCATTTAATCCACTCCTCCATCAACCCCCTTCACTGCAAGGAAAGCAAATCCATCCTAATCCCTGCTTTCTTTCCCAGTGTGACGGATAACTGGTTTGAAAAGCTCTATTTGTATGACATCCAGACAGATTATTACATACATAGTACAGAAGGAAAACAATAACATAATGCAAAATATGGTGTTACCACGACGAAGTGCAGTGCAGAGAGACAAACAAGGTGCAATGGATATAACAAGATAGACTGAGAGAGCTTTAGTCTATAACTGGTCCAGTCAAGAATTTCACAGCAATTGCATAGAAGCAATGGTTGAGCGTGGTTGTACATGTGTCTTCAGCCCAACGGAAGGGAGAAGAGAGAGGGTACAGGGTGGGAAGTGGCTTTGATCATGTCGACTACCTTTGGAGGCAGTGGGAGGTGTAAACAAAAAAAGTCTGTTCTGATAAAGGATTTTCATGCTGAAACATTAAATCTCCACAGATGGTGTCTGGCCTGCTGAGTAGCTCTGTTTTAATTTCAGACTTTTGATAGCCTTCTGTTGCTGCTGGCTCACTACATCACCAAGTCGAGATGTCAGGCAATGGTAATTTTGAAGGACTCCTTGAAAGCTTACCTTGGAGGATGTTGAACACATCCATCAGATCTCCCTCTTAAACTTTTCTGCTCCAAGGAGGAAGGGCTCAACTTCTCCAGACTTTCAGAGAACCACAGGTAAATCTCTATGTTTGCAAGGCACAGAGTGTATTGTTGTGGGTACAGCTTGAGACTGCTGGCATTAATTGATGTTTAATGAGGCTTCCTCTCCTGTGAGCCGGGATAAAATGTAATCAGCCTCTCTCACTATCCGGCAGGAAATGTGCTTGCTAACTTGCAATGATTTGTTGGAACGTTGAGCAATGAGGAATTTATTGTAGCAGCTAAGACTTTTCCTCGGTTTGCAGGTTGCAAGAGAGTGATTGGTACACTCTGAAGTCCTTGTTCCCAAAGCCTGTCAGGTCAGGCACTATCAGAATGATTAATTGAGGTAGCTGATGATCCTCTCACACGCAAGGACAAAAAATGAAATGCCATTAAAACGAAACAATGTGAAGATCAGTGTCAAAACCATTTCCTGTGACCCAGTGAGAGAGCGAGCTGAAAATCCCCCCACATTAAGATTTTATTCTAATAAGCATTGTCAAAGAGCAAGGCATATCTGGTCTGCTCTGTAAGGGAAAGGGAGTTCTGTTTAATAGTAAGTTTCGATCCAGCACATCCATCGCTGATGTCGGCTGCGTGACTAAGTGCTCTGCTTCAATATCACCTGCATCAGTACACAAGTATTTACTTGATCTGTTACAGTTACTTTTCCCAGTAAATTATATCCTCAATATTACGATGGATGATCACTCCAAAGCACAACAATGTTTCCCAATTCATTTAGTCAGAATCACACCGAGGTGAAATCAGAAACTACAAATGCTAAAGTTTGAAATGGCTGGAAACACTCAGCAGTCAGACAGCAGCTGTAGAGAAGGTAACAGAGAGTAAAAAATGTCTGAGGCTGGGGACCCCTTGTCAGAAGAACCTCAGCAATGGTTTTGGACCTAAAATGTGAAATCAGTTCCTCTGCCCACAGCTCCTGCTTGAACTCCTCAGGAACTTAGGGAGGTCAGGTGTAAACCTAGCTCAAGGTAGGACACGAAGTGTCATGGTCAGTGTTGCCTCTGGGATGGAGAGCTAACAATGATAAGAGGGACTGCTGCTGGGAGCACTTCATATAATGAAATATACTCATCGCTGAGATGTTGAGGAAGGCAAATTGAGACTTCCCTTGGCAAGGCACAAAACTTTGAGATGTGTAAATACTCAGAGTACAACGAGACAGGTAATTCAATAGAGCAATAGAAGAATAGAAACATAGAAAATCTACAGCATATTACAGGCCCTTCAGTCCACAATGCTGTGCCGACCATGTAACCTACTTTAGAAGCTGCCTGGAATTACCCTACCTCTATTTTTCTGAGCTCCATTTACCTATCTAGGAGTCTCTTAAAAGACCCCGTTGCACCTCCCTCTACCACCATTGCTGGCAGTACATTCCATGCCCCCACAACTCTGTGAAAAACTTACTCTGACATCCCTCTTGTACCTACTTCCAAGCACCTTAAAACTATGCCCACTCGTGTTAACCACTTCAGCCCTGGGAAAAAGCCCCCAGCTATCCACACGATCAATGTGGGAAGTAATATCCTGTACCACGAAGAAGGGCCAGAAATAAATGGCAGAGTCCTAAAGGAGTGTGGAGGGTATGAGTACGCATCTGTGGAAGAGGTAGGACATGCTCCTGGTCCACACGGAAGGGGACATTGCTGATCTGGCTATAATCAATGCTGTAGGTCAAGTTCAACAAGTTACAGTCGGGCAACATCCAGAAAATAGCGATCAGATCATAAAAATTGGGCTAAATGTAGCTTTTGGAAAGGAAACAATCCAAAGTAAAAATAATTAGTTGGAGGAAGGTTAGTTGCAAGTCAGAATAAAATCTCAATGACCTGAATGAGAGTGGGTCAGTGCTAAGGGATTGTGGCTGATATATTTACCACACTGAATGAGAGTGGGTCAGTGGTAAAGGATTGTGGCTGAAATAGTTACTGTTGTAATGTGGGTGAAATCACCGGTGAGACAGAGTTACTGGTAGATAAAAAGTAGCTTTTTTATTCGACACAACAAGGTACAGCAGGCATCATACGGATGGAGACGCTTTCGGTAGAATGGTCTGCTAGCCCAAAGTGGACTCGATATTTATTTGCTAAACACAAAGGGCAATCCCTATTTACAAAAGTATAGACTATAGACAATGCATAGACAATACTTTCTTTTGAAGCTACATACAAAACATCACACCTTCTGCCTTCATCCTTTCCTCCTGACGCCAACATGTCTGGGTTGGTACTCGCAGCCTTTAGGAATGCAACTTAAATCCACAATACATTTATTTGGTATATTACGTGCTCACATAGAGGACAATTCATATTTATAAAGTATAGATAAGGCTGTCTTCGAAACTACCTGTAAACTTCACACTTCCATCCGCAGCATCTGGCTAGTATTCCGATATTCACAGCTTTTATGAAATGAATTGTTGTGAACTCAATCCACAGTACTTTGTCAAACAGAAGACTGGTGGCCAGAGTCATTTAAGTGTAAATGAATTATCTACCCAAAAACTCACTCTAACAGTTACCACACTGAATGAGAGTGGGTCAGTGGTAAAGGATTGTGGCTGATACAGTTACCACACTGAATGAGAGTGGGTCAGTGGTAAAGGATTGTGGCTGATACAGTTACCACACTGAATGAGAGTGGGTCAGTGGTAAAGGATTGTGGCTGATATAGTCACAACACTGATTGAGAGTGGGTCAGTTCTAAGCATTGTGGCTGATACAGTTACCACACTGAATGAGAATGGGTCAGTGGTAAAGGATTGTGGCTGATACAGTTACCACACTGAATGAGAGTGGGTCAGTGGTAAAGGATTGTGGCTGATATAGTCACAACACTGATTGAGAGTGGGTCAGTTCTAAGCATTGTGGCTGATACAGTTACCACACTGAATGAGAGTGGGTCAGTTCTAAGCATTGTGGCTGATATAGTCACAACACTGATTGAGAGTGGGTCAGTTCTAAGCATTGTGGCTGATACAGTTACCACACTGAATGAGAGTGGGTCAGTGGTAAAGGATTGTGGCTGATACAGTTACCACACTGAATGAGAGTGTGTCAGTTCTAAGCATTGTGGCTGATATAGTCACAACACTGATTGAGAGTGGGTCAGTTCTAAGCATTGTGGCTGATACAGTTACCACACTGAATGAGAGTGGGTCAGTGGTAAAGGATTGTGGCTGATACAGTTACCACACTGAATGAGAATGGGTCAGTGGTAAAGGATTGTGGCTGATACAGTTACCACACTGAATGAGAGTGTGTCAGTGGTAAAGGATTGTGGCTGATATATTTACCACACTGAATGAGAGTGGGTCAGTTCTAAGCATTGTGGCTGATATAGTCACAACACTGATTGAGAGTGGGTCAGTTCTAAGCATTGTGGCTGATACAGTTACCACACTGAATGAGAATGGGTCAGTGGTAAAGGATTGTGGCTGATACAGTTACCACACTGAATGAGAGTGTGTCAGTGGTAAAGGATTGTGGCTGATATATTTACCACACTGAATGAGAGTGGGTCAGTTCTAAGCATTGTGGCTGATACAGTTACCACACTGAATGAGAGTGGGTCATAGAAACATAGAAACATAGAAAATAGGTGCAGGAGTAGGCCATTCGGCCCTTCGAGCCTGCACCGCCATTTATTATGATCATGGCTGATCATCCAACTCAGAACCCCGCCCCAGCCTTCCCTCCATACCCCCTGACCCCTGTAGCCACAAGGGCCATATCTAACTCCCTCTTAAATATAGCCAATGAACTAGCCTCAACTGTTTCCTGTGGCAGAGAATTCCACAGATTCACCACTCTCTGTGTGAAGAAGTTTTTCCTAATCTCGGTCCTAAAAGGCTTCCCCTCTATCCTCAAACTGTGACCCCTCGTTCTGGACTTCCCCAACATCGGGAACAATCTTCCTGCATCTAGCCTGTCCAACCCCTTTAGGATCTTATATGTTTCAATCAGATCCCCCCTCAATCTTCTAAATTCCAACGAGTACAAGCCCAATTCATCCAGTCTTTCTTCATATGAAAGTCCCGCCATCCCAGGAATCAATCTGGTGAACCTTCTTTGTACTCCCTCTATGGCAAAGATGTCTTTCCTCAGATTAGGGGACCAAAACTGCACACAATACTCCAGGTGTGGTCTCACCAAGGCCTTGTACAACTGCAGTAGTACCTCCCTGCTCCTGTACTCGAATCCTCTCGCTATAAATGCCAGCATACCATTCGCCTTTTTCGCCGCCTGCTGTACCTGCATGCCCACTTTCAATGACTGGTGTATAATGACACCCAGGTCTCGTTGCACCTCCCCTTTTCCTAATCAGCCACCATTCAGATAATAATCTGTTTTCCTATTTTTGCCACCAAAGTGGATAACTTCACATTTATCCACATTAAATTGCATCTGCCATGAATTTGCCCACTCACCCAACCTATCCAAGTCACCCTGCATCCTCTTAGCATCCTCCTCACTGCTAACACTGCCACCCAGCTTCGTGTCATCCGCAAACTTGGAGATGCTGCATTTAATTCCCTCATCCAAGTCATTAATATATATTGTAAACAACTGGGGTCCCAGCACTGAGCCTTGCGGTACCCCACTAGTCACCGCCTGCCATTCTGAAAAGGTCTCGTTTATTCCCACTCTTTGCTTCCTGTCTGCTAACCAATTCTCCACCCACACCAATACCTTACCCCCAGTACCGTGTGCTTTAAGTTTGCACACTAATCTCCTGTGTGGGACCTTGTCAAAAGCCTTTTGAAAATCCAAATATACCACATCCACTGGTTCTCCCCTATCCACTCTACTAGTTACATCCTCAAAAAATTCTATGAGATTTGCCAGACATGATTTTCCTTTCACAAATCCATGCTGACTTTGTCCGATCATTTCACCGCTTTCCAAATGTGCTGTTATCACATCCTTGATAACTGACTCCAGCAGTTTCCCCACCACCAACGTTAGGCTAACCGGTCTATAATTCCCCAGTTTCTCTCTCCCTCCTTTTTTAAAAAGTGGGGTTACATTAGCCACCCTCCAATCCTCAGGAACTAGTCCAGAATCTAACGAGTTTTGAAAAATTATCACTAATGCATCCACTATTTCTTGGGCTACTTCTTTAAGCACTCTAGGATGCAGACCATCTGGCCCTGGGGATTTATCTGCCTTCAATCCCTTCAATTTACCTAACACCACTTCCCTACTAACATGTATTTCGCTCAGTTCCTCCATCCCACTGGACCCTCTGTCCCTTACTATTTCTGGAAGATTATTTATGTCCTCCTTAGTGAAGACAGAACCAAAGTAACTATTCAATTGGTCTGCCATGTCCTTGCTCCCCATAATCAATTCACCTGTTTCTGACTGCAGGGGACCTACATTTGTCTTTACCAGTCTTTTCCTTTTTACATATCTATAAAAGCTTTTACAGTCCATTTTTATGTTCCCTGCCAGTTTTCTCTCATAATCTTTTTTCCCCTTCCTAATTAAGCCATTTGTCCTCCTCTGCTGAACTCTGAATTTCTCCCAGTCCTCAGGTGAGCCACTTTCTCTGGCTAATTTATATGCTTCTTCTTTGGAATTGATACTATCCCTAATTTCTCTTGTCAGCCACGGGTGCACTACCTTCCTTGATTTATTCTTTTGCCAAACTGGGATGAACAATTGTTGTAGTTCATCCATGCAACCTTTAAATGCTTGCCATTGCATATCCACCGTCAATCCTTTAAGTGTCATTTGCCAGTCTATCTTAGCTAATTCACGTCTCATACCTTCAAAGTTACCCCTCTTTAAGTTCAGAACCTTTGTTTCTGAATTAACTATGTCACTCTCCATCTTAATGAAGAATTCCACCATATTATGGTCACTCTTACCCAAGGGGCCTCTCACGACAAGATTGCTAATTAACCCTTCCTCATTGCTCAAAACCCAGTCCAGAATAGCCTGCTCTCTCGTTGGTTCCTCGACATGTTGGTTCAAAAAACCATCCCGCATACATTCCAAGAAATCCTCTTCCTCAGCACCTTTACCAATTTGGTTCACCCAGTCTACATGCAGATTGAAGTCACCCATTATAACTGCTGTTCCTTTATTGCACACATTTCTAATTTCCTGTTTAATACCATCTCCGACCTCACTACTACTGTTAGGTGGCCTGTACACAACTCCCACCAGCATCTTCTGCCCCTTGGTGTTACGCAGCTCTACCCATATCGATTCCACATCTTCCTGGCTTATGTCCTTCCTTTCTATTGCGTTAATCTCTTCTTTAACCAGCAACACCACCCCACCTCCCCTTCCTTCATGTCTATCCCTCCTGAATATTGAATATCCCTGAACGTTGAGCTCCCATCCCTGGTCACCCTGGAGCCATGTCTCTGCGATCCCAACTATATCATAATCATTAATAACAATCTGCACTTTCAATTCATCCACCTTATTACGAATGCTCCTTGCATTGACACATAAAGCCTTCAGGCGCTCTTTTACAACTCTCTTAGCCCTTATACAATTATGTTGAAAAGTGGCCCTTTTTAATGCTTGCCCTGGATTTGTCGGCCTGCCACTTTTACTTTTCTCCTCCAGGTTGAGTCTGTAGTGAAGAAGGCGAATGCAATGTTGGCATTCATTTCTAGAGGAATAGAGGATAGGAGCAGGGATGTGATGTTGAGGCTCTATAAGGCACTGGTGAGACCTCACTTGGAGTACTGTGGGCAGTTTTGGTCTCCTTATTTAAGAAAGGATGTGCTGACGTTGGAGAGGGTACAGAGAAGATTCACTGGAATGATTCCAGGAATGAGAGGGTTAACATATGAGGAACATTTGTCTGCTCTTGGACTGTATTCCTTGGAGTTTAGAAGAATGAGGGGAGACCTCATAGAAACATTTCGAATGTTAAAAGGCATGGACAGAGTGGATGTGGCAAAGTTGTTTCCCATGATGGGGGAGTCTAGTACGAGAGGGCATGACTTCAGGATTGAAGGGCGCCCTTTCAGAACAGAAATGTGAAGAAATTTTTTTAGTCAGAGGGTGGTGAATCTATGGAATTTGTTGCCATGGGCAGCAGTGGAGGCCAAGTCATTGGGTGTATTTAAGGCAGAGATTGATAGGTATCTGAGTAGCCAGGGCATAAAAGGTTATGGTGAGAAGGCGGGGCAGTGGGACTAAATAGGATAAAATGGATCAGCTCATGATAAAATAGCAGACTCGATGGGCCGAATGGCCTACTTCTGCTCCTTTGTCTTATGGTCTTATGGTCTAAAACACAATAGGTAGTAGAAGGAGGTGGAACCATGAGGAAGGTGATAGGCAGCTGTGGGAGGAGGCAGAGTGAAATAGGGATAGGGGAAGGGAGGGGGAGGGAATTACCGGAAGTTGGAGAATTCTATGTTCATACCAAGGGGCTGGAGACTACCTAGACGGTATATGAGGTGTTGCTCCTCCAACCTGAGTTTCGCCTCATCATGGCAGTAGAGGAGGCCATGTATGGACATATCGGAATGGGAACGTGAAGCAGAGTTGAAGTGGGTGGCAACCAGGAAATCCTGTCTGTTGTGGCGGACGGAGCGGAGGTGCTCAACAAAGCGGTCCCCCAATCTGCGTCGGGTTTCACTGATGTAGAGGAGGCCGCACCAGGAGCACTGGATGCAATAGATGACCCCAACAGACTCACAAGTGAAGTGTTGCCTCACCTGGAAGGACTGTTTGGGCCCCTGAATGGTGGCAAGAGAGGAGGTATAGGGACAGGTGTAGCACTTGTGCTTACAGGGATAAGTGCCAGGTGGGAGATCCATGGGGAGGGACGTGTGGACCAGGGAGTCGCGGAGGGACCGATCCCTGCGGAAAGCAGAGAGGGGTGGAGAGGGAAAGATGTGCTTAGTGGTGGGGTCCTGTTGAAGGTGGTGGAAGTTACAGAGGATAATGTGCTGGATCCAGAGGCTAGTGGGGTGGTAGGTGAGGACAAGGGGAACTCTGTCCCTGTTATGGTGACGGGAGGATGGGTTGAGGGCCGAAGTGAGGGAAATGGAGGAGATGCGGGTGAGGGCATCATTGATGACGGCAGAAGAGTTGCCATGATCCTTCAAGAAAGAGGACATTTGAGATGTCCTGGAACAGAAAGCCTCATACTGGGAGCAGATGTGGCGGAGACAGAGGAACTGGGAATTGGGAATGACATTTTTGCATGTGGCAGGGTGGGAAGAGGTATAGTCGAGGTAGTTATGAGAGTCGGTGGGTTTGTAGAAAATGTCAGTGGACAGTCAACACTTCACTTGAGAGTCTTTTGGGGTCATCTATTGCATCAGGTGCTCCCGGAGCAACCTTCTCTGCATCGGTGAAACCCGACGCAGATTGGGGGACCGCTTCGTCGCGCACCTCCGCTCCATCCGCCACTGTAGACAGGATCTCCCAGTTGCCACCCACTTCAACTCTGCTTCACATTCCCATTCGGATATGTCCATTCATGGCCTCCTGTACTGCCATGATGAGGCTAAACTCAGGTTGGAGGAGCAACACCTCATATACCGTCTAGGTAGTCTCCAACCTCTTGGAATGAACGTAGAATTCTCTAACTTCCGGTAATTCCCTCCCCCTCCCTTCCTCTATCCCTATGTCACTCTG